>NC_140168.1:134028473-134458473 GCF_963971535.1 Notolepis coatsorum
TTACCCTCAAACGTTAAAGCCTTCATCACGAGTCAACGACCAAGTGAAGTGAGCAACGTTGCGTCTAAATAGAGCACTTATAACCGCGTGCGAATAGGATAGTAAAAGTGTCAGAGCTTAGTGAAATAACGTCAAGTTCGACCTAGTTAAATGTGAAGTACCGTGCACAGGAGAATCTACACCGGTGAATGCAGAGCCTTTTCCGGCTGGATTATTGCTTTGGTACTGTGGCTGCTGGAGCAGAGAACCGTCTACCCCACTGCTGTGTGGGATTTACCCGTGAGGAGCATCACTCGAGCCCGTCTCTAGGAGAGGCTGGCTGGCTTTCACCTATGCTGTCGCGCATACTTGGATTATAGCTGCTGCTTTCGTCTGCCGATCAAGGGAGTAATGTACCGCCTCCCGTAGCTGGAGCTTATTGATTCCCCGTTGATCCAGACTTTTGCATTCGAACATTCCTCCCCCCTGCTGGCTTACAACCGGAGGGAACCCCCTTAGTATCTCCAGCTGACCTACTAGTGTACCATATATAATTCTTATGCTACGGGTGGTATTAATTATCCCCTGCGTAATATGCTCATGGACTTACGCTCTTGACCTATTCATGCACATTCTTCGCCTTACAAGCGCAACTCTCAATCTTAATAAATAATGTAAGATAATCTTGGTGCTCTTCTAATAAATATTATTATAAACAGTACTTTCTTGTTAAGCCGTGTTATTGTGGGGGTGTTCATCACATATACCTGTGTACTGTATGGCCAGTAGTAATGTACATAACTCAGTAGTGGTTTAATGATACCATACTTATTCAATACAGTCAGGGAATTGTACCCCTCAGTTACACCTTGTATATATTATATTGGTCTATTTTTACCTTATTTTCTAGCACTCGCTTGTATTTAAATATGTTTTGTTTTAAATTAAATTAAATGTTTAAATATGATTTTGTGTGAAGGGCGGACTAGCAAAGTAAGATTTTCATTGTATGGCAAACTGTCTGTTTAACTGTGCACATGACAATAAACAATCTTGAATCTTGAATCTAGTGAGACACTGTCTGCAATGCCTGAGGACAGCCAGCAGAGGGTGGTAGTGAGACACTGTCTGTAATGCCTGAGGATGGCCAGCAGAGGGCGGTAGTGAGACACTGTCTGTAATGCCTGAGGACAGCCAGCAGAGGGTGGTAGTTAGACACTGTCTGTAATGCCCAAGGACAGCCAGCAGAGGGCGGTAGTGAGACACTGTCTGTAATGCCTGAGGACAGCCAGCAGAGGGCGGTCACCCTGAATGTTGACGTTATCCAGGTGAAAAGTTAACTTCATTCAAGCGAGGCATTGCAATCCTTGACATAAATCATTTGATGTATAATTAAATCAAAGGAAATGCGTTTGGGTCTGAGAGTGTGGCTGGTCTGCCGTTCTGCAGCTGGATACTATTGGTTTGTTTTGGCAAAATTCTTCTGCTCTGTGTGACAATAAATAAATGAATGATGATATGCAATTTTTTTTTTTGGTCCACTTTTTCTCCCATTTTCTATATTTTCTCCCATCCCAATTTCGTATCATCCAATTCAACCCTCCCCTGTCACGGACGCTGTTTCTTGCCTCCCACAAGCCGGCTGCAATGTGGACTAAGTCATACATAGCACAAGTCCCCTCCGGTACTTGAGGTAACAGCAGTCGCATCTTTTCACCTGCGCAGCTCGATCTCTCAGTGGCGAGGAGTAACGCGTGGGAGGCTCACGCTGCCCCCGACACTTCCTGATTCTACTGCGCAGGCGCACCAACCGACCTGTAGGAGTCGCTGTCCACAACGCCCGATCCCCACCCATCAGTTTCCCACCCCCTAATACGGCCAATGTGTATTAGTACGGACGACCAGCTAAACTGAAAGCAAATGTGGAGCGCTGGGCTCGAACTGACGAGCCCAGCGTCTCCAGCATTTCGTGGCGAGCGCCTTGCCTAATACGCCACGTAGCAGCCCTTGATGATATGCAATTTAAAACCAAAACTAAGGCCTCAGTATGAGTTTAAGACGTGAACATGGTCATGTTTGTTGAATAAAAAAAAAATAAGTAAAAAAAAAAAATAATAATAATCCCGATTTAAAAAGAAAATTTGCCGATCCCGATCTTCGGAAAATCACGTGATCGACCCCGATCCCGATCACATGATCGGATCGGGACATCCCTAGTTTTAACCCTATCCACCTCCGTCTCACCTATGTACAGAGGTGTGTGCTGTACACTCCTCCTCCGTGGGTCAATAATCATCTCCTTGGTCTTGTCTGCGTTCAAGGAGAGATTATTGTCCTGACACCAGGCCACCAGTTCCGCCACCTCCCTTCTGTACGCCTCCTCAGCTCCCCCAGTGATCAGTCCGATGACTGTAGTATCATCTGCGAATTTGATGATACTGGTGTTGTTCTGGGAGGCCACACAGTCGTGTGTGAAGAGAGTGTACAGTAGGGGGCTCAGCACGCAGCCCTGGGGGGTCCCTGTGCTTAGAACCTTTGTGCCTGATGTCCGGTTGCCGACTCTGACTGACTGGGTGCGTGAGGACAGCCAGCAGAGGGCGGTAGTGAGACACTGTCTGTAATGCCCAAGGACAGCCAGCAGAGGGCGGTAGTGAGACACTGTCTGTAATTCCTGAGGACAGCCAGCAGAGGGCGGTAGTGAGACAGTCAGCAGAGGGCGGTAGTGAGACACTGTCTGTAATGCCCGAGGACAGCCAGCAGAGGGCGGTAGTGAGACACTGTCTGTAATGCCTGAGGACAGCCAGCAGAGGGCGGTAGTGAGACACTGTCTGTAATGCCTGAGGACAGCCAGCAGAGGGCGTTAGTGAGACACTGTCTGTAATGCCCGAGGACAGCCAGCAGAGGGCGGTAGTGAGACACTGTCTGTAATGCCAGAGGACAGCCAGCAGCTATTTTATTTTGGTGTGTTATTAGTCAAGTTGTGGAAGTGCTGTTTCTGTGTGTCTGTGCATAACGCACTTTGATTATATGCAGTTTACTGTAAATTGTGCCTCTATGCATTATGCACTTTACTATGATATGCAGGGTAGGGTGCTCTGGGTGTGTAGGGTGCTCTGGGTGTGTAGGGTTAGGGGTGCTCAGCTCTGGGTGTGTAGGGTGCTCTGGGTGTGTAGGGTTAGGGGTGCTCAGCTCTGGGTGTGTAGGGTGCTCTGGGTGTGTAGGGTTAGGGGTGCTCTGGGTGCTCAGCTCTGGGTGTGTAGGGTGCTCTGGGTGTGTAGGGTTAGGGGTGCTCTGGGTGCTCAGCTCTGGGTGTGTAGGGTGCTCTGGGTGTGTAGGGTTAGGGGTGCTCTGGGTGCTCAGCTCTGGGTGTGTAGGGTGCTCTGGGTGTGTAGGGTTAGGAGTGCTCTGGGTGCTCAGCTCTGGGTGTGTAGGGTGCTCTGGGTGCTCAGCTCTGGGTGCTCAGCTCGGGGTGCTCTGGGTGTGTAGGGTGCTCTGGGTGCTCAGCTCTGGGTGCTCAGCTCGGGGTGCTCTGGGTGTGTAGGGTGCTCTGGGTGCTCAGCTCTGGGTGCTCTGGGTGTGTAGGGTGCTCTGGGTGCTCAGCTCTGGGTGCTCTGGGTGTGTAGGGTGCTCTGGGTGCTCAGCTCTGGGTGCTCTGATGCTCCTCACCTGCCAGGGCAGGGTGCACAGGGCTGGATCCATTCAGGTTCTTCACCGGGACCGTCGGAACCCTGAGAACACAGAACAGATGCACAGATCAACCCACAGAACCACAACGACACGCCAAGACGTCACGCGACCACAGATTAGAGCGTGTCAGAAACACTGTGTATGTGTGTGTGTTCTGCAGCCAGACGGAAGTAAGATGAAGGGGGCGTGGCATCTGCCAGGTTCAAGGGTCAAGAGGCTTTCGCAGAGTCACGTTGTGCAGCTCACCTACCAGAACAGCACCTCGGCAGACAAGTGTGTCACGGTGCCAAGTAGGGCTCTGTGCTGCGCAGGCTTAAAGGGGACATGCATTGCTATTCCTAGCACTATTTGGGCAACTTTACACAATTCCTGTGAGTCTATGGAACACCTCTGTAAGGTTTTATTAAAAAAAAATCATTGTTTTATATTTCTAATCAAGTACTCAAAAGCCACATTTTTCTCACTTTGGTATTCAGGCTGTTGGCCTGGCTCCGCCCATAAGCACTTTGAGTGACAGTCATTCACACAGTCTGCGAGTGGCAGAGAGAGAGAGAGCGAGAGAGAGAGAGAGAGAGAGAGAGAGAGAACTGCGTAAACAGAGCTGCGTGTGAGATAACCAAGTCCCCTTCTCTCTCTCAGTGCTCCCGTCTCTCTCTCTCTCTCTAAACAAACAAACGCTGCTCTCTCTATCTCTCTCTCCCTCGCAGAGTGCAGTCGAGGTGTCGGGTTTCACTATCTGCCTCGCTGTTTGAGGAAGTTTTTCACTCGCTGTGTGGGCTGCCTAGGTTGTGGGCGGGCATTGGCTCCAACCACAGAGCCAATCGGATCACTATCCGCTCCATCCTCGCAACGTGACGTCACGTTGCGAGTCAAATCAGAACGACCTGATTAAATCGAGCAGGAAATGGGTGGGCGGCTACGTGGCGTAGTGGGCAAGGCACTCGCCACGAAATGCTGGAGACGCTGGGCTCGACCACATTTGCTTTCAGTTTAGCTGGTCGTCCACAGTAATACACATTGGCCGTATTACGGGTAGGGATGGGAATCGAAAACCTAATTGGCCGATGCCTGGAACCGTGTGGCTCCCGTGACTTTCGATTCCCTTATCGCTGCCAGGTTTTTCCTACAGTTGCGCAATAATGTTAGCGTTAGCATGTAGCCATGGCAGACTCTATTTGATTCCTTAAGGGCTCGAAATTGCCTGGGTTTTGGTAATATGCTCCCGAAATGCTCCCGCTGTTTGGCTACTTCTATGTGCAGTGAAAACTACTTGAATGCTTTAGAACCTAGTCATTGATTTAGTTCAGGGTGAGCTAAAATTAGCCGCGGAGCTAACGCTAGCTAACGTGAGCTAACGCTATTTAATCAAGCTCACAAAGAGAGATAAACAGCTGATAGCGGATAGTACAGGTACAAATACAATAAAACAGCAGGTGGGGGCTGTTGTGTAAACCTTGTACTCTTTAGTTCACATATAATAAGAGACGGAGTGTTTGTTTACTAGTCTGTAAGCCAGGAAGTACCGTGGTGCAACATACAAATGTGTCCGTGTAGCAACACAAGCCAATACCTTATAGGACAGGGGCCCGGGGAGGGAGCTCTGTCTGTGTGTGTGTGTGAGAGACAGAAGTCAGAGGAATAACGACCTGTTATTCAATAGATTAAATTAGTTTAAGAATAAAAAAATAAATACATTTTAAGAGAATCTCAAATACATTATTTTATTTAAGTGTAGGCTATAGTTAATGTTTTATTTTTTACAGTTTTTGTATTTTTCTGACATGGGGGCTCAACAATAAATGACAATCAGAAATGTCAAGTTGCATGTTGTTATTCTAACCAGCTTAGACCCCTACGCTCTGCATCTTCTGGCCGCCTCAGAGTCAGACCTACTCCTATCCAAGCTCCGGGAAGGTCATCAAAGAGAAGTAGCCTATTCTCAGTCCTTGCCCCACAATGGTGGAATGAACTACCCACCCCAGTTAGGACAGCCGAATCACGTCCAATCTTTCGCCGTCGACTAAAGACGCACTTCTTCAACCATTATCTGAATAAAAAAAATATATCTAACCCTAACTAACCGTACTGTCATGCACTTGTCCTAATAAACTAACCTACACTGTAGCACTCAACACTTTGATGAACATTGTTGCTCAGCTGATAGAGTTGTGCCCTTCCTGATGGCTTGTCGTACAGAACTTGTAAGTCGCTTTGGATAAAAGCGTCAGCTAAATGACTAAATGTAAATGTAAATGTAGTTCTGTTGCATTTCCAATTTAAATTATAAATCGATCAGGTATGTGAGCTATAGAGATTAGAGACATGTCTGGAGGGGAGGGTGCTGTTGATTGTTGTGTGTGTGTGTATGTATGTATGCGTAGTATCGTGTATATGTATGCATACCTGCATATACTATGACTATTATTATAATCTATTCTTTGAATTGTATTGGAGATATACTTGAGTTACACAAATTAGCTATAGAGAAATTATTGGAGGGACTGTGCACCCGCATGTCGTCTACCATGCAGATATGGGCAACCTTTTGTCCCATAACTATAGCCACACTCACCACCTTGTGGCAGGGGTTACTTAATGATAACGCCTCTTTCCACATAACCTTAATAATGTGGAATATCTCCTGTAACCGGTTAGAGGTTGCAGAAATTGGAAGTTCACTGTTGGGTGTTATGTTTGTGTTTTAGGTTTGTGTTCTTGTACACAAAGTTTCAGTTATCTATGTTTTTTTTTAATTTTTTTGGTTAAAGGTTTTGAATACATATATAAGAAAAGAGCCTCAAAAGCAGTGCAATGGGGACACTTAAATTAATCTCTCTCAATACAAATGGCCTAAATAACCCAATAAAAAGGAAGAGGATACTGCAAAAACTTAAGAAGGAAGGAGGAGAAATAATCTTCCTTCAGGAAACACACTTGACCAAAGTGGAACATGCAAAGTTGGAGAAATTAGCCTCAGCCCAAGTATTCTTCTCCTCTCACACATCAGCAAAAAGAGGAGTGGCAATCCTCATAAAAAATAACCTCACTTTTAATAAAGAAAAATGTATTAGAGATAAGGAAGGAAGATATGTTTTGGTTACGGGGGAAATAGAAGAACAACAAATAACTTTGATTAATGTCTACAATCCGCCTGGAAAAGGAGCAGATCTAATGAAAATAATCGTATCCTTGATAATGACAGAGGTGAAGGGAACACTCATAATGGGGGGAGACCTCAACTTGGTGATGAATCAGAAGGTAGACACCCAAAGTAGAATAAAACATAAATCGGAACAAGCGGCAGTGTTATTAAGAAAAACCCAAATAGAGTTGGGACTTTTGGATGTTTGGCGTTGTCTACATCCCCAAGGCAAGGCCTTTACCTTTTATTCCAATGCACATAAGGTCTATTCAAGACTAGATTACTTCTTTACGTTTAAAAATGAGATTTCAAAGGTCACAAAATGTGAAATATTACCTATAACTATAGCAGACCATGCACCAATCATAATGGAATTAAACTTGAAGATGGAACGAGGGGAAACGATTTGGAGGTTAAACAACTCCCTATTTGGCGACCAGGACTTCAAGGAGAAAATAAAACATAGCATGAAGTCTTACTTTGAGATCAATGACAATGGAGAAGTGACATCCACAATACTGTGGGAAGCTGCAAAAGCAACAATACGAGGAGAAATCATAGCATATTCATCCTGGAAAAAGAAGCAAAGAGATAGAGAAAAGATAGTACTGGAAAACAAAGTAAAAAAACTACAAGAAGAACATGAGAAAGGGAGGAACAAAGAAGTACAGATACAATTGAACGTAGCTAAAAAAGCATTGGAAACTATAGAAATACATGACATTGAAAATAATCTCATGCTCTGTAGGCAAACATATTATGACAACAGCCCAAAAGCACTGAAAATATTAGCATTTAAACTAAAGAAACAGAAAGAAAAAACTGCAATAGCCACTATTATGGATAACAACTCCACATATAAGAGGGGGAAATCGAAAATAGCATTATGTTTTAAGGATTATTATCAAAACCTCTATACTCCAGAAGTAATAGGTGTGGACCCACAGAAAATTAAACAATACCTAGATATTTTAAACCTTCCCACAGTGTCCGTTAAACAAAATAATGAATTAGTACAACCAATAGTAGAGACAGAAATCCTAAAGGTCATCCAGAAGGGTAAACCGGGAAAAAGTCCTGGAAGTGATGGATTTACTTACGAATTCTACAGGGAGTTTAGATACCTAGTTACTCCCATCTTATGTAGAGTTTTTAATGAGATCCTACAAACAGGAAACTGGCCGGACACATGGAATTCTGCCATCATTACTGTTATACCTAAAGAAGGAAAAGACCCGACAGACTGTGCATCGTATAGACCAATATCGCTCTTAAATGTAGATCAAAAATTATTCACATCAATTATAGCAACCAGACTCTCACATATACTACCTAATATAATTAACTTGGACCAAACAGGATTCGTTAAAGATCGTCTCCTAAGCGACAATGTGCGGCGTACTCTTAATATCATTGATTATGCAGTACAAACAAAGCAACAAATGCTGACATTGACATTAGATGCTGAAAAAGCCTTTGATCGGGTGTCATGGCCCTTCATATTTGGAGTATGTGAGAATTTTGGATTCCACCAAACTTTTATTAAATTGATTAAGGGAATATATAAAGAACCTAACGCAAGAGTAAGAGTGAATGGGACACTCTCTACGAAATGTATTTTAAAAAGGGGGACAAGACAAGGGGACCCATTATCGCCCCAAATATTTGCCTTATGCATAGAACCCTTAGCCGAAAGCATAAGGAAAAATATGAGGATAAAAGGTCTCACAATAAAGGAAGATGAACATAAACTAGCACTGTACGCGGACGACATCATAGTGTATCTTACAGATATATATATTTCACTACCGGAGTTACTCGATGAAATTACAAACTATGGAGTTCTGTCTGGATATAAGCTTAATTTAAATAAAACTGAAGCTATGGAAGTAGGTGACCACTTGGAGAAAGACTTCAAAAAACAGTTTAACTTTAAATGGGACCGAAACAAAGTGAGATATCTGGGAATAACTATACCTAATAACCTAGACAATCTACATCAGTGTAATTATGGAAGTTTGGAGAACTCTGTAAAGGAAGATCTGAATAGGTGGAAAATTGTACCTCTCACTTTATTTGAAAAAATTAATATTATTAAAATGAACATCTTGCCACGTTTTCTATTTTTATTCCAAAACATGCCATTATACATAACACCTAAATGTTTCAACGTTTGGGAGGGGCTGCTGAGAAAATTTATATGGGATGAAAAGAAACCTAGAGTCAAACTCAAAATCTTGCAACAAAAAAAAGAAGGAGGGGGACTAGCATTACCAAATTTAATTAATTATTATTACGCAGCACAGGTAAAACCGATTCTAATATGGATGAAAAACGAGATGAGACCCAAATGGAAGTCAATTGAGTTGAATCTAGTGGAATCACTCAGCACATTGATCTTCTCCAGATATAAAAAAACACAGATCAAAATACACAATTACTCTATATATAACACATTTAAAATCTGGAGGGAAATATGTAAAATAAATAAAATTAAGGAACAAGAAATGATCTGCTTAAGACAAATAGCATGGGACCCAGATTTTTCTCCAAACAGTATTGACGGTTTTTTTAAGACATGGGAAGCTAAGGGCCTCATACGTTTCTATCAAATGTACAATGAAGGAGTGGATTCTTTTGAAGATGTAGCTAATAAATATGCCTGTCCTAGTAATCACTTTCACCGATACCTGCAAGTAAGAAGCTACTTAAGAGAAAAAGTCCAAATTAAAACTCTTGAAGATCTCCACCCCCTACTGAAATACATGATAAAGACTCAACAAAGCCATAACCTCAAAAATACAACTGGACAAATCTACAAAATGCTCCAAGAAAACAAAATTGAAGATTTAAGCTATATTAAAAATAAATGGGAGAAGGAACTGAAAACAAACATACCAGGAATCAAAAGGAGTGGAATCAAAGCTTTAAAGATATCTTCCATTACATAAAATCACCCTTTTGGCAGGAGTATGCTTGGAAAATAAATATGAGGTACTTTAGAACACCATCGAGTATGTCCAAATACGCACAAAATGATCCCGGCTGCTGGAGGGAGTGTGGGGAGAAGAATGCTGACCATACACATATTTTCTTTACATGTAAAAAAATTCAAATCTACTGGTCAGATATTCTAGACATAATGAAACAGATGTTTAAGGAAGTGGGTATAGAAAAACATGATATACTCTTAGGAACACGCCCCAAAAACCTAAACAAATTACAAGAGCTTGGAAAAAACTTGAACCCCCGAAAGTAAACAAATGGTTAGAAACTGTAGAGGACATATATAGTATGGAAAAGGTAACCTACAAAATCAATAAGAATGAAAATATGCTGGGAAAAAGATGGGGTCTCTTTAAACTATGGAGGGGTACTAGTTGACAGACAGATCAGTCTTTAAGGAAGATTTTAAGTAACAGGAAACAGTGATGATCTACTGATCAATTGTTGGGGAACACCCCTTAGGCCTACAGCTACTGTATACCTACAATGAAAATTCAAGCCTTTTTACTTATTATTATTATTTTATTTAAATTTTTAGTTTTTTGGTTGGTTTCTTTTTTCTATTAATTTCTTATTTGTTTGCTGTTATTATTGTTGTTGTTGTTGTTGTTTGTTGTTTTTCTTGTGTGTGTGTGGGGACGGGTAGGGATGGATGTTGGATGTGTGCCGGTCCGGGATCTATGCTGGTGCTCGCCCCTTTGTTTGTGTTTTCGTCTCCTGTTTTTTGTATGGGTGATGGGTACAAAAAAAAAAAAAAAAAGTGTCAAGATTTGGAATATGCGTATGTACATTTGTGTGGGTATGTACGTATGTAGGTATGGACAGGTGCAGTTGTGTATGTGTATGTGGGTACACTTACTATACCTAAATGTAAAATGTTTTTGTTTGACACAATAAAGTATAAAAAAAGATCAGGTATCGATAAGGGAATCGACAAAGAATCGAATCGATAAGCAGAATCGATAATGGAATCGTATCGATAAAATCCTATCAATTCCCATCCCTAATTACGGGGAGGGAAACTGAAGGGTGGGGATCGGGCGTTGTGGACAGCGACTCCTACAGGTCGGTTGGTGCGCCTGCGCAGTAGAATCAGGAAGTGTCGGGGGCAGCGTGAGCCTCCCACGCGTTACTCCTCGCCACTGAGAGATCGAGCTGCGCAGGTGAAAAGATGCGACTGCTGTTACCTCAAGTACCGGAGGGGACTTGTGCTATGTATGACTTAGTCCACATTGCAGCCGGCTTGTGGGAGGCAAGAAACAGCGTCCGTGACAGGGGAGGGTTGAATTGGATCATACGAAATTGGGATGGGAGAAAATATAGAAAAATGGGAGAAAAAGTGGATAAAAAAAATAATAATCGAGCAGGAAATGGTTGGACCTGAATGAGAGCAATCCGCCAATATGGTATTTAGAGACACGGACACATTGATACTAACTACTATTACTATAATGCTAGACACTGAAAAAAGCCATTTATAATGCATGTCCCCTTTAACACTTTGAATGCCCATCACGAGATATCTCGGGTTATCAGCCCGCGGGTTGAATGCCCATCACGAGAATTCTCATTTTATTTTTTTTATTAGCGATCTGAATTCATATTTCATCAACCGAGTCTACCGTTGGTAACCCTGCCCCGCCAGGCGCTCAGATGTGAAAAAAGCGCCCCCTCTGTCTCCCAGATGGTAATGCACCATTTTGGATTGGACTCAATGAAAATGGATGAGAAAAAAAAACTCCGGAATCCACATTTTACTTCTCACGCATGTAACCGGAGCCGATAAGATTCATTCTGGACCCTCAGCACAGCGTGTAATATGTGTTTTACAGTATACACGTTGGATCAATAAAAGGATCGATTTTTGGAATGGCGATCAGGAATTGGAATAATCCATTTGGATACCATCTGATCTCAGGTAAGGAATCTATTTTACCAGTCTTAGGATAATCAGACCCGTTTTCACAGAGATATAAGCTTTTCCCCTATGTGTGATATGGCTATAAGAGCGATCAGGAATTGAGAGAATCGATTTTCAGCGCGCGGCACCAGCGTGCACACGTACACATATACTATCGATAATCTAGCGTTTATTTGAAAACGATTCATAAATAGGCAGAAAAATGACAACGTTCTAGAATATTACAGTACAGGGCGATTATCATGGAATCTTTTTTTTCCCAGTGAAAACGAGGGATTTTCAAAATGCTATAAAACGGAAATGAACCGATAAAAAAACAATCCGCTTCGACAATGTTGACTGGAAATGAGTCATTGATAATGCGACAGGCAGATTAGACACATAGCCATAATTTAAAACATAGATTAGGCGATATTAATGCTAACATTGAAGTGGATGGTGGGCATTCAAGCACTAAATGTGCGCCCCCTGCTGGGCACTGAAAGTGTTAAGTCCAATGCACACAGCGGGCGATTTTTGCCATGCAACGACTTTTTTTGCGAGGTGACCGACAGAATTGTATCGCCTCCATTGTTATGAATGAGACAACCCACACAGCAGGAGATTTTCGAGCGACGATCGCGCAGCAACTTCTGTCGCCTCGCTAAATATCGCTTGGATCCTATTTTTTTGGCGATGGCAGGCGACACAGCAAGGACAATGAGGAAATTAACATGACTTCTACTGGTGTACCATTTGTAATATAAATTAATTTATCAATACATTCATTGATCAATAACCTACGTATTATTACCGTGCTACTTATGTTAATTATTATTACAGGAACAATTTAAATAAATAACGTTAGTTGGAGAAGCTATAGTGGCCGCTTGTCATTAACTAATAAATGAACAATGCGCCACGATGCACCTACTAGATGTTTTTATACTCGGGTAACAAAAAAAGTTGTGGATGTTGACAGAGTTTAATGTCCAGGCTGCAGCTAATGTAGTTTGTAAGGTTTATTGTCCAAAGAAAATGATGGTTGAGAACAACAGTTTGCGTCTTCCGTGAAAAAACATTCTCTCTCAGCAGGTGCATAACAATACTTGTCCAATCGGTGGTAATGAACGTATTGTAGCGATCAGTCATGCAGTAATGTCAGGAAGAATGAGGAGAGGTTGTATTCGTATATGGTGGTTTAATTCCAGCTCAATATGGGTTTTACATGTTAATACTTCCCTCGTAATGCACAACACAGGAGGAGACAGCAGGAGGCACACACACCACTGAGGATAAAGGGGGCTACCGTGGACAGGGTGAGCAGCTTCAAGTACCTGGGGGTCCACATCTCAGAGGACCTGACATGGACAACACACATAGACTCAGTCGTAAAAAAGGCGAAGCAGCGCCTCTACCACCTGAGACAGTTAAGGAAGTTCAGAGTATCTGGGAAGATACTCCAGTCCTTCTACTCCGGAGCTGTAGAGAGCATCTTGACTGGAAACATCACTGCCTGGTATGGCAACAGCACGGCACAGGACAAGAAGGCCCTACAGAGAGTGGTGAGCTCAGCCGAGCGTACCACGGGTATTGCACTACCAACCCTGCAGGTCCTATACAACAAGAGGTGCAAATCCAGAGCCTGCAAGATAATGAAAGACCCTCACCACCCCAACAACAGCCTGTTCATGCTGCTGCGGTCAGGCAAACGCCTGCGAGCACCAGTAACGAGGACAGAGAGACTTAGGCTCAGCTTCTTCCCCCAGGCCATCAGAGCCTTGAACACTGAACTCTCCACGCACAAGCACACATGAGCACACACACAAAACACACACTGTTCACGCTCACACACTAGCAGCCACTTTAACATGAGCACACACACACTCATGCTGCACACGCTCACACTATGGACACTTTACAGAAGGAAAGGTCACTTTAAGAATAGTATAGCTTGAGATTGTATAATATAGCATTGTATAGCAGTGTACATAAAGACCCAGTGCCTCATCCGTTGCTAACAGGGTACTGCACTACCACAGGACCTAGCATGTCCTACCATGCTCTGTAAATAACTCATGTACAGATCAGCGTTTCCGTTAGCCGGTAATTACCGGTTTTTGACCGGCAAAATCTGTTGAAGTCCGACTTATTTAATATCTCCGGTCTTAATGTCCGGTGAAAATAATTCCCTGAGTCTAAGCACAATTTGATTATTTGAATTGTATTAAAATAGGCTAAAATTAAATAGCCTATGCGATGAACGAAACGATCATTACATTTGTTTCCTCGTTGCTTCTAATAATGACAACGACGTTGTCAGCGAGAGCTTAGTGCTGGGTGTGCGAGTGCATGTGAAGCTGCAGAGCCAGAGAGGCAACGGCACAATGCAGTATTCCATCAGTACTCCAATTCGGCCATTTTCAGCCAATGTTGGGTGGGGGGCGCTGTTGTGCGGTTCCCAGAAAAGAGCCAATAACAGCTGAATGAGCTTCTCTGCAGCGCCATACTCTTTGCAAATAAGTTGTTGCGAGGTGGAGAGAGTCGTCACGCAAACCACGATAATGTTGCCGCCTCTCTGCTTTCTCAGTTCTTCGCTTGATATAATTAATACAAATGTCCAATATAACGGAATTCGTTAGCTCATAAAAATGTGATTATAACAGACTGCTGTTGAGTGTCGGACCGACTGCCCACATACGCGGTCTATTTTAGTTCAAGTCAGCAGCAGCACGGAGTATCGAGGGACTTATTTTATTTGGAATATATTAATTAATGACTGTATACGCAAAAGTAGCCTAGTTTTAAGTAATAATATTATAAATCTACATGCCTTGAGGATGACATTCTTTATTCTAAACTATGACCGGAATTAATCTCATTTGTCCGGTAGATTGAAATCTTGCAGGTCACGGAGACCGACAACAATTTTTTCTAACGGAAACCCTGGTACAGATACCGATATGCCTACTTTGTTTACTTGTTTATTGCACTATGTCGCTCTATTGGTTGGACTCTTATTATTATTATTATTACTTGGATTATGCACATCGTTGCGGGTGAGACCCCCCGCATTTCACTGTATACCTGTATGCCGTGACAAATAAAACTCTTGTATCTTGTATCTTGTACAGCTACCTGCTAATATGCTCACTTCACGACAACCTAACGTCCGGTCCGTCCTCTCATATCTCCCGGGGGGAAACAATACCCCCCAGCTAAACAGAGCGACACATAATAGCTTATTATACCTGAACGGTCGGGTTGGTGTGGGGCGCTAAGCGATTGTCGTTGAGCGACAGACCATCGCATCGCCAGGCGACGTCTAGGGATGGGTACCTTTCACATTTGAACCGATACCGGTACCTGTGAATCGATACCGGTACCCAACGGTACCTTTTTTCGGTACTTTAGTCTCAAGAAATGTAATTTACCTACCTCAGTCGTAAAAAAAAAATCCAAACTTCAAATAACTACAATTTCGACAGTTTTCGGCTTGTCATTGCTCCGACTGCTTTGTTGTTGAATCAAGTCAAATCCTAGGTAAGCATATATTGTGCGTGTGAACGTTGACATGAAAAAAAAAAAAGTAAAAAAAAAATAATAATAATAATAATAAAAAAATATTTTTTTTAATTTTTTTTTCGGTTTCTCACTTGATTTGATACTCGGTAGTACCGACGTGTTTCGGTTCGGTACCTCAAAAGTACCGAATTCGGTACCCATCCCTAGCGACGTCGGTCGCCCACCGTGTGCATTGGACTTTAGGCCTGTATCACAACACAACACAGGTGGCCTTCAGACATGTGGGAGGGGTCAGGGTTGGTACAGCACAGCGGTTCCCAAACTACGGGTCGCGACCCAAAAGTGGGGTTGTGGTTGGCAAGTAAAAAACGAATTATTATTATAATTTTTTTTGTAATGTTCTGGCAACATATTTTGGCTAAATATGCCTCGTTTTATAAATCTGTATTGATAACATAGTGCTGTTTATTTTCTAATAAATATGCATGATCAAGTTCAACAACGTGTGCTTTTATTTTGATATTGCTTAATTCCACATTGAAATTACGCAATACATTAAGTGTGGGGTCGCCAAAAAAAACATCCTAAATAAAATGGGGTCGTGGTATAAAAACGTTTGAGAACCCCTGGTATAGCGAATATGAAGGCATACCGTCATGGGTTCATTTTACAAAACCATCATGCATGATATATACATTTATATATTGTAAAAACAAATGTGTTGTATACCCTATATGTTTTATTATATCTTTAATTCATCATATCTTAACTAAGGTTCCCTGCAGCAGTATTAAAGAAATTGCTTTTATTTGTCACGTATAAAGTACTTGTACATTACAGTGAAATGCTTGGTTCTGTATGAGCCTCCTGAGGGGTCCTACTAATCACCACAAAGTACCAGAAAATACCCCAAAGTAGGGCTGGCCGATATGACGATATTATATAAATATCGGGTACAGTTCATTAACGATACTTTTTAAACGTATCGTGGATATCGTGATGTTTTGCCCAAGAGGATTGTGTCGCGTCAATCTGGTCCACACGTTCAAACTTTTGAACAACGCCGCCCCCACACACACACTACTGCAGGGCTATTCAACTAAATTGTTCAGGGGGCCACATTGTCAGAAACCCAAGGGGCCAGGGGCCGGACTGCCACGGCGCCTCCCCGTGCTATGAATATATGGACACTTGACACAACACGCAACCACATTTTCACAACTTTTATTTAACTACATTGCAAAAGTAGTATACTTTTCAAAAAAAGTGCTTCATTTATGTGCCACATCTGCAACATCTCCTGCAAAAAGTGCTTCATTTATGACTGTGCAACAACTGCAACATCTCCTCTTCAACATTTCAATATAAAAATAAAATAAAAAACAAACAAGTGCATGATGTGCATCTGAACATTCTAACATCAACACTTGAACAAAAAAACACATTTATAGTGCAGCTGATAGGCCTGCCACGATAACACATTTTGCTGGGCGATTAATTGCCCCCGAAAATATCGCGATAAGCGATATTATTGCGACCGGTTAGAGAATTTTTTTTGAGAAATGTATTTCCCAAAACTTTTATTTTGAAGCCCACCGCTCCGTCTTTTCCGGTGTTTTAGACTTTTATTTTGAAGCCCACCGACCGGACCGGAAGTATTGTTGTGATTATCCTAAGCAAAACCTATTAGCCGACAACTTGTCTCGTCCGGTTCTGTTTTTGAGCTAATGATAAAACAAATTGTTGGTGAACAACTAACTTTAGGTTAGTTTTAACGTTAGCTACTAACGTTAGATGCAGCTACTACAGGCAATCAACGATGAGGAGGAAGCGTCAAAGCAGTATATAATAGAATAGCTGTGGTGCGTAAGCACTGCAGCACGACTCGAAACTACCGGTGTTATAATAAATTAATTCATGTTTAACTTGTCCCCGTGTCCAGTCCTTTGACTAGCCCCACCCGTTCATTGTAAACAATGATGCATGTAATTGTATTAACGTTATTCTGTGTTGTACGTGTAGCTATGCTATACGTTGTATTTCGTTTGTTAGCTATTTAGCTAATGTTGTTAGCATGGAATGAGAATCAAAGCTCTATCTTTCATCTTTATTTAGCAGTCCAGTTTCTCCGGGCAGTAGCGAGTAACTACTTGGGTCTAAAAATAGCTAACGTTACACTACAAATAATGCTACTTGGTTAAAAGGAGCAACACTATTGAGAAATGTAGTTAAGCTATGTGGCATTACCCCACGGAGCTCCCGTGCTGTACTCTAGTAACGTCAGCGGCCCGCCTCCCAACACGGACAGTGACTGACAAGGGGCACTGGTGCCGCCTCATTAAAACAAACGCGCAAATAGCAATTAATCGCGCCCGTCAAAATCATTGCATTCATTTTAATTATCGCAGCAATTAATCGATTTATTGCTTATCGCGGCAGGCCTAGCAGCTGAGCTTATGAAAAAGTGCTTCATGTCTGTGCAACAGCAGCAAATCACAGCATCTTATTAGCACTTATTGTCCACTCTTAACTCTCAAACATCAGGGGGTGGGGGGGTGGGGGGCAGACAGGCCTAGCCTACATACACACATCTAATGAGAGAGATTGCACTTCTTTGACTGGGCAATGGCAGAGAAAGAGGGTTCATAGGAAGTGAGGGCTACCCGCAAACAGTGATGCAAATGCTCATTTGTCAAGGAGGCACGGTTGCTTGTTTTAATGGCATTCATGTGAGAGAAACTGGATTCACAGGTGTATGTTGAGCCAAACATTGTTAGCACAGATATTGCCAGCGTTTTTATTTTGGGGAATGTGTTGACATGAATACACTTTATCCAAAATGTTGTGGTGGATTCATTCTCAAGTGCCTGCTTCAGAGTAGATGATGCTTGCATGTCAATTATTTCAAGTTGCAGGAGACCTTCATCAATGTGAAGTGATGCAAGGAACTCTTGTCCTTTTGTGGAAATAGCAGCTACATTGGCAAATTGGTTGCTCACAAAATGCATAAATTCTCTGGACATGTCAAATTCATCAAATCGACTTGCAAAGTTTTTCCTCAATTTATCAATGAAATCTGTCATTAATTGAGTGACTTTTGGCTCAATTGTGCGTATGAACGTTGACATGAAAAAAAAAATTATTATCATGTAATCTTTGGCGGGCTGGTCAGAATCATCCCGCGGGCCGCTAGTTGAATAGCCCTGCACTACTGCATCAAAGTTACTACTTATGATTACCAAAGGCATTCGTTTTGTGACATTAACGTTATAGTTACACGTTCAATAACATCAGCGTATTTACCCGAACATAGCAACATCCGCGGACGACCTACATATCTCAGCCCGTGCTGACTGAGTTGTGCCCATTCTGCGGTCTGTTAATAAAGTTTTCAATCAGACAGGTGTATGGCAAGGCTTTTATTATAACATTCGTTGCAGTAAAATCATTATGCCTCATTTTAGTCATCCTGCGGAGCGCTGGTAATCTAGTCGTCGGCCGCGGGGAGCTAACGTTAGTAGCTATGTTGTGAGCACTCGTCAAAATCAATGGAGGACCCTGGAAGTAAACAACTTCACAACACGCTTGCCGATTGGTGCTAAGAACAGCAGGGCGGGTGCAAACGGTGTGACGTAATTGGCAGACTCGACTGTCAATCAAAATTATTCTGTTTGCCGTCTGAATGAATGAATGAATGAAAACTTTATTAACAGATTGCAGAATGGGTACAATACAGTACAGTGGACTGGAGGATGAAGACCAGACAAAGACTTTCGGCTTTTTTACATAAGGGTCATCCTTTTTTAATTCATCAAAACATTTAGTCATACAAATATACAGTAGTTTCATAAAAATGCTAAAATGCTATTGATTTAAAACTTTATTAACATATTTCAGAATGGGTACAGTACAGCTCAATACATAAAATTGTTAAGGGGATGCAGACCAGAGAAAGACTTTCGTCTTGTTTACATCAGGGTCCCCCATTTTCAATTCATCATATTTCCTATCTAAGTCATATAATATCTCATTGCTAAATATATGCAATATATAATCTAATAATCCAATAATCTAAATCTAATATATAATATAAAAATGCTAAATGCATGGGTATTTTATTTTGTCTTTAATGTTAGCTTGCAAACTCAAATACTGTCTTGGTAAGCCTCATAATGAATTGTTTGGGGAAAAAAAGAAAAACATTGTGATGTGTATCATGTATTGCCGAAAGGTCAGAAAATATAGTGATATCATATTTAGGCCATATCGCCCAGCCCTATCCCAAAGTATACCCCAAAGTACCCCAAAGTATATCCCAAAATACACCAAAGTACCCCAAAGTATATCCCAAAATACCCCAAAGTACCCTATAATACCCCAAAGTACCCCAAAGTATATCCCAAAATACCCCAAAGTACCCTATAATACCCCAAAGTACCCTATAATACCCCAAAATACCACAAAGTACCCTAAAATACCCCAAAGTACCCCAAAATACCTCAAAGTACCCCAAAGTATACCCTAAAACAGGGGTTCCCAAAGTCGGGGTCGCGACCCACAGGAGGGTCGCGAGCCGCCGCGGGGGGGTCGCCAGATGATTTCCAAAAGAAAATTAAAAAATATCCAAAAAAAAAAGGTTTTTATTTTATGCAGGCAGGTCGCGTGAATATTAAAGGCAACCAACTTGTGTTCGGCTTTTCTCTGATTGGCAGCGACCCCCCGCCCCCACGCGCAGCCAAGCGGCAGCCCCTCCCACGTCCCAAATCCAAGGAGCAAGCGGCAGCACGGGCAACCAACTTGTGTACCACTACCAACCAATTTAAGCTGCTGTACCAACCAACTTGTGTTCAGCTGCGGTAGCTGTGGAGCGCTGCTGACTGATTATGTTTCGCGTTTTTAACAACCAACTACCAGATTCACTCGTCACTGTACATCACCTCTGAAGTATAAACAAAGCCAATACAGTTATGAAATGCGCTGAACTAGAAAGCGTAACGTTATTATGTTTCGCGTTTTTAACAACCAACTACCAGATTCACTCGTCACTGTACATCACTTCAGCTCCAGCAGCAGCAGCGGCGGTGCTCCGTTGAAGCCCTTCAATGACAGAGCTCTCATATTTTGCGAATGCATAAACTATATCTTAAATTATGGCTATGTGGGGGTGCTCCAGTAGCACACCATGTTACCGCGCTGCGTCGCGGGACTCCGTGCTGCGTCACGGATCTGGTTGACTCCGAGTTCGATTCCCGGACTCGCCGTCATTTGCCGAATGTCTCCCCCTGCTCTCTCTCCCGTTTCACCCTACAACTGTCGGTCATGCTTGACCAGAAAAGCGATAAACGCTAAAAAAAAAAAAAAGTAAATGGCTATGTGTCTAATATGGCTGTCGCTTATCAATGACTTCGCGACAGCCATATTAAACACTCACTGTACATCAGTGTGGAACTGTACGCTGTAACGTTATATGTTATTTCGCCCGTGGAGGCTGCTGAAGCGTCAGCGGGGCGACGCGGTGGTTTTTCCCCGGCTTCCGTGCGCCGCCCGCGGCTTGATCCAGCTTCAGCAGCAGCAGCGGCGGTGCTCTGTTGTAGGAAGCCCTTCAATGACAGCGCTCTCATATTTTGCGAATGCATAAACTATATCTTAGATTATGGCTATGTGTCTAATATGGCTGTCGCTTATCAATGACTTCGCCATAATTTAAGATATAGTTTATGCATTCGCAAATATGAGAGCTCTGTCATTGAAGTGGGTGGTGGCAGCATTACTAACAGTAGCGATTTTTATTGTTTTGTCATGACCAAACATAATCCCAACATAGATAGGAGGTGTACTGTATGTCAAATGTCGGTCATGTGGTGGAAGAGTTTAGTACAGTCACACAACAGAACACCAGTGTTTCTAGTAGATATGTTTATTAATATAAATAAACACCTCTGTCTGAACTGGTTCGACCAGCGCGTTGGTTCGTTCTGCCGCGCCTCTCAGCGGAAAAGGGCGTGTGCTAGGGCGGTCACGTGGCCAATCAGAGAAACGCTGAACGAAAAGCTGAACACAAGTTGGTTGCCTTTAATATTCACGCAGTCAGGTCACTGAACTTAGAAGCAGGCCAGGACAGTGTTTCTAGTTGCAGCAGCGCAATAGTTAGATAACCTAGGTGGGGAACAACCAGGAGATCACTGCAACTCACACAAGTTGGAGAACTATCTCTCTCTCTCTTGCTCTCACACACACACACAAAAGAAGCCGCATGTGATTGGTGGAGGCGGGACCCTTACAAAAAACTGTTGTTGCTAATCATTGACACATGCTAGACTGTAATAATCCCCCCCAGAAAAATCTACTTTGCATTTGATATATTGCAAATATATGCCATCACACACACTGGCATTAGAATTATAAAATGTATATGTGGTGTTATGATCAGGGCTGAAGTTCAATAAAAGATTGTATTATTTTCAATCTGACATTACAAAAAAACTGAAAATCCATCAAAATCAGTGTTGTTGCTAATCATACATATGCTAGCCTGTTTTTTAACAATCATTTGTGATGCCATCACAAACACTGTCATTTAAAGGGTACAAATAAAAAAAGTCCTGCACCAGAATGCAGGAAATGAAGTCTTTGTAACAAGAAATGTCCTGGTGGGGGACCCCCAGACCCCCTGCTTAAAAAGTGGCCTGACTGGGGCTATATTTTGCACTATATTTCCTGGCCTGAATGATTTCCCCAGTCCGGCCCTGGTTAAAAGCCTCCAATGCGTATTAGTGTGTGTGCGTTTGAACATGTGCATGTTTCAACCATACATTTCCATTTATAAAAAAATTTATAAAAAAAATATTTATTTGTTAAATTTTTATTTAAAAAAAATAAAATGTATACCTCCTATAATAGTGGGGGTCGCGGCTCTCTGACACCGTTATTTTTGGGTCGCGGCCTGAAAAGTTTGGGAACCCCTGCCCTAAAATACCACAAAGTATCACAAAATACCTCAAAGTTCCCCAAAGTATACCAATACCTCAATGTACCACAACATACTGGCTCAGAGGTAGAGCAGGTCAACTAATGATCATATGGTCAATGGTTTGGTCAGTGGTTTGAATCCCAGCTCCTTCTGTTCACATGCCGAAGTGTCCTTGGGCAAGACACTGAACCCCAAATTGCACATTGGTCCGTTTGTGACAAGTTCGATTCCCTTAAATTTTTTTTTTTTTTTTATAGCGTATTGTATATTGTATGGTACAGTAACGGTCTCTGGAGCGCGCCAGCATTTGCACTGCAACGCATACACCTTACTGTAAATTGTACCTCATCCCATGCAGAATAGAAGTAACTGAGTTACCATACAATATACAATACGCTATAGTGCAAAGCAGAAATGGGATGAGGTACAATTTACAGTAAGGTGTATGCGTTGCAGTGCAAATGCTGGCGCGCTCCAGAGACCGTTACTGTACCATACAATATACAATACGCTATTAAAATTTTAATTTTTTTTTTAAGGGAATCGAACTTGTCACAAACGGACCATAGGATCCACAGCCAAGCAGCCTTACCAATTGAGCTAGTGTTGGTTGTTAAAAAAGGGGGGATTACTGCTACATAATGCTGCCGCGACGGAGCTCCGCCGCAAACTTCTATTCTGCATCGAACGCTGTACATATGTCTCTATACTATTTTATTTCATACAACAATGTATGCCTTTCAAATGTTAAATGATAAATGATTGCATGACTGCCGACTGCGGCGCGATTATTATGAAAGGCGCCGCAAACTCCTTCCTCGTTGCCGCGCGCCTTGGGGCTGCCGCGGGGCGTGGCCGCGCGGGTCACGTGCCTGTTGGGGCCAATCAGGCCTACCCCGGAAAATATTTATTTGTTAAATTTTTATTTAAAAAAAATAAAATGTATACCTCCTATAATAGTGGGGGTCGCGGCTCTCTGACACCGTTATTTTTGGGTCGCGGCCTGAAAAGTTTGGGAACCCCTGCCCTAAAATACCACAAAGTATCACAAAATACCTCAAAGTTCCCCAAAGTATACCAATACCTCAATGTACCACAACATACTGGCTCAGAGGTAGAGCAGGTCAACTAATGATCATATGGTCAATGGTTTGGTCAGTGGTTTGAATCCCAGCTCCTTCTGTTCACATGCCGAAGTGTCCTTGGGCAAGACACTGAACCCCAAATTGCACATTGGTCCGTTTGTGACAAGTTCGATTCCCTTAATTTTTTTTTTTTTTATAGCGTATTGTATATTGTATGGTACAGTAACGGTCTCTGGAGCGCGCCAGCATTTGCACTGCAACGCATACACCTTACTGTAAATTGTACCTCATCCCATGCAGAATAGAAGTAACTGAGTTACCATACAATATACAATACGCTATAGTGCAAAGCAGAAATGGGATGAGGTACAATTTACAGTAAGGTGTATGCGTTGCAGTGCAAATGCTGGCGCGCTCCAGAGACCGTTACTGTACCATACAATATACAATACGCTATTAAAATTTTCAATTTTTTTTTAAGGGAATCGAACTTGTCACAAACGGACCATAGGATCCACAGCCAAGCAGCCTTACCAATTGAGCTAGTGTTGGTTGTTAAAAAAGGGGGGATTACTGCTACATAATGCTGCCGCGACGGAGCTCCGCCGCAAACTTCTATTCTGCATCGAACGCTGTACATATGTCTCTATACTATTTTATTTCATACAACAATGTATGCCTTTCAAATGTTAAATGATAAATGATTGCATGACTGCCGACTGCGGCGCGATTATTATGAAAGGCGCCGCAAACTCCTTCCTCGTTGCCGCGCGCCTTGGGGCTGCCGCGGGGCGTGGCCGCGCGGGTCACGTGCCTGTCGGGGCCAATCAGGCCTACCCCGGAAGTAGGAACAGTTGCGGAACAGCTACAGGCCCCCTGGTCGTCCTCCGGTGGTACGTCACCACTGGGATTTAGGGGTTGACGAGACAGCCTTGGCTCCCCCCTCCAGCACGCATACGAGTTAGCTGCCATCACCAACGTGAGGCGCTGGGCCATACACGTAGGAGGGGGGGTGGGGGCTGGGGATGGGGGGGCCGCATGCCACTCTTATCTCCAAGAGGGCCTTCGACTCCAGCAGCTCTCAGTTCGACCTTGGAGTCGTCCAGGAATTTGTTTTGCAGGGTTCCCACACTTGCCTTGAAAACATTTTCCATGCTACCTCCTGATTTTCCAGGTACCATATTAAGTGATGATCTATAGGCCCCTGAAGCTTTCCGCCTCCATCCACGCCCCCCCTCCCCTCACACACACAACCCCCTAGGACACCTGACTACTTACTTGATTTAAAAGATGTGCCAGTCAAGCCTATATTGTAAATGCTTAGAGATTATGTCTTATTGATAATATTAATGCATGAAATAATGCAACAAGCTGTAGATCAGTGGTCCCCAAACTACGGCCCGCGGGCCTGATCCGGCCTGCCTCCACATTTGGCCCGGCCCCCTAGAGCCCCGGAGCTTTAAAAAATGAATAAAAATAAAGATTTTTTTTTAAGATGGCAGCATCCCCATTGTCGGTGCTGAATGTTGGTTAGTGTTTGATATTTTTTTTTTGTTTTTAGTACTTTTAAACATCCATTTTTAGTAAGTAGTAGTTTTCATTTGATCCTATACATTTTTCATTCACCGATTTGTGGACTTTTTTTTTAGTATCCTGAAAAGCGCCTTATAAAAAAATGCATTATTATTATTATCATCCAGGAGGGAAAGACACTTTGGATAGTAGGGACTGCATCTCTGCCTGTCCTGGCCAGGAAACACTTTGCAACTGTGATCGAGGGGTTGCAGCAATTCCACTGAGAGAAACTGGTCTGAGGCTGGATAACATGTATGCCTGTATGCCTCTCATAAGTTGTTCTCCAACTCATGAGAACCTGCTCTCAAGCTCTTGCAGCATTCTGTCGAGGACTGGATAGAACAGTCTCTGTCTCAGCTGATCTCCTGAGCTGATGTCTGCGCTTGTGCCACAAGATGACTCAACTACATACTCGTCCATCCTTTTCTGCTTCCCCCTTTGGCTGGTAGTATGTTCCTCAATCCAAAGGCCATTACATATGGCCTTTGTCCTGTCATACATGTCCACTGCCATCTCTGAGGTGCGATAACCTTTGAGTGTGTCCTGCACTGTGCTTTTAAATAGTACAGAGCTAGAGCTAGGTGGTCTGTAGGTACTGTATATTTATTTCATAAATAGTGTTATTTATTTCATTAATAGTTATTATTTATTTCCTTATTATATGTTCTCTCTTCCACTCCTCTCCTATCTCATTCTGTCCTCTTCTCTCCACACCTCCCCTCTCGTGTCTGCTCCTGTCTTCTCTTCCTACTCTTCTTAACTCCTCTCCACTCTTCTCCTCCGTCATCCTCTACTCTCTTATCCTCCTCTTCTTCGCCCCTCTTCTCTTCCTCCTCCCTCTTTCCTTCTGTGCCTTCCTGGTCCCTCCCCCTCTCCACTCCTCTTCCTCCTCTCTACAGTCTGAAGATCTGAATGGTCATGATCAATGATTTTTCAAAAATGTCTCACCCCAAATGTTCCTATTATTAGTATAATTTATTTAACGAAAAAAATGAAAAATCACAAAATAGTTAAAAGTAGAACAAGACTAGACTGGTCATGTCAACTAGTATAGAAGTAATGTCACAGCCTAATGTGAAAATGTATTGGTAGTTAGCTATCAATGCAAGCTAGCCAACACTAGCTAGTTAGTTAGCAAGCTGCATGTTGGCTAGCAAGATTGTACTGCATGTGTTTGCTAACCATCATTAATGAATCCAAATTCAAAACAAACTCCCCTAAATGTGGTGAATACCACGGTTTTAGGAAAAGTCAATGAGTGAAATAGTACATATGGGGATCAAACATAGTTCTAGTATTTTAAAAGCAAGGTAAAAATTACCTCAACAATTCTAGTGTAAGCTGCTAGCTAGCAAGATTGCACTGCTTACTAACTAACGTTGATACACCCAGGTTTACCACACAGTTAAAACACAGCTACTTGCATAAGAAGTTTCACTGTAGATGTCAAGGCTCCTGTGTTGGCTGGGAAATGCATGTATTTGACCGCTCTATTGAGATCGCGAGTAACGGTTCTCGGTTATTATTCCGGAAGTCCACCAATCCGAAACTATACTTTTAAAGTCCATATATCCAGGTTGCCTGCATCAATTCCAACATCCAATATACCAGATATGATGCCAAGAGCATGCTCTAAAAGCTGTTCACATGTAAAGGGTTTTTATAAACTCATCTTAATTATGTGCTCAATAGTTTCATTTGATTACTATTTTACACATCATCCAATAACATTTTCCAGGACAACTGTTTCAATTTCCATGTAAGTGTTCACTTTTGCTCAGTTTCCATGACTTTTCCATACTGGAAAATGAAAAAATTAATTCCATGTTTTCCAGGTACCGTGGGAACCCTGTTTTGGCTGACTGACTGGCAACATTTCCCCAGTCACGTCGATTTAAATTTGAGTGAATTATAACTCTATTGGTTTGAGTGGAGTGAGTTTTAACAGTGTTATCCGTGAGATAAAGCCTGGTAAAGCACTACGGCCGAAAGTGTCTGTGGGGTAGAATTTCCGGTGTATGTACTTCCCCTGGAAGCTGCCTCCAGTGTTAATTTTGTGAACGAAAATGATGACTAAATATGGTCGTCAACGAAGCTTTTTCCCCTAGACTAAAACAAAAAAGACAAAATCCAGACTAAAACTGACTAAGACTAAAATGCTCAGACCTGTAGTTGACTAAAACGACTAAGACTAAAATGAAAAATAAATGAAGGTGACTAAATATGATGAAAATGAAAAAGGAGCATTTGACACATGACTAAGACTAAAACTATTGGTTTGATTATGTCTTATGGTGTATTTATGGGGAGTGGGGAGAGGGGCGTCTACATGAATCTATGATCCCAATAGAAATTAATGTGAATTTGACTGACTGTAGTGGTAGATAGAATTGCATTACAAGAGAATAAAAAGCAATTTTTTTCATTAACACTTTGGATGCCACGCCCGAGATTTATCGGGTTTACCCCCCGACCGTTGAATGCCCATCACGAGATTTCTGTTTTTTTTTATTTATTTTTATTATTAGCGATCTGAAATCATATTGCATCAAGCGAGCCTACCGTTGGATATCCAGGCACCGCCGGCCCTCAGATGTGAAAAAAGCGCCCCCTATCGTCTCCCAGATGGTAAATCACCCTTTTGGATTGGACTCAATGAAAGTGAATGGGAGAACGGATTTCTGACTCCACATTTTACTTCTCACTGATGTAACCGGGGTCTACCAGAGTTCATTCTGGAACCTTGGTGCCACGGCGAATATGTGTTCTACTGTACACACGGTGGATCAATACAATTATCGATTTTTTCGAATGGCGATCGGAAATTGGAATAAACCAATTGGATACCATCTGACCTCAGGTAAGGAATCTATGTTATCAGTCTTAGGATAATCAGACTCGTTTTCACAGAGATATAAGCGTTTCCACTATATGTGATATAGCTGTTTTGACTGTAAAAGCCATCAGGAAATAAGAGCAGCGATTATCAGCGCGCGGCACGAGCGTGCGTGCGGACACATATACTATCAATCATCTAGCGTTTATTTGAAAATGATTCATAAATAGGCAGACAAATGACAACGTTCTGGAATATTCTTTTTTTTATAAAAAATTACAAATTCGAATGTTGATTTAGAATTCGAATGCCAACGTAACAAACGAAGATCCGAACGTTCGAACATTTGGGCTCAGCCCTTGACACCTGCACCTCGTGTATACCGTTTATTTTTATATTCAGAGTTAAATATATTGTTTACACCGTTTATCCTTCTCATATTTTTATATTAACTTTGATAGTTACAGTATAAGAATTAAATAATATATATACCTCCGTTAAAAGATGATGAACCTGATGAGAGCAGACGGAGCTCCTGGTCAAATGAGCAAAAAAACGGATAAATAAGGACCCGAAAAGAAATAAAAAATAACGATGCACACGAGAAGCAAGGAGGAAACAATAAATACGAAGGAGAGAGAAATGGAGGACTCACAAGAAGGTGAATTTGAAGGAACAGAGCCCCCGAAACGAGGACGGGAGGGGACAGGTGGAGGAAGGGGGAGGATCGGCTGCGACCGACAGGGGAATGCCAGGCTGGGCCGTGACCATGCAGGCCGGAATATTGGCGACAATGGCGAATATACAAACGAGCACGGACACGATAAGGACCGATATCGGGAGGTTAAGGGAGGAATTGAGAAAGGAACAGGAGGATTTCAGAGGTGAAATAAATACAGGACTCAAAGCGGTCGATGAGAAGATGGCGGAGCAGGGTAGGAGTGTAACCGCGCTGGAAATAAGAATGGCGGAAGCAGAGGAGTGGAACACGGAGATACACGAGGTATTAACGATAGCAATTCAACAACAAGAAAAGATGAAGACGGGCGGAGCCAGGCATTCATGGAGTAGGACGTGTTTCACGAGAGCTCCCTACTATCGTGCAAAAATACACTTTTCTCCCCATTAGTCTTTATTTTATTTTTATTTGTTATTGGTTTTCTTGTTGAGTCGTCGAGTATCAACTACTTTCAACTGCCCACCCATGTGCGAGTCGGCCTACAGAGCGGGCAAGACCAGTCCTGGAGTGAACAAGGAGCCGAGGCCCATCATTGTTAAGCTAAACAGGCTACAACAGAGGGAGCTCATCATGCGGTCGGCCCGTGCCAGGAGGGGTGAACTCGGTCTCGGCAATCACAAAGTGGCCATTTTCGAAGACTTTACGCTGAAGGTTCAAGCACAGAGAGGCGAATACAAAGTGGTCATGGCCAGGCTATGGAAATTGGGCCTGAGGCCTACGCTATTCTTCCCCGCCAGATTATCTGTGCTGTGTAAGGGCGATGATCGTCGATCATTTTGGTCGTTTTTCAACTTTCTGCTGTGTTAATGGAGACCCGAGCCATGAGCACGCCAGCCGGCAGACTGTCACCGAATCTGTCCTCGCCTTCGCCCGGAGTCAGTGAAATAAGTGAAGCTGTTCTCTCGGTCATGACCAAACTCCATGCAGAGTTTGAGGTATGCTTCGCTGAAACACAAAGAAAAGCACAGGCGGAATTTTTTGATACCCTTCATCGGGCAATGACAGAGGAAATTAGGTTGGCGGTCGACCCGTTGAGAGAGAAGATGGAGTCGCTACACGCTGCCTCCACGGCTAATGCTAACGAACTAGCCTCGCTAACGACAGAGGCCTCACAACAGGGCGAGAGGCTGGCGTGTCTGGAGAGCTCCCTGCTGGCTAGGCAGGCTGACGTTGCCAAACTACAGTCGGTAATTGTGGAAATGCAGTCCCGGGAGAGACGTTACAACATCAGGATCGTTGGTGTACCGGAGGGCAGTGAGGGAGGTCGTCTCTCGGAGACCATGCCGGAGTTGTTGCAAAAGATACTGGGGGAGGATGTCCTCCCCAGCCCACCCATGTGCGAGTCGGCCTACAGAGCGGGCAAGACCAGTCCTGGAGTGAACAAGGAGCCGAGGCCCATCATTGTTAAGCTAAACAGGCTACAACAGAGGGAGCTCATCATGCGGTCGGCCCGTGCCAGGAGGGGTGAACTCGGTCTCGGCAATCACAAAGTGGCCATTTTCGAAGACTTTACGCCGAAGGTTCAAGCACAGAGAGGCGAATACAAAGTGGTCATGGCCAGGCTATGGAAATTGGGCCTGAGGCCTACGCTATTCTTCCCCGCCAGATTATCTGTGCTGTGTAAGGGCGATGATCGTCGATCATTTTGGTCGTTGGCTAAAGCGGAGGAATATCTCGGGGGGATAGCCGAGACCGTAGCTTGATAACTGTGTCGGGTGAGTGACGTGGCGATGTGGGCCTAAATACATTGATAGGGCGGACTACTCACAAATGTTTATTGTCATGCCCAAACAGGCTAACTGGCCATTGCCCATCCAAACTAGCGGGGCATCCCAATGACTTCTGTTACTTGCTAATGCTGACCTCATGGTCGTACGTGTGTGTCGCCTCTATGAAAGCTAGCGAGCTAGCTGGACAATGTACATAACAGATACTAGCGTGCTGGCTGGATTCATCACTAGCTTACGCGCTAGCCTCGGGCTAACTAGCATGCTATGTCTATCGCCCGCACCGAGTCATTCGGGACCCGTTAATGTTTACGTATTTTGGCTGTTGTTGCTGTTTAAGTGGCATATGTTTGCACAATTTAACTGTGATTGGGTCCTGCCTTAACTATCTTCTGGTATGCTTTTTTTCTTTTTATCCATTTGTGCTATAGCATTGCGACGTTGATACGCAGATTCAGAAGTAGTTGGTTACAGGGATGGCGTTGAGTTATTATATAATAATAGCTAATTTTTCCCTTATAGTTGGCTCATATTAGGGCCAAGGCTCACGTTTGTTTTCGCTAGTAACACCTTCGGTTGATCTGTTTTGTTGCGTTTCTAGGTCTTGTTTTCCTTGTCTAGACGGGGTTTGGCTGTTTTTGAGCCTTAGGCTCCGGTCGCTGAAGGTCGGTTATGTATATATATGGAATATATAATAACAGGTTGTGTCAGGTATAGCTTATTACTACCCCCGGGTTAATGAAGGTGTTTCTTCTATTCTTATATAGGATTATGTCATTCCAGCCTTTGTGCCTGACCAGAGGGACTGTGAAATGCTTGCACCTTGACCAATAACCCTTTTTTCTTTTTCTTGTTGCTGTTTAAATGACATCTGTTTGCACAATTTAACTGTGATCGGGTCCTGCCTTAGACTATCTTCTGGTATGCTTTAATTTTTTTAATTTTCTTTTATCCATTTGTGCTATAGCATTGCGACGTTGATACGCAGACTCGGAAGTAGTTGGTTACAGGGATGATGTTGAGTTATTATATAATAATACCAAATTTTTTCCTTATAGTTGGCTCATGTTAGGGCCAAGGCTCACGTTTGTTTTCGACCAATAATTTTTTTTTTTTTTTCTTGGACTAGTGGGGGGTTTAATCAGGGTTTTATCTAGAGAAGGGGTCGGAGTGGAGAGCGTCTTATTTGATCCATGATTCCAGTGGGAAACGATAGGAAGATGACTATCCTTAGTGGATGGAGCATAGGGAGGGGATTGGAGAGTGGGTATAGGAGGGTTAATATTAGGATGGGTGGGTTAGGGTATAGAGTAGAAGTAGGGGGGGTTGTAACTGGGGTGGAATTTTTCTGTGTTTTCTGTACTGTTGTCCTATATGTGTGTAATTGTTCCTCCTCTGATCTCTTGGGATTGACCGTCTGGGCCCGCCTGGATCAGCGCCTCTGCCCTCAGCCTGGCTGCACTGGTATGTTCTCCACACATTTAGACAAATTCAACCATGGCTAAATTGAATATTTTAATTTGGAACGCAGGGGGTCTTAACGCCCCACACAAGCGTGCCAGTGTCCTTTGGTTATTGAAGAGAAGAAATATTGACATTGCTCTCCTTAGTGAGATGCATTTATTGGTGGGTGATGTGTCAAGGCTAGCAAATCGACAATATCACGTTATATCCTCATCCTCAGCCGACAATAAGACAAAAGGAGTCGTCATAGTTACAAGACGTAACCTTGATATCAAAGTCCTGGATGTGTGGTCGGACACGGAGGGAAGGATTACTATAGCAAAAGTTGAGTTTTCTCATAGGAAGATGGCAATAATAGCATTGTATGCCCCTAACACATTTGATTCAGTGTTCTATAATACAATCACAAAGAATATGTTGGAACTTACTGGATACGCTCTCATTGTGGGTGGCGATTTTAATGCGTGCTGGGATGCGGAGATGGATAGGTCCGGGTCCTCTGAAACAAGCGACCAAAAACAGTCCTCTAAGGCCCTCAGGATGTGGGCCCAGGACACGGGGCTTGCAGACCTCTGGCGCATATCCAATCCCACCCTCAAGGATTACTCTCACCTGTCAGCCAGACACAAAACCTTCTCTCGAATAGACTATGCATTCGCGTCCCCTAATATGTTTGATAGTTTCGACGTCTCATTGGTTCCCCTAGCTCTCTCGGACCACAAGGGGATTTTCCTTATGGCAACCTTTGGCAGGCTCTCCACGAGAGCTCCCAGGTGGGGTTTTAACTCAACCTTATTAAAGAACGATGATTTCTGTACTGAGTTCAGGAGTAAACTAGTTGAATTCTTGCAGATCAATGTCGGCACAGTCGAAGACCCTAGGGTCCTGTGGAACGCATTGAAGGGATTTATCAGGGGTCATGTCACACTTTTCGCCTCCAATTTGCGTAAATCCCGGTAAAAAAAACTAGGACTGGAAACATTATACGCGGACCTATACGCATCTTTGCAAACTAACTATAATGAACGACTAAACACACAACGCAAGATAGTCAAGAAAGAAATAAACTCCATACTTAAACAACAGTCTGAGTTCTTGATACATAGGACAAGGCAAAATTACTACTTTCACGGTTCCAGGCCTAGCCATCTGTTGGCAATGAAAATACGCTCGAATTATCATTTCTCGGATATCCCTTCGATCAAGACGCGACAGGGAACAGTCACTACTGATTCGAAAAAGATCAACGACACTTTTTTTTTCTTTTTTTTTTCGGTCTTTTTCCCCCTCCATTTTCCTCCGATTTTCTCCCATCCCAATGTTAGTCGTATGCCAATTCCCAGTCCCTTCCTGGTCGCTGCGCTTTACCCCCCACAGTCAGATCATTTGGGAGAGTGGAGGCTACCACATGCTTCCTCCGACACACGTCCAGCCAATCACCGCTTCTTTTCACCTGGCAGCGCGGATTCTCATTGAGAGGGCGTAGCGTGTGGGAGGACCACACTATCCCCCTCACGTCCAATCCGCGCTTAGCAGGCGCCCCGACCGAACTGTAGGAGTCGCTGTTTACAACGACCCGGACCCACCCCGCCAGCTTCTCCCACCCTCTGATACAGCCAATTGTATCAGTGCAGACGGCCAGCCAAGCTGGTGACAACCCCGGAGCTGTGAGCTGGATTCGAACAGGCGAACCAAGCTCACAGCTCCGGGGCTGGTGACGAACGCAATCTCCGCTCGACCACCTAACCGCCTGCGATCAACGACACTTTTAAAGAGTTTTACTCAGTTATATAGCTCAGAGGTTGATTTCGATAACTCTAAATTTGAATCGTTCATTGGCGGGCTTGAGATACCCCACATTTCTGAGGAAGAGGCTATGGAACTGGGGAAACCGATCACTCTTATGGAACTTAGGGAGACGATTGCTGAAATGCAAAGGGTTAAGGCACCAGGCTGGGATGGGATTCCACCTGAGGCATATTTAGCTTTCTGGGACCAATTGGGTCCATTGATGCTCGATATGATCAATTACGCTATCGAACAAGGGGAGTTCTCAAGAGATGTCAACATGGCATTGATTTCTTTACTTCTCAAGAAGGATAAAGATCCCAATGATTGTGGTAGCTATAGGCCCTTGAGTCTTCTCGGGGCCGATCTAAAAGTGTTTGCCAAGGTGCTGGCCCGCCGCCTGCAGAGGTTTATGACGATATTGGTACACTGCGATCAAACTGGTTTTATCCCGGGGCGCCTGGCTGCAGATAATCTTAGGAGGCTGTTGCATGTAGTCGATAACAGTAAAGACAATACAGCTCCGTCCACAGTTCTGTCCTTGGATGCCATGAAGGCGTTTGACAGACTAGAATGGTCATACCTGTGGAAGGTACTTGAGGTTATGGGTCTTGGAAAGAATTTTATTCATATGATTAAAGTCCTGTATGCCTCGCCGTCGGCAATGATACTGACAGGCAAAAACTGTTCCACACTTTTTCCAGTCTCCAGATCTTCTAGACAGGGTTGTCCTCTGAGCCCAGGACTATTCGCGCTTTCCCTCGAACCATTGGCCCAATTTATTAGGCAATCGGAGGACATCGTCCCCATAATGGTCAATAATACACCACACAAAATTGCTCTCTATGCAGATGACCTACTGATTTTTATGGATGACCCCTCCCAGTCGGCCACAGAATTACTGGGAATAATCGACGACTTTGGTAAATTGTCAGGCTTTAAGATTAACTGGAACAAGTCAGCCTGCCTACCTCTTAATGAGCTGGCCAAGGCGGTGCGACTACCAGCTGATATCCCCATAGTGGAACATTTTAAATACTTAGGCATAGAGATATTCCCCACGCTAAGTCAAACCACTAAGTACAACTTCACGGGTACTTATGATAAAATACGCCAGGATCTAGACAGATGGTCCCTTCCTAACTCCTTACAAGCCCGGGCTTCCATAATCAAAATGAACGTCCTGCCTAGGATAAATTTTGTTAGCTCAATGCTCCCCCTGCCCCCTCCAATAGACCACTGGCGCAAGGTACAATCGATGGTATCTAAGTTTATCTGGAATAACAAACGCCCGAGAATCAAAAGAGCTACTACTTAGGGCTGGGCGATATGGAAAAAAATCATATCGCGATAACGATATGATAATGTTATCATATTTCTCGATATCGATAATTATCGAATTGTTATAAGTATTTATATACATTTTTTTTTTTTTTTTTTAACAACAGATGTATGTTTATTTTGCAGCAATTCTTTGTCATTGCAGCCATCTTTAGTGTTACATCCCCTCACACTCCAGTTCTCAGGCTGCAGCTGGTTTAAAAGCTAAAGTAAACCGGCTTCTCTGCTGGCTGTGGCTCCAGGGGAGTTGAACAGTTCTGGCTCTGCTAGTTTATTTTCGATCTTTTGGCGCTTTTTTGGTGGACAAACCACTGCACATGTGCACCGTGACTCGTGACTGGAGTCTAGTTCTGCTAGCACACATAGCCTATTGTGTACAGACGGTTTCAAACTGTATTTTAAATTAGAAAGCAAACAAAATAAATGGACAAGAGAAAAATAAATCTCAATTTGGTCAGTATTGTCATTTGGACAAGCAAAGCCATTACTTTAAGTTGCAGGCAAGAAAGACAAGTCTGTCCACTGTCTCTAGTTTTAAAACTGCCATGTTGCAGGTCACCAAAAAAAAAAAAAAAAAAAAAAAACGATTATTAAAATATATCGCGATATTTATCGTTATCGTTATATCGCCCAGCCCTACTACTACTCAACGTAGAAAACAAGATGGGGGCCTCGCAATCCCTGATTTTAAGCTTTATTTCTGGTCCTTTTCACTGAGACCTCTGATGTGCTGGCTAGACCCTGTAGATGCTGTATCTTGGCGCTCCTTAGAAGCGGCGGCGGTCTCACAGCTAAGATTGCAGGATGTAGTGTACTCCACTGTCCCTATTTCGAAATGCCGACTGAGGTATGGACCGATTGTTACGACCCTGGCTCAATATGTGCAAAACCGACACCAAAACCTGTGTTTAAACCAAAAAGCCTACTTTAACAATGAAATACTGATACAAACTAAAGAACCAAGAACAGAAGACCGTGATAACTCTCTGTTAACCCACACTCCTCTAACCACAGACCCTGCATGTGTGACTCAAGGGCTGGTTTTAAGCTCCCAGCAGGTAACCAATCAGCAGCAATTAGCTAATTAGCAGCCCTCACCTGTATGCCCAGTGACACAGCAGTGATCAGGCAGTGACACAGGAGTGATCAGGCTCATGGTACATAACACCTCCCCCACCAAACTGGTTGCCCAAGAGGCAACCACTATACATCAACCCATAAACAAAAAAACAACAAACAACTGTGACCCATTAGTTGTCAGGGCCACTACCACAACAGCGATAACGGGCCAGCCTGTCGAACACGACCACCAACCGTGTTGTATGCTCCCCAGCGTGGAACATTTGCCAATGCTGTGTAAAACAAAAAACAACCCTGTCCCGACTCTCGGGCAAGCTAGACCTCACAAAAGGTTCCGCCACTGCGGTACATGGCTGCAGTGGGGCAGGCGCCCCCTCCGCTGAGGCGTAAGACTTAGGACCCCGTCGACCAACCAAGACCGTATCATATATGAGCTCCCTTTCAACAGGCCCCTCCACCGATACCGACCTGTCAAAAATAGACTGCAAACCAAAATCAATTTGAGAACTAATCTCACTGCGCTCAACAGGACAGAACACAGAAAAACAAAAACCATAGATCTCTGATACCACCACCACGGCCATATCCATCCCACCTGGCACTGGCAGTTCAGGATACCACAAACCGTGAACATCCAGAGTAGCATGTACCGCCTCAGGTACAGCCCCACCGTCCCTGGAACATGGCAATACGTCAGTCACAAAAGCGTCTGGAACACCATCCAAAATGGCGTCACACAAAATAACATTGTCCTGATCAAAATGGCTGCCACTCAACAGACCAGGTCGCGAAGGCGGCTCCTGCTCCACAGGACACAGGTAACTAGGTTGACCATCACACCTAGTGCATGGCAGAGAATCAGTGTGGACACGTGGATCAATGTCAGAATCATCAACTGACATACTGGGACCATCCCTGCCCACAAGTGAAACATTAGGGACAATAGAGCTACTGCGGGAAGGCTGGCAGCCTAAGTCAGGCCTAGTAGCCCCTTCAACTAGAACGGTGTCACATGAATCAACAGCACCTCTCATAGCATCCTTCCCACACTCATCCTCCAATTCGTTCATGGCCTCAGCCACCGTACAGGCTGGGAAGACCTTGAGACACTGCGCTGCCAGATCATCTCCTACCACATGCCTCTCCGGCACGCATGTCAACCCTGGTTTCACCACCGGGCCTAACACAAAGGCACAATCAAGAGAATCATTATGCAGAGGTACATCCACAGTGTGCTTTCCAAAATTCTCAACAGGTACACTTTTCAATTCAACAAAGAATGTGTCACCAAGTGTAATGTCCCAAGTCGAAGTATCAACAACATCACTTTTGTCCTTTGACATTGCCCGTGTCACAGCACACACAGGGAATACTCCTGGATGTTTCTGTGCCAGCTCAGTAGGGACCTCAGAAACCACAGGAATGGGAGTTACAACTGGAGTAGCCAACACTTTGTCACCAGCCAAATCATTCCCTAGAATGAAGGACACCCCTCTTATGGGAATGTGAGAACATACCCCCACAACAACATTGCCTGATACTAAGGGAGAATTGAGCGTGACCTCATGCAAAGGTGCATCCACAAATCCACCCCCAAAGCCCCGAACAACGACACCGGAATGCAAAGAAGAGTTTTCTGAAAACGGCAAAACCCCCTCCAGAATGAGGGACTGAAAAGCACCGGTATCTCTCCAAATTGTTATAGCCTGTTTGGACTCTAGTGCATTAGTCAGGGAAACAAATCCATCCATCATAAATCTTGAGGAACCCTCGAGCTCTTTGTCCACACGTTTGATACTTACCCCATCACCATCTAACGTTGGCAAAGGTGTTCTGCATATGGTTTCTACCAGAGCCACCGTTCTGACATTTTTCTGCTCAAGCACTGGGCACCCAGCAACGATATGACCAGGTTCTTTACAGTAGAAACAGATAATCCCTTCTGGGAATGCACCAGCAGAACCACCCCGCCTAGGAGGTGAAGTTAACTGACCAGCAGACACAGGTTTTGGGAAACGGCCCCCCTGAACAGGACGCCTATCCCTGGACTCAACACGGTAGTCCTCCAAAAAAACGGACTTGTGTGTCAACACAAACTCATCAGCGAAGACAGCGGCGTCGCCTATCTTCGATACCCTACGCTCGTTTAGATGAGTGGAAACGGTATCAGGAACACATCTTTTAAATTCCTCTAGGAGAATCAACTGTCTAAGCTGCTCTCTTGACTCTGCTTTCTGAGAAGTGCACCACCTGTCAAACAGGTTCTCCTTCTCTCTTCCAAATTCAACATAAGACTGTCCTTCCGACCTGCGATAGGCTCTAAAACGCTGACGATAGGCCTCGGGGACCAACTCATAAGCCCTCAATATGAAAGCTTTAACCAGCTCATAGTCAGCACTTTGTTCAAGGGACAAAGCAGTATAGGCCTCTTGTGCCCTACCAACAAGAACACACTGCAGCAGCAGCGTCCAGGCCGTATCAGGCCACTTCAACGTGGTCGCCACCCGTTCAAAAAGGGGAAAATACCTTTCCACATCCTTCTCAACAAAAGGAGGCACCATCCTAATATTCCTGCCGGCATCAAAGCCAGAACGTGACTCTGAATGCAGAGCACCCGCCTGCAAGGCAGCATGCTTATACTCAAGCTCCTTCTGCGCACGTTCGTGCTCCAAGTCCTTCAAGTAACGCTCTTGTTCACGCAAGTAACGCTCTTGTTCACGCTCCTTCTCTCTCTCCTTAAGCTCACGCTCTCTAAGCTCACGCTCACGCTCTCTAAGCTCACACTCACGCTCATGCTCACGCTCCTCTCTCCTCTCCTCACGCTCTTGCTGTAGCTGCCTCTCCTTAAATTCTAACTCTCTAAGCCTCCACTCACCCTCCGCCACCGCAGATAGTAGCGGAGACACGTCAGACAAAGGAGGCTCCTCCACCCTCGCCACAAGCACCTGCTCTCTAATGAGTAACACCCTCAAAGCACTCAAGGCAGTTGGCTTCAAACGTTTCTCACTGGCAGTAAGCTCTACCTTGTAGTGCACAGCAAGCTCCAGAAGCTGTTCCTTTGAAAACCTCTCCAACACGTCATGAGAAGGGTGATCAACAAAATCCTTAATGGAAGCCATCTTTACCGCACCAGCGCCACACCCTGCCCACCGTAGAGTCACCAAAAAAAAACTGCCAAAAGCACCCTAGCACACACACAATCTACCTAAAGAACCACCAAAGAGCCACTAAAGAAACACTAAAGAACCACTGAAGAACCACTGAAGAACCACTGAAGAACCACAAAGACACACTACAGAACCACTGAAGAACCACAGAAGAACCATAAAGAATGCTAATGCCAATACTAATAACCATAAAGGGATGCGGTGGAAATGTGTGCTCTACTGAGCGCACCTTTCTAATTTGCAAAAAATAAAATAAAAAACAACCACCCTGAAATAAATAGACGTGTCATACACGCAGGAGGTCAGGTGCTAACAGGTATGCTAACCAAACACTCAAAACAAACAAAATAAATACAACAAACAAATTCAAACAGGTGCCCCTTCCAACCTGATATGACTACTTACGCTTCTACATCTAAACTGCAGTCAAAACGGCCCACCACATGTCTACCCTAAAAAAACACTAAATCAGGCCCTACCACACTACCTGTGTTTTCTGGCCCCCCTATCCTACCTACCCTTAAACTAATGCCCTGTAGACCTAACCCTCTTCAACCACACCTGCTACCAGCCAGAGATCATATTTGACCATCCACCCGTCAAGCACATGGTATGGTACAAGACAAGCAGATGGTACTAATCACTTCTCTGACTGAAGAGTATGTGGTGCACAGGAAGCTAACCAACAACCAGAAAATAATGTCCCTATCTACATGTGGTGTGCACTAAACTATATATTTTAACAGCAGTAAGCAGTCACATCAAGTTACAAACAAATGAGGGCATACTCACCTGTTTGATGAACGGCTCCAGCCCCCACGTTACACAATATGTAACGAACACCATAGCACCATGACACACCATGCAAAAAAAACAAAAAAAAAACACCAAACAATTTCTAGGGGTAAATATCCCGGACGAGCGCCCAACTGTTACGACCCTGGCTCAAAGGCACGCAACCTATGTGCAAAACCGACACCAAAACCCGTGTTTAAACCAAAAAGCCTACTTTAACAATGAAATACTGATACAAACTAAAGAACCAAGAACAGAAGACCGTGATAACTCTGTTAACCCACACTCCTCTAACCACAGACCCTGCATGTGTGACTCAAGGGCTGGTTTTAAGCTCCCAGCAGGTAACCAATCAGCAGCAATTAGCTAATTAGCAGCCCTCACCTGTATGCCCAGTGACACAGCAGTGATCAGGCAGTGACACAGGAGTGATCAGGCTCATGGTACATAACACCGATCATAACTCACGTGATCCAAACATGGCATAATGTACAGAAGTCGTGTGCGGTTAAATGCCCATGGCACCTGGACTCTCCAATTTTTTATAACCAGCAACTACTTGTTGGGCACAAGCCGGTTAGTATTCCTCAATGGCAAAGGAGGGGAGTTCATACTCTGGAGGATATTTATGATAAGAACGGCCTTCGAGCGTTTCAGGACTTAAAAGAATTTTATGATCTTCCCGGCGAGTCCTTCTTTCTTTACCTTCAACTAAGGTCAGCGCTGAGGGCGCATGGCGTGCCGTGGGCTCAAGCTTTGCAACCACATCCCTTCCTCAGGCTCATAGTGGATAGGACGACCTCCAGAGGGTTTGTCTCAGACTTTTATACGCTATTAATTCAATCCACATATAAAAATGTATCATTGGATACAATCTGGCATGGGGATATCCCGGAGTTGGACCCCGAGTTTGACTGGGATGATGTTTGGGCAAATGTGGCATTATCTTCCCGCAACCCCAATCACCAGCAAATTAATTTTAATTATATTCATAGGACCTATCTTACACCTAGGAAGCTATTTGCTATGGGACTGGTAACCGACTCTCTGTGCACTTTGTGCTCTCAAAGGGCCACTGGCACTTATATGCATATGTATTGGGATTGCCCACCAGTAGCCCGCTTCTGGAGGTCAATAACGGACAAACTTTCAGATCTGTGTGGCTTAACTATCCCATTCACAGCTGTTACGCTACTCCTGAACGATATAACAACACTACCCGCGTCCGTACAACTAAAAAGGGTTGTCCTAGCGGGCGTCACAGCAGCGAAGAAGCTAATAGCATTGAGATGGAAGGAGCCTGAGAAGCTCACAGTGATTAACTGGTCCCTAACACTGATGGATGTGATTTATCTTGAGATATCCACGGCGCGGGTGATTGGGGTGGGGCAGGCTGGGATTGACCTGTGGTTCGCAGCAGCTGAGAAGGTCAGGACCGCCGTGTGCGGCTGAGCGGGGTTGGGGTGCTTGTTCGGGGGAGTCCGGCGGTCTCGTGGGAGGGGGAGGAGGAAATGTCTTGTCTGTCTTGTCTTTTGTGTTGTCCTCTTGACTTTAACTGGGGGATTTTATTGGGGGGGGGAGCTATTTTGCTATTTCTTCACTATTTGGACACTTTTACACGGTTCCTGTGAGTCTATGGAACAACTCTGTAGGTTTTTGTTTTTCAAGAAGGTTCATTGTTTTGTTTTTCTAGTCGTGTACTCAAAAGCGGCGTTTTTCTACCTCAGGACCTTAGGCCATTTTGAGGCTGGGCTCCAACCACTGTGTGACCCGGTGGCATCTGCCACATTGTTATGCAGCTGGGAAATCTCTGACATCACTGATATGCACATTTTGTGATGACTCAGCTCGGTGAGGGTGAATGTTGTGAGGCGAATTGGAAGAATGTGCCTTTTTGAGAATTAGAGATATAAGTTTTATTAATATAGGGCCACACGGCCGGGAAACGGCGCTGAATACTGGGAAAGGCCATTTATTTATTAGATAGTACCCCTTTAAATTTTAAAAGGTTGTACTCTGTTTTCTTTTTTTTGTCTTTATAATTTGTTATTTCTGTATTATTATTGTTTCTGTTAATTCCCTGTGAAGTTCTGTGTATTGTTATTGTGGTTATTGTGTTGTCTTGTTTTCATGTAAATAATAATAAAAAGAAATTGATCAAAAAAAAAGAAAAGATGAAGACAAAGATGTCGGACATGGAAGGGAGATCACAGAGAAATAACATCAGACTATGGGGACTGAAGGAAGGAGTCGAAGGGGAATCGATGGCCCTATATGTGGAAACGCTTATCAAGAAGGAATTGAAAGAGACAGGACTGGACAAGATGGAGATTCAGAGGGCCTACAGGGCGCTTGCTCCGAAGCCACAAGCGGGCAGACCCCCGAGAGCGGTGATTATTAACTTTCTGAGATTCGAGGTAAAGGAACTGGTACTCAGAACCGCGTGGAGCAAGAAAATAGAGATCGAGGGGAAAAGGCTGTCGTTTGACCACGACTACTCAACAGCGGTGGCAATGACACGCCGGACCTACGCGGGGCTTAAGAGAACTCTGAAGGACAGCGGAATAAAGTTCCAATCGCCCATGATCTCGCTACGGATTCACTGGAAGGAGGGGACCGTGACATACGCGACGGCGCTGGAGGCGGCGAAGGAGATGAGACGGAGGGGGATGGAGGTAGCGGAGGAAGGAGACGGGAACGAGGTGGAGCCGACGCTGAGCCTACACCCGAGAATGGAGAAGGCACGCGGGTGGACCAGGGTAGAAGACCGGGGTCCTGGAGCGGAGAGAGGAGAGAGAGGAGGGCCGGAGTGAACCGAGGCAGACAGAGGGCGGAGGCAAACAAAGAGGCGAGAGGAGATGAGACACGGGGAAACGAACGGGATGAGTACACACACAAGGAATGGAATAAGCAGCCCAGATAGAAGCACTGTATAAGAACTGACGAAACATATGCATGAACACACACTACAAACGCTGCAGAGGTAAATAAGTAAGAATATAATTAGGCAACAACACATGAAACGAGGGTATACCAACAGTGGCCGGTAGAGGGAGCCGTCGCTCGAGCGAAGGCCTAGGAGGGATGCCCCAGAGGGGACACACAGACACACAAACACAATGAGACCGCAGACATTACGAATGAGGATAATTACAGGGGCGAACAGACATGCCCCAGCTATAGACAATGCATAATGCCTACTGAAACACATACATGAACACACATTGCGAGTATCACAGATGGAAGTAATTAAGAAGATAAATATGCAGCACATAGGAAATAGATTTAAAAAAAAAAATACATGGGCGCACAGTCGCACACAGAGGATACCACACGTTTGACTGGGTGGAAGCCTGGAAGGAGAGGCGATGGAACGTGTGACTCACATTAAGAGAGACCTAGGAGGTGGGGATCTTTGGACAGGAGGAAGGACATATAGAGCACTTTGACCAGGAGCTCTAACGCACTAAACACGAATGCTGGACAATTATAGTGAGAAGATGGGGGCCAGGGCTTCAGGCTAGGGAGAGCCCTCTCACTAAGAGAGCAGTTACTCTTCACCCGCCAGCAGGGGAGAGGGGGGGACACAGGGAACCCCCGAACACCTTGGGAGCACTTTATGTAGGGTTTATGTTTTTCTTTTTTGTTAACTATTATGGGTACACGGTAAAGAGAGCGGAGGCTACAACCGAAGGTAAAATGGTATGTGACATGGGTGGGACTGACAGATGAACAAAGAAGGAATATGGCAAAGGTTAAAGGTATAAAAATGATGTCATTGAACGTAAATGGAATGAATAATCCGATAAAGAGGAGTAAAGTGATGTTGAAATGTAGAAAAGGTGAGATGCAAGTGGTATTTTTGCAGGAGACGCATCTTATAGCACAGGAACACGAGAAACTGAAAAGATTTGGATATGAGAATGCATTATAGTTCCTTTAAACGGACCCTGAGGAGAGGAGTAGCCATATTAATCAAGAACACGGTCAAATTTGAAATGGTCAAAGAAATAAGGGACAAGGAGGGGAGGTTTGTTCTGGTGAAGGGGAAAATAGAGGGACAGATGGTTACGTTAGTAAATGTATATGCCCCCCCGGAGAGTGAGAGATGTTTATTTGAGACCATTTATGACATGATAGCAATGGAATTGGAAGGGATATTGATATGTGCGGGGGATTTTAATGTGGTATTAAATCATGACATGGACACTACAAGTACTAGGAAAGGGAGACCACAAATCAGTAGGTATATGAATATACAAATGGCAGAAATGGGAATTACAGACGTTTGGAGGGGGATGCACGCTTTGGACAGGGAATACACACACTACTCACATCCACACGCGACATATTCGAGAATAGATTATTTCCTTATGACGACGGGGGATAGCTACAGGGTAAAGGAATGCAGAATAGGGGTAGCGGACATATCAGACCACAGTGCGACATATCTGACAGTAGATCTGGAGGGAAGACGGAGGAACACGGTCTGGAGACTGAATGTGGGACTATTGAATAATAAGGGGTTGGTGAGTGGAATTAAGGAGGAGATAGCCAGATATAAGGAGGAAAATGACAACAGGGAGGTCGACCCGAACATTCTATGGGACACACTGAAGGCGGTAATAAGGGGAAAATTGATGGAGAAAGCAGCACTACTGAAGAGAGCCAGAACGGAGACATATCACAATCTGATAGGGAAGCTGAAGGATTTAGAGAGGAAGCACCAGATCTCAAAAGAACAGGAAACACCTCAATCAAAGAGGTAAGGGCCAGGATAAATAAGGAATTATTGACGGAAATAGAAAAGAAAGCAAGGTTTATGAAACAGACGTACTATGAGGGGGGACCAAGGGCGACTAGACTGTTAGCTAGGAGAATCAGGACGCAACAGAAGTTAAACACGATACACACGATAAGAGATACAAAGACTAACGAAATATTGAGAGACCCAGCTGAAATAGAGAGGACATTTAGAGATTACTATAAGACACTATACACACAACCAATAGCAGCGGGAGAAGAGGAAATAGACGCTTTTCTGGAGAAGCTAGAGTTACCATCAATAGGGGTAGAACAGAATGAAGAATTAAATTAAATAATTACAGAACGGGAACTGGAAGAGGCAATTAGTAGAGCAAAGAACAGCAAATCTCCGGGGAGCGACGGATTCCCATCGGAATTCTAGAAGGCATTTAGAGTAGAACTAGCGCCCATGTTAGGAGCGGCATTCAGACACACGATGGAAGAGGGCAAAATGCCACCATCATGGAAGGAAGCCATAATCACCACGATACCGAAAGGGAAGGATAGAGAATTATGTAGTAGTTTCAGATCTGTGTCCATACTCAACGTGGATTATAAGATGTATACATCAATAATATCAAAGAGATTCGAGACATTTATGCCAGACATCATGGATGAAGATCAGACTGGATTCATTATAGGGAGACAGACGCAGGACAACGTAAGAAAGACATTACACATAGTGGAGGAGATACAAAAAGCAGGGGGGGAGTGCGGTACTGATTAGCCTAGATGCAGAAAAGGCATTCGACAGTGTTAGATGGGTATTTTTATATAAAGGCACTAGAGAAATTCGGACTAAACGAAAGGGCAATGAAGACGGTCAAGGCACTATATCAGGAACAGACAGCGAGAATTAAGGTGAATGGCAGCCTGACGGATAGAATCAGACTGGAGAGGGCTACTACATTTACATTTAGTCATTTAGCTGACGCTTTTATCCAAAGCGACTTACAAGTTCTGTACGACAAGCCATCAGGAAGGGCACAACTCTATCAGCTGAGCAACAATGTTGAGTGCTACAGTGTAGGTTAGTTTATTAAGTGCATGACAGTACGGTTAGTTGGGGTTAGATTATTATTATTTTTTATTTTTATTTTTTAATTCAGATAATGGTTGAAGAAGTGAGTCTTTAGTCGACGGCGAAAGATTGGACGTGTTTCGGCTGTCCTAACTGGGGTGGGTAGTTCATTCCACCATTGTGGGGCAAGGACTGAGAATAGGCGACTTCTCTTTGATGACCCTCCCGGAGCTTGGATAGGAGTAGGTCTGAGGCGGCCAGAAGATGCAGAGCGTAGGGGTCTTGAGGGTGTGTAGTTAGAGACCATTGACCGGAGGTAGGCGGGAGCGGTTCCCTTTGCCGCATGGTATGCTAGGTCGAGGGCCTTGAAGCGGATTCGTGCAGCAATGGGGAGCCAGTGCAGGTTCCTAAGAAGTGGGGTGACATGGGCCGACTTCGGTAGGTTTGAGATCAGGCGGGCCGCTGCGTTCTGAATGAGTTGAAGAGGCTTAGTGGCAGTGGCCGGGAGGCCAGCGAGCAGTGCGTTGCAGTAGTCGAGGCGGGAGATGACTGTTGATTGGACGAGGAGTTGGGTGGCTTCTTTTGTCAGGAAGGGGCGGATCCTTCTGACGTTGCTCAGGAGGAACCGGCAGGTTCTGGTTGTCGCTGCGATGTGAGCAGAGAAGTTCAACTGGTCGTCGAGGACAACACCAAGGTTCTTGGCGGTCGGGGACGCGGTCACAGCTGCATTCTCGACTGTGATGGAAAGGTCGGTCAGGGGGGAGGATTTGGCCGGCAGGTGGAGCAATTCTGTTTAGCTTAGGTTCAGTTTGAGGTGGTTGGTCGTCATCCAGGCGGAGATGTCGGACAGACAGGCCGAGATCCGCTCAGAGACGTGGATATCTGAGGGAGGGAAGGAGAGGAAGAGTTGAGTATCGTCGGCATAACAATGGTAGGAGAAGCCATGAGACGTGATAATGTTACCCAGTGATTTAGTGTAGAGGGAGAAGAGAAGGGGTCCTAAAACAGAGCCCTGGGGGACACCCGTCCGCAGGGGGCGGGTGGCCGACAGGGTCCCTCTCCATGACACTTGGTAGGAGCGGTCATTGAGGTATGATGACAGCCATGTCAGCGCAGAGCCAGCCACTCCCATTCCTGCGAGGGCCGTGAGGAGGATCTGGTGGTTGACTGTGTCGAAGGCTGCAGATAGATCTAGGAGAATCAGGACAGAGGAGAGGCCTTTCGCTTTTGCTAAGTGAAGTGCCTCTGTGACCGCAATGAGGGCTGTCTCTGTGGAGTGACCAGTCCTGAAGCCTGACTGATTAGGGTCTAGGAGGTCATTCTGTAAGAGATAAGCAGTAAGTTGGTTGGATACAGCACGTTCAAGTGTTTTAGAAAGGAAGGAGAGAAGAGAGACAGGACGGTAGTTGCCTAAGGGATGGTTTTTTTATGAGGGGCGTGACTCTGGCTTGTTTTAGGTAGGTGGGGACCACCAGGGGTGCAGTGCTGGGCATACGCGGTCAAACGACGTTTGGGCTTCGTCACTGAGGCCGAAGTGCGCGCATCCTATTATTATGCAAAGTCTAGGTGGTAAGTGCCGGCGCGACGACACAAAAATGACTTGTCGCCGGCACTTATCACCTAGACTTTGCATAATAATAGGATACCGACAACCAAATACAAGCCCTGTAGGTGGGGGGTTGCTTGATCTCTCGACTGGAAGGATGAGACAAGGTGTATCATCTGTTCTGTGCGCAACCGAGGGAACATGTATGCACGTCCGCGGGCGTTTGGCCTTCGCCCATATTACGACTGCACCCCTGGGGACCACCCCCGAGTTGAGTGAGGAGTTGATGGTTGCAGTTAGGAATGGGAGGATGTCTGGTGTAATGGTCTGGAGGAGTGGGGAGGGTAGCCGGTCCAGTTGGCATGTAGTCGGACGGTTCGACGTTACCAGTGTCAGGGTCTCGGCTTCTGTAATGGGATCGAAAGATGACCGAGTGAAGGATGAGGTTCTCAATTCAGCATTTGGAATGGGTGGGGGTTGGGAGAAGGAGCTGCGGATGTTCTCCACTTTTTCCTCAAAGATGATCGAAAAGTCTTCGGCAGAGAAAGATGAGGGAGGGGGGGTGGGGGGGAGTGAGGAGGGAGGACATGGTAGCATGCAGTTTGCGAAGATTCTTGGCAGAGGCCTCGATCCTATGGTGAAAGAAAGAAACTTTGGCATTAGTAATGGTTTTGGAGAATGTTAAGAGGTTGTGATATGTGTCGATGTCAGCAGTGAGGCGTGACAGGGATGTTGTCTCTCGCCGACGCTCTTCGACGTTTTCATAGAACCATTGGCACAACTGATCAGACAGACCGAGGACATCAAGGGGATAGAGATAAGGGGGACGGAACACAAATTAGGCCTATTTGCGGACAACGTGATAGTATACATGAGACAACCAGATACGAGCTTCCCGGCACTGATGGATCTACTGAAGGAATATGGCCACTACTCAGGATACAAGCTAAACGTGACAAAGACACAGACCTTACTTAGCGTGGAACTATACTCAAACGACAGAAATTAGGGAGGAGTACGGGATAAGGTGGGACATGGACAAGATTAAATACCTAGGGGTAAACATCACGAGAGGGGTTGGGAAGTTGTTTGAGGCGAATTATACACAGATCAATCAGAACATCAAGAGAGACTTAGAGAGATGGACAGTAATGCCCCTGGACTTCAACTCAAGGATAGAGGTTATTAAGATGAACATACTACCAAGGTTACTATACCTGTTTCAGTCTCTACCCATACAGATACCACAGAACCAATTCAGGGAGTGGGACAGACTGGTGTCGAGGTTCATATGGGCAGGGAGAAGACCACGGGTCAGATATAAAACGCTACAACTACCAAAGGAGAAGGGGGGAATGGCAGTACCCAGCCTACAAGACTATTATTATGCAGCACAGCTGAGAGCAGTGGCGTGCTGGTGCAACGACAACTATGAGGCTAGATGGAAAGACATTGAAAAAGAAGGGGGGGGGGATACAAAGTACAGGTTCTGGTAGGAGATAGGGAACTATTCAAGGAAAAAGAGGAACTGTTAGATCCAATCACCAAGTGCACTTTGATTATATGGAACAGAGTAGTAAAAACACACAAGTTGGGGAAGCAGTCAGGGCTTCTGAGATGGGTAACACACAGGGACCGAAACTAAAGCCCGCCGCCCGCCAGGGGCGGTCAGTTTTTACCTTTGGCGCTTGACACTTAGAGGGCTGCCCGCCGTGTGGCGTGTAGACGTGTAGTTCATAACGATACTCTTATTTTGATTGTGCGAGTACAGATTATAGCCGCTCTCGTCTTTTTTTTCTCCGCTGCGAGATCGTTAAAAAAAGTCCCACATTGCACTCAAGTCAACGGTCCAATCACAGTAGAGTGACGTGACTGGTTTCATGAGAAAGAAAGCAAATGACCAATCGGAAGCTCTCATTTGGCTTGTTTACTTCCTGAAACGCCACCATTGCGATATGCGGGCTGAGCTACCGTTACTGTTTAAACAATGACCCAGTCAACTATTCACTTTTAGTTTAATACATGACGAGGCATTGTCTAACGGTATCTAGCTGGCTAGCGACTGATAGCTGCTGATATCAACAAATGCTCCAGCAATAGTCGACTCGAGTGCATAATACCTCCGTTCCCTCGTTAGCTAGCTTAGCTAGCTCACGTTAGATCTTATCTATCCCAGTAAACTAAATTGTCTTAACGTTATCTACCGGGCTAGCAGTAGCTACAGATAGCTCCTGATATCAATGTCTTATAACATTGATTGAATGCATATTCTAGCTGAGGGCATGTTGAATGTGATTTGACAATAGAACCGTAACGTTATAAATAGGGTCCAGCTGCATCGCCGGAGAATCCTTGCATGCTGAATGTAGGGTCTAGCTGAATATAGGGTCTAGCTGCAGGGCCGGAGAATCCTTGCTGGAGCTGGAGGCTACTCAAGTATACACACAGACTGTTACGAAGGATCAGATTAAACCGAATATATATATTTATTACTTGATATATATTGTATAGTATTTGCATATCGTCTGATATCCCTTGTATATTCTTTGTACATATACACGGAATATCCCTTTACCTAGTACAGACCATAATATTTCGTTCTCCTATTGGATAGCGATCCACTAGGCGCCACTGCCATACCCCCAAGGTCTAGTTCAAAGTCACCGCCAAGGCTTGCCTGGACATGCCCGGTTCTGCGCAAGAATACGAGACAGAAATAAGGCTGGTACTAGATTATTCACCGTACGTATAAATACGTTGCAGGTGGATACAGCAGTTAGTTAACCTAGAAACGTGTTACCCTCAAACGTTAAAGCCTTCATCACGAGTCAACGACCAAGTGAAGTGAGCAACCGTGCGTCTAAATAGAGCACTTATAACCGCGTGCGAATAGGACAGTAAAGTGTCAGAGCTTAGTGGAATAACGTCAAGTTCGACCTAGTTAATGTGAAGTACCGCGCACCGGAGAATCTACACCGGTGAATGCAGAGCCCTTTTCGGCTGGATTATCTATTGCTTTGGTCCTGTGGCTGTTGGAGCGGAGAATCGTCTACACCCACTGCTGTGTGGGACCACCCGTGAGGAGCATCACTCGAGCCCGTCTCTAGGAGAGGCTGGCTGGCTTTCACCTATGCTGCACGCATACTTGGATTATAGCTGCTGCTTTCGTCTGCCGATCAAGGGAGTAATGTACCGCCTCCCGTTAGCAGGAGCTTATTGAGTCCCCGTTGATCCAGACTTTGCATTCGAACTTTCCTCTCCCCCTGCTGGCCTACAACCGGAGGGACCCTACTAGTATCTCCCGCTGCCCTACTAGTGTACCATAGATATAATTCCTAAGATACAGGTGGTATTCATTATCTCCTGCGTAATATTCTAATGGACTTACGCTCTTGACTTATTCACGCACATTCTTCGCCTTACAAGCGCGACTCTAAGTAAAGTAAGGTAATATACTATTATTGCTGCTAATAAATATTATTCTAACCAAGATTTGTGTGGAACCGTGTCATTGTGGAGGTGTTCATCTCATATACCTGTGTACTGTATGGCCAGTAGTAATGTACATAAGACAGTAGTGGTTTAATGATACCATACTTATTAATACAGTCAGGGAATTGTACCCCTCAGTTACACAGACAGTGGAGCTGTTTGCAGATAGCAAGCATTTTGACTTATTGCGTGATGGCGATGTCTCGCAGATAATACAACTACAAGTATGATTATATAATATATATTTTATTTCAATTTTTTTTTATATAAAATATATATATATTTTTTTTTAATCAAAAAAAATTTGGCAGGTAAGAAATATGCTTGGCGGGTAGACTCTTCCCATCTACCCACCACTGGCCGGTGAGTCAAAACGTTAATTTCGCTCCCTGGTAACACACGACAAGAGGTTCGAGCCAGGGAGGATGGACCATGGATTCAGGAGGTGGGAAAGGGGGGGGGGGGGCAACAGCGATATACAAAATGATAGAGAAGGGGGAAATGCAGACCCTACAACAACTGAAGGAGAAATTTGTATTAGAAAACAGGGACCACTTCAGGTATCTACAGATTAGAGATTACTACAACAAAGAAATAAGGGGGACAAAGATGAGGAACAGAATGGAATAATTAGGATGATAGTAAGGGCGTACGAAGGGGGGAAAGGAAGGGTAATATCAGCACTGTACCGGGCTATAATGGCCAGCAAGGGACACACGACCAACTATATAAAAGAGAAATGGGAGAGGGAACTAGAGATAGAAATCACAGAGAAGGAATGGGACAACATATGTGAGGTGCAGCACACAACAACAGGGTCAAGGGTATGGAAGGAATTTGGATGGAAGAACATAATCAGGTTCTTTATAACCCCGGAGTTGAAGGAAAAGTATGCACCAGCACAAAAGACATGCTGGAGGATGTGTGGGAAGGAGGGGCAAATCACACACACGTATTCTGGGGATGTCAGAAGCTGAAGGGGTATTGGGAGGAGATAGGGGAGGCAATAACCAGAATAATAGGATACGGGATACCCCAGACAGGCCTGGTGCTATACTTAGGGGACTTGACGCACAAGGGTATACAAGGGGGAGACAAATATTTAATAAAGATAATGCTGATATCGGCCAGAAAAGCAATAACGAGGCAGTGGTACAAGGAAGACCCACCGACAATAACACAATGGGAAGGAATAGTAGAGGAGATACAGGATATGGAGAGGATAACGCACATGCTGAGGCTACAGGAGGAGACATTTTGGGAAAGATGGGGAAAGTGGGAGGACTATAAGGGGGACGGGAACGACATCACAGAGGGAGAAGCGAATGCAACACAAGAAGGCGAAGGATGAGGGAGGAAAGAGGTTCGAGGAGGGTCATTAAACCCGTGTCACACACTTTACCTTAGTCAGTAATTTTTTTTTTTTGAGGGTATTATAATTTTTTCTTTATTGTCTATGCCTGTTTAAGGGCGATGTACATTCCGTCTTTGTATTATGTGCCTGGAAGACCAACTGATGTGAGATTAATATTCACCGATGATGTTGTTTGTATGTGGGTGAATCAAAATGCAAAGAAAAATTTAGTTTAAAAAAAATAGAAAGGGCGAAGGATAAGGGAGGAAAGAAGTTCAAGGAGGGTCACTGGACCCATGTCGCACACTTTTGCCTTAGTCAGTATTTTATTTTTTTGAGTGGGTATTATAATTTTTGTATGCCTGTTTAAGGGCGATATACACTCAGTCTTTGTATTATGTGCCTGGAAGACCAACTGATGTGGGATTAATATTCAAGGATGATGTGGTTTGTATGTATGTAAATCAAAATACAAAGTAAAATTGAGTTTAAAAAAGAATAAAGAGGGCGAAAGATAAGGGAGGAAAGAGGTTCAAGGAGGGACACTGGACCCAGGTCGCACATTTTTGCCTTAGCCAACATCTTTATTTTTTAGTAGGTACTAGTTTTTTCTTTATTGTCTATGCCTGTTTTTTTTTTATCCACTTTTTCTCCCATTTTCTATATTTTCTCCCATCCCAATTTCGTATCATCCAATTCAACCCTCCCCCGTCACGAACGCTGTTTCTTGCCTCCCACAAGCCGGCTGCAATGTGGACTAAGTCATACATAGCACAAGTCCCCTCCGGTACTTGAGGTAACAGCAGTCGCATCTTTTCACCTGCGCAGCTCGATCTCTCAGTGGCGAGGAGTAACGCGTGGGAGGCTCACACTGCCCCCGACACTTCCTGATTCTACTGCGCAGGCGCACCAACCGACCTGTAGGAGTCGCTGTCCACAACGCCCGATCCCCACCCATCAGTTTCCCACCCCCTAATACGGCCAATGTGTATTAGTATGAACGACCAGCTAAACTGAAAGCAATGTGGAGCGCTGGGCTCGAACAGTCGAGCCCAGCGTCTCCGCATTCGTGGCGAGCGCCTTGCCCACTACGCCACGTAGCCGCCCCTCGTCTATGCCTGTTTAAGGAGGATATACATGCCGTCTTTGAATTATGTACCTGGAAGACCAACAGATGTGAGATGAATATTCAAGGATGAGGTTGTGGGTATGTTTGAGAATCAAAACACAAAGGAAAATGGAGTTTTAAAAAAAAAAAGATAAAGAGGGCGAAGGATAAGGGAGGAAAGAGGTTCAAGGAGGGTCACTGGACGCACATTATGGTCTTAGTCAGTATTTTTATTTATTTATTTTTCTGCAGGTATTGTACTTTTTTCTATATTGTTTAGGCCTATATAAGGGCGATGTACATTACGTCTCTGTATTATGTACCTGGAAGACCAACCGATGTGAGATTAACATTCAAAGATGTTGTTGTTTGTATGTCTGTGATTCAGTATGCAAATAAAAATTGAGTTTAAAAAAAAATTAAAAATGATGAACCTACACAATACGGTTTGGCTGCTCTAGTTTTGATCTTCAATGGGAGGCTACAATGGGGCAAAAATCACAGTGGAACCTCACTCTCCAGGTCTATAGATCACAGTGGAACCTCACTCTCCAGGTCTATAGATCACAGTGGAACCTCACTCCCCAGGTCTATAAATCACAGTGGAACCTCACTCTCCAGGTCTATAGATCACAGTGGAACCTCGCTCTCCAGGTCTATAGATCACAGTGGAACCTCACTCTCCAGGTCTATAAATCAGTGGAACCTCACTCCCCAGGTCTATAGATCACAGTGGAACCTCACTCTCGAGGTCTATAGATCACAGTAGAACCTCCCTCCCCAGGTCTATAGATCACAGTGGAACCTCACTCTCCAGGTCTATAGATCACAGTAGAAACTCACTCCCCAGGTCTATAGATCACAGTGGAATCTCACTCCCCAGGTCTATAGATCACAGTGGAACCTCACTCTCCAGGTCAATAGATAACAGTGGAACCTCACTCCCCAGCAGGGTTTCCGTTAGCCGGTAATTACCGGTATTTGACCGGCAAAATCTGTTGAAGTCCGACATATTTAATCTCTCCGGTCTTAATGTCCGGTGAAAATAATTCCCTCTAAGCACAATTTGATTATTTGAATTGTATTAAAATAGGCTAAAATTAAATAGCCAATGCGATGAACGAAACAATCATTACATTTGTTTCATCGTTGCTTCACCAAGCAGGTATAATAATGACATCGATGTTGTCAGCGGGAGCTTAGTGCTGGGTTTGCAAGTGCATGCAGCTGCAGAGCCACAGAATCCACCATGTGTGCCGGCACAGTGCAGTACTCCAATTCAGCCATTGGCAATTCAGCTGTTGGGTGGGGGGCGCTGCTGAGCGGTCCCCAGATAGGGCTTGAAAACAGCTGAATCTGCTGCTCTGCAGCGGCATACTCTCGCAAATAAGTCATTGGGAGGTGGAGAGTCATCACGCAAACCCACGATAATGTTGCTGTCTCTCTGCCAAATTTCTCAGTTCTTCACTTGATATAATTAATACAAATGTCCAATATAACGGAATTCGTTAGCTCATAAAAATGTGATTATAACAGACTGCTGTTTATTAATGTCGGGCCGACTGCCCACAGACACCTATTTGATTTAAAGTCAGCAGCAGCACGGAGTCTCTGGACTTATTTTATTTGGAATATAATGACTGTATACGCAAAAGTAGCCTAGTTTTAAGTTAAAATATTATAAATCTACATGCCTTGAGGATGTCATTCTTTATATAGCCTGCCTATCAATTGTTTTTAAGCTCAATAAACTCTGACCGGAATTTCTCTCATTTGACCGGTAGACCCTGAGACTGGCAACAATTTTTTCTAACGGAAACCCTGCTCCCCAGGTCTATAGATCACAGTGGAACCTCACTCCCCAGGTCTATAAATCACAGTGGAACCTCACTCCCCAGGTCTATAGATCACAGTGGAACCTCACTCCCCAGGTCTATAGATCACAGTGGAACCTCACTCTCCAGGACTATAGATCACAGTGGAACCTCACTCTCCAGGTCTATAGATCACAGTGGAACCTCACTCTCCAGGTCTATAGATCACAGTGGAACCCCACTCTCCAGGTCTATAGATCACAGTGGAACCTCACTCTCGAGGTCTATAGATCACAGTGGAACCCCACTCTCCAGGTCTATAGATCACAGTGGAACCTCACTCTCCAGGTCTATAGATCACAGTGGAACCTCACTCTCCAGGTCTATAGATCACAGTGGAACCTCACTCTCCAGGTCTATAGATCACAGTGGAACCCCACTCTCCAGGTCTATAGATCACAGTGGAACCTCACTCACCCAGGTTGTTTACCAACAAGTGAAACCCAGTGCGCAGACTATAATAACCTCACATAGAGTACATGGCTAAGGATTCAAGCTGATTAGGTCCAACCGGTGGATTATAAACAGGAGGTGACCGGCTATTCCTAGCCACTGGCACACTCCTACGCAGAGAGTTGGACAGCGTCCCACCGTTTGGCAGGCTGTGGTCATACTGGCAGCTCTGCGTAGGAGTTCCTGGCTAGAGTGTCCCCTAGGTGTTCCCTGTGACATTAGGCAAGGTGCCGTCATGCTGCTCATCTGAGATGGAACACTGGACACGAACAAACTATAAAAAGGGACATTTCACCTATAACTGAACTCTATTTTTTTTAATCCACTTTTTCTCCTCTTTTTCTATTTTTCTCCCATCCCAATTTAGCCGTGCCAATTCTCCCCTCCCCTGTCTTGAACGTTGCTCGCATATGCCCCCCACTGGCCGGTTGTAGGGAGGATAGAAGCCCATCGCATGTCCCCTCCGATACATGTGGAGGCAGCCTGTCACATCTTTTCACCTGCCAGCGCGGACTCTCATTTGGCGAGGAGTAACGTGTGGGAGGCTCACACTGCCCCCGCCATTTTCCTGTTTCTGCTGTGCAGGCGGCGTGAATATTAAAGGCAACCAACTTGTGTTCAGCTTTTCGTTCAGCGTTTCTCTGATTGGCCACACGGCCAATCAATCAATCCACTAGCACACGCCCTTGCGGCGCGGCAGAAGCGCTGGTCGAACCAGCGGTGTTCTGTTGTGTGACTGTACTACAGCGGTGTTCTGTTGTGTGACTGTACTAAACTCTTCCACCACATGACCGACATTTGACATACAGTACACCTCCTATCTATGTTGGGATTATGTTTGGTCATGACAAAACAATAAAAATCGCTACTGTTAGTAATGCTGCCACCACCCACTTCAATGACAGAGCTCTCATATTTGCGAATGCATAAACTATATCTTAAATTATGGCGATGTGTCTAATATTAAATAGCCCTCGTCCAATCAACAGTCATCTCCCGCCTCGACTACTGCAATGCACTGCTCGCTGGCCTCCCGGCCACTGCCACTAAGCCTCTTCAACTCATTCAGAACGCAGCAGCCCGCCTGATCTCAAACCTACCGAAGTCGGCCCATGTCACCCCACTTCTTAGGGACCTGCACTGGCTCCCCATTGCTGCACGAATCCGCTTCAAGGCCCTCGACCTAGCATACCGTGCGGCAAAGGGAACCGCTCCCGCCTACCTCCGGTCAATGGTCTCTAACTACACACCCTCAAGACCCCTACGCTCTGCATCTTCTGGCCGCCTCAGACCTACTCCTATCCAAGCTCCGGGAGGGTCATCAAAGAGAAGTCGCCTATTCTCAGTCCTTGCCCCACAATGGTGGAATGAACTACCCACCCCAGTTAGGACAGCCGAATCACGTCCAATCTTTCGCCGTCGACTAAAGACGCACTTCTTCAACCATTATCTGAATAAAAAAAAAAAAAAAAAAACAATAAAAAAAATCTAACCCTAACTAACCGTACTGTCATGCACTTGTCCTAATAAACTAACCTACACTGTAGCACTCAACACTTTGATGAACATTGTTGCTCAGCTGATAGAGTTGTGCCCTTCCTGATGGCTTGTCGTACAGAACTTGTAAGTCGCTTTGGATAAAAGCGTCAGCTAAATGACTAAATGTAAATGTAAATGTAATATGGCTGTCGCGAAGTCATTGATAAGCGACAGCCATATTAGACACATAGCCATAATTTAAGATATAGTTTATGCATTCGCAAAATATGAGAGCGCGCCGCTGTCATTGAAGGGCTTCCTACAACAGAGCACCGCCGCTGCTGCTGTTGAAGCTGTATCAAGCCGGCGGCGGCGCACGAAAGCCGGGGATAAACCACCGCGTCGCCCCGCTGGCGCTTCAGGCTCAGCAGCCTCCACGGGCGAAATAACATATAACGTTACAGTTCCACACTGATGTACAGTGAGTGTCTAATATGGCTGTCGCGAAGTCATGCCTCTCCCTCTGACAATATCATAATGATGTGTTTTCTATATTATATCCACAATCATTCATCTAAAAAATTGTATGGGCTTTGATTAAACATGTAACCTACACCTACTGTAACTTACTGTACCTCTGCTTCCTACAGCACAGCAGGTAATGGCGTTAATCAATGTAACGCGAAACATAATAACGTTACGCTTTCTAGTTCAGCGCATTTCATAACTGTATGGGCTTTGTTTATACACGAGTGATTCTGGTAGTTGGTTGTTAAAAACGCGAAACATAATAACGTTACGCTTTCTAGTTCAGCGCATTTCATAACTGTATGGGCTTTGTTTATACACGAGTGAAACAGCAGCCCAACACAAGTGCGTTGGAACAGCAGCCCATGGTACACAAGGCGCGCTGCCGCTCGCTTGCGCTCCTTGGATTTCATTTGGGACGTGGGACGACTGCGCTTGCCTGCGCGTGGGGGCGGGGGGGGCGCGGCCAATCAGAGAAAAGCCGAACACAAGTTGGTTGCCTTTAATATTCACGCGTGCAGGCGCCCCAACCGACCTGTACGAGTCGCTGTTTACAACGTCCAGATTACCACCCATCGACTTCCACCCGCTAACTCTGCCAATTGGCGATACCAGTGCATACATTTAAAAAAAAAAAAAAAAGTATTAAATTATATAAATTATACTTTTTTTTTATACAGCTACTGTTTTATATATACTGTTTTTTAGTAATAACTAGAAAGTAATGGTATTTATTCAACAACAGGTGATTGATTATGATACTAATACAAATATATACACTGAGTATGGGGCTGCAGCACTGCAGATATACCCTACTCCAACGATCCACACGGACATTACACGGTGTTGCACTCGTTACCAAGTGGCTCTGCAGATATACCCTACTCAGTCTACCGTTGGAGAGGATCTGTTGTGATTTTTGCACAATAAATATTCAACATTCTCTTTTGAGACTCGCCTCAGACTCTTATCATTTGGCACTAAAAGCTAAACATTGTCACCGATATGGCTGTCCGCAACATGTCATTAATTGTGTACGCGAGGTGGTTCAGTGACGACGCTAACGTGAGCTAGGTTAGCTAGCATGGAGCTACCGGCAGATGGAAAGACTGTAACTTTACTGGTGAAAATGTGATTTACGTTGGAATACTCCTTTGCCAAATTGCTGTACTTTGCTTGCAGGTCTGCAGCCATTATTGCTGGATTATGAATAGTCCCAACTTTAGCCAAGGTAACGTTAAGCTAAAACTAGCTCTTCAGCTAATGCTAACACCAGCAAGCGAACCCATCAGAGCTCCCCGTCACACTGCTTTGTTGGGACGATGGCATTTAAGAAAGTATCTGCTGTTAAAATGACAAACAGCATTGACACTTTAATTCACGGTCGGTTAAACACACGTTTGTTTTATAATGCTCACAGCAGACCGCAGTGTTGTTGATAAATTACGTGGGGCCGGGGGGATTTAAGTTCTGCAAAAAAAGGTTCTGCACCGTTGCAATCGTACGGTGCACAGCCCGTACTGTACCGGAGGACCACATTGACGCGGTACAGTACGTATCCGCGTACCGTTACACCCCTAATATTTGGTAATTTCTGTAAAATTTTCAGGTTTTCCAGGGACGAGTGAAAACCTGAACTGGGCAAAACAGTAGCTGCTTAATGTATTTTGAGTGGCTTAATAAAACATGAAGACTTCATTTATCTCATCCTACAATTAATTAAGTCTGTGTCAGAATAATCAATTAATCAATTATTCAACCGAGAGCTTCATAATCAATGTTCAACGAGTTGATTTATTTCTTATGTCAGACTTTTACTTGGGCTGGTAAAAATAAGTTTGCCGGGGCAGATTAATAAAGGATGAGCGTCTCGGCCTCGTGTCTGGTGCTGGAAGGAGGAGTCCAAACTGAATGAAGAAGGAGTCCAAACTGAATGAAGGAGGAGTCCAAACTGAATGACAAACTGAATGAAGGAGGAGTCCAAACTGAATGACAAACTGAATGAAAGGAGTCCAAACTGAATGAAGGAGGAGTCAAAACTGAATGAAGGAGGAGTCCAAACTGAATGAAGGAGTCCAAACTGAATGAAGGAGGAGTCCAAACTGAATGAAGGAGGAGTCCAAGCTGAATGAAGGAGGAGTCCAAACTGGATGAAGGAGGAGTCCAAACTGAATGAAGCAGATTTCCACACTTGGACCTCCTTCACTTTATTCACTGAAGTAAATACCAGGGAACAGGACTGAAGTAAATACAGGGAACAGGACTAAGGTAAATACAGGGAACAGGACTGAAGTAAATACAGGGAACAGGACTGAGGTAAATACAGGGAACAGGACTGAAGTAAATACTAGGGAACAGGACTGAAGTAAATACAGGGAACAGGACTGAAGTAAATACAGGGAACAGGACTGAAGTAAATACAGGGAACAGGACTGAAGTAAATACAGGGAACAGGACTGATAAATACAGGGAACAGGACTGAGGTAAATACCAGGGAACAGGACTGAGGTAAATACAGGGAACAAGACTGAGGTAAATACCAGGGAACAGGACTGAGGTAAATACAGGGAACAGAACAGGACTGAAGTAAATACAGGGAACAGGACTGAGGTAAATACAGGGAACAGAACAGGACTGAAGTAAATACAGGGAACAGGACTGAGGTAAATACAGGGAACAGGACTGAAGTAAATACAGGGAACAGGACTGAGGTAAATACAGGGAACAGAACAGGACTGAAGTAAATACAGGGAACAGGACTGAGGTAAATACAGGGAACAGAACAGGACTGAAGTAAATACAGGGAACAGGACTGAAGTAAATACAGGGAACAGGACTGAAGTAAATACAGGGAACAGGCCTGAAGTAAATACAGGGAACAGGACTGAAGTAAATACAGGGAACAGGACTGAGGTAAATACAGGGAACAGGACTGAAGTAAATACAGGGAACAGGACTGAAGTAAATACTAGGGAACAGGACTGAAGTAAATACAGGGAACAGGACTGAAGTAAATACAGGGAACAGGACTGAGGTAAATACAGGGAACAGGACTGAGGTAAATACAGGGAACAGGACTGAAGTAAATACTAGGGAACAGGACTGAAGTAAATACAGGGAACAGGACTGAAGTAAATACAGGGAACAGGACTGAGGTAAATACAGGGAACAGGACTGAAGTAAATACAGGGAACAGGACTGAAGTAAATACTAGGGAACAGGACTGAAGTAAATACAGGGAACAGGACTGAAGTAAATACAGGGAACAGGACTGAGGTAAATACAGGGAACAGAACAGGATTGAAGTAAATACAGGGAACAGGACTGAGGTAAATACAGGGAACAGGACTGAGGTAAATACAGGGAACAGGACTGAAGTAAATACAGGGAACAGGACTGAGGTAAATACAGGGAACATAACTGAAGTAAATACAGGGAACAGGACTGAGGTAAATACAGGGAACAGAACAGGATTGAAGTAAATACAGGGAACAGGACTGAGGTAAATACAGGGAACAGGACTGAGGTAAATACAGGGAACAGGACTGAGGGTAAATACAGGGAACAGGACTGAAGTAAATACAGGGAACAGGACTGAAGTAAATACAGGGAACAGGACTGAGGTAAATACAGGGAACAGGACTGAGGTAAATACCGGGAACAGGACTGAGGTAAATACCGGGAACAAGACTGAGGTAAATACAGGGAACAGGACTGAGGTAAATACCGGGAACAAGACTGAGGTAAATACAGGGAACAGGACTGAGGTAAATACAGGGAACAGGACTGAAGTAAATACCGGGAACAAGACTGAGGTAAATACAGGGAACAGGACTGAGGTACAGGTCGGACTGAAGTAAATACCGGGGTGTGATCTGGGACGTTGCTGTGAGGCGACAGTGTTAACCACTACACCACCGTGCCGCCAAAACCCCTCAGATAACAGACGGTTCAAACGCTGACTAACATCTAGCTTTAAGACATAATGCAGTAAGACTTTTCTGTAAGACATATCTGTGATATTAATCTGGTGCTACTCCCTTCGGAACTCCTCCTCCTCCTCCTCCTCCTCCTCCTCCTCCTCCTCCTCCTCCTCCTCCTCCTCCTCCTCCTCCTCCTCCTCCTCCTCCTCCTCCTCCTCCTCCTCCTCCTCCTCCTCCTCCTCCTCCTCCTCCTCCTCCTCCTCCTCCTCCTCCTCCTCCTCCTCCTCCTCCTCCTCCTCCTCCTCCTCCTCCTCCTCCTCCTCCTCCTTCTTCTTCTTCTTCTTCTTCTTCTTCTTCTTCTTCTTCTTCTTCTTCTTCTTCTTCTTCTTCTTCTTCTTCTTCTTCTTCTTCTTCTTCTTCTTCTTCTTCTTCTTCTTCTTCTTCTTCTTCTTCTTCTTCTTCTTCTTCTTCTTCTTCTTCTTCTTCTTCTTCTTCTTCTTCTTCTTCTTCTTCTTCTTCTTCTTCTTCTTCAGGGAAAAGACACATGATAAACACTTTTTTGTTTTACTGTACTTGTGCTGTTTAATGACAATACATTTGAATCTAATCTAATAAAACAAGGGCTACAAATGATGAACTATCTTGATGGAGTTCTGAATCCTAAACACACTCCGATCTAATGAATTGTAAATGCATGAAGCTACTCTTCAACAGATCAATGGAACATGAAGGATAAATGCTCTGCTCCAAGAACTCTGAAATATCAGTGAACCGGTCATACTGGGTCCATGGTCCCTAGACGTTCAGCTCAGCGGCTCCCCCTGGCCACGAGACCTGGCTACTGCGACATGCATCTTTCTTAAAATAAAACAAGATAAGATATTCCTTTATTGATCCCCTTGGGGAAATGTGGGCAACATAGAAACATGGGGGGGGGAGGAGAGGTACAGGTATGGATGGGGTAATCGTAGAAAGATATAAATATAGGCAATACAATTTTATCTGAATATAAAAATATGAGGAAAAAATAAACAGATTGTAATTCTACAGAGATCTAGGCTATAGGGTCATTGCTGTAACCTATAGGTCTCTATGTTGCAACATGTCATTCTACAGAGATCTAGACTATAGGGTCATTGCTGTAACCTATAGGTCTCTATGTTGCAACATGTCATTCTACAGAGATCTAGACTATAGGGTCATTGCTGTAACCTATAGGTCTCTCTATGTTGCAACATGTCATTCTACAGAGATCTAGACTATATGGTCATTGCTGTAATAGGTCTCTCCATGTTGCAACATGTCATTCTACAGATATGTCAAGGGCAGACAGACGTGCACCCAGTGCTTTTAAAAAGCTTAATGTTTTTGTTGATGATAAAGTCTATGACTGTGATATGAGGCACCAAGCATCACATCTAGACTGGCCTATTTTCCTGTGCAATATAGAGCCTGTTTGTGACTCTTTTCCTAAATATAGAGTCTATGTTTGTGACTATTTTCCTAAATATAGTCTATGTTTGTGACTCTTTTCCTAAATATAGAGTCTATGTTTGTGACTCTTTTCCTAAAGTCCACCCACCGACCAGTTCCAACCCATCAACAGGTTGAGTCTTGCTTCCATCTCCTAGTGCAGTGCTTCTCAAACTTTTTCTGTCAGGCCCCCCTTTGGCGGACGAAAATATTTCAGGCCCCCCCTCGCCCCAACAAAATAGTCATGAAATGGGCCATGTTTAAATTTATTGAAATAACACCAATATCGTGACCTTTCAAATTGTGCAACCACTTTACAACTGTGCAATTGTGCAACAACATAACAATACAGTCCAATACACTCAAAGACTGTGCTTTTTCAAAAATAAAGACATCTTGTAACATTGCAATACAATTCAATGGACACTCAAGACTGCTTTTTCAAAAATAAAGACATCTTGTAACATTGCAATACAATTCAATGGACACTCAAGACTGCTTTTTCAAAAATACAGACATCTTGTAACATTGCAATACAATTCAATGGACACTCAAGACTGCTTTAAAAAAAATAGAGACATCTTGTAACATTGCAATACAATTCAATGGACACTCAAGACTGCTTTAAAAAAAATAGAGATATCTTGTAACATTGCAATACAATTCAATGGACACTCAACACTGCTTTAAAAAAATTGACATCTTGTAACATTGCAATACAATTCAATGGACACTCAACACTGCTTTTAAAAAAATTTAGACATCTTGTAACATTGCAATACAATTCAATGGACACTCAAGACTGCTTTAAAAAAAATAGAGACATCTTGTAACATTGCAATACAATTCAATGGACACTCAACACTGCTTTAAAAAAAATAGAGACATCTTGTAACATTGCAATACAATTCAATGGACACTCAACACTGCTTTAAAAAAAATAGAGACATCTTGTAACATTGCAATACAATTCAAGGACACTGCTTTTTTTTTAAATAGATAGAAAACTTTGTGAAAAACTTGTGAAAAAAACTTGTGAAAGAAGTTGCAGTACATTGCAATACAATTCAAGGACACTGCTTTTTAAAAGCAGTGTCAAAAACTTGTGAACAAACTTATGAACAAACTTGTGAAAAACTTTGTGAAAAACTTGTGAAAGAAGTTGCAGTGCATTGCAATACAATTCAAGGACACTGCTTTTTAAAAGCAGTGTCAAAAACTTGTGAACAAACTTGTGAAAAACTTGTGAAAGAACTTGTGAAAGAAGTTGCAGTGCATTGCAATACAATTCAAGAAAACTGATTTTTTTTTATAATTTTTTTTTATAAATAGATAAAAAACGTTGTGAAAAAACTTGTGAAAAACAGTGGAGTTGCTCAGTGGCCAATGGTGTCAGACTGTGGTTGTAACTGGGCAGCTCCCAGGTATGAATGGAACTGTGTGAATGTGAAGCAGGGCGTAGCTGAAAAAGAGCATCTGTGCTCAGCGAACCTAGTGGGTAAATAAAGGTTAAACAACAGCATTAGTGGCTGCAATGAGCCTGTTTTGAACTGCACATCTTTTCAAACCGAGGTTGCAGGCTTGATACTGCCACTCTCAAGTCATGCTCAATGTTGAGCTTAGACCTGTGCTTTGTCTTCAGTGAAGCAACAGCTGAAAATCCAATCTCACAGAGATAGGATGTGGCGAAGGGAAGAAGGATGCCCACAGCCCTCCGCCCTATGACTGGATGATCCCTCTCCACACCAAGCCAGAATTCACTCAGTGTCTGAGCTGTAAACCTCAGCCTCAGGGTGGAGTCAGAGGTCATCTCGATGAGTTGCTCCTCTTCAGCAGAGCTGAAATCGGCAGGTGCTGCAGATAGAGATACTTTATTTGTAATTAATTGCAAATTAAACACAAAAAAATTCAGTTTTACAACAATCCATTCCAGCTAGATAGTAGCATATTATTATTATTATTATTATATAATGTACAACATAAACAAATGTCATAATTAGTCAGTCAATAACATAAAATACCAACCTGCTGCATTGAATGGATCCACCACCCAGTCATACTGAGCACTGTTGTTAGGGAAGTATTTTAAAAAGAATCCTCTCAGGGAAGAGATGTGCTGCCTGAGACAGGGGATCACTGTGGTGACTTGAGAAACACTGCTTTCAGCAAACTCAGTCAGGTTCTCAAAGGCATCAGTCTGTTGTTCATCAAGGCGCCTGCCCCACATCTCCAGCTTTCGACTGAATGCAGTGATCTTGTTTGCCAGGTCAGGTAGGTATTTATCTTTGCCTTGAATTGAATTGAATAGAATACTTTATTTAGATGTTTGCAGAAAAAAAATCACATGACAGTAAGTACAAGGTCAACTAAATAGGATTAAAACCCCCAAGAAAGCCAATGGCTTGTTTCAATTGGGGTCCTTTTGTAATCAATGCATATTACATTTAGTGACAAACAGACAGACACTACTAAACAGAACAGCATAAAGTTTAGAGTAGACATGACAGATACTAGAAGACAAAAATATCAACATACCTTTAAGCTGAAGGTTTAATTCATTCAGCTTTCCAAAGACATCGCTGAGATAGGCCAGTTTCAAGAGAAATTGTTCATCGTTGAACTTGCTTGCAGCTTCATTCATGCTCTCCTCCTCCAAGAACACCCGAATCTCCTCTCGTAGTTCGAAGACTCGCGACAACACCTTCCCTCGCGAGAGCCACCTTGCCTCGCTGTGAAACAGCACTGCAGAATGGTCAGCTCCCATCTCCTCACACAGCGCAGAGAACAGGCGCGCTTTCAGGGGTCGGGTTTTGATGAAATTCACCACGTTTATAACATCTGTCAAAACCTCATTCAGCTCAGGGCTAAGCTGTCTTGACGCTAGCGCCTCTCTGTGAATGACACAGTGCGTCCATTGCGCATTTGGCGAGACCCCCTTGATGAGCGCCTGTAGCCCCCTCTTTTTCCCTGCCATGGGAAACCTGCTGCATTGAATGGATCCACCACCCAGTCATACTGAGCACTGTTGTTAGGGAAGTATTTTAAAAAGAATCCTCTCAGGGAAGAGATGTGCTGCCTGAGACAGGGGATCACTGTGGTGACTTGAGAAACACTGCTTTCAGCAAACTCAGTCAGGTTCTCAAAGGCATCAGTCTGTTGTTCATCAAGGCGCCTGCCCCACATCTCCAGCTTTCGACTGAATGCAGTGATCTTGTTTGCCAGGTCAGGTAGGTATTTATCTTTGCCTTGAATTGAATTGAATAGAATACTTTATTTAGATGTTTGCAGAAAAAAAATCACATGACAGTAAGTACAAGGTCAACTAAATAGGATTAAAACCCCCAAGAAAGCCAATGGCTTGTTTCAATTGGGGTCCTTTTGTAATCAATGCATATTACATTTAGTGACAAACAGACAGACACTACTAAACAGAACAGCATAAAGTTCTGCGCACCGTCAGAACAAAATCCCACACAGTTCTCCCATTTCAGTCCATGTTCTGTCAGATAACTGTCAATCATTTTGAAGAGCTCATCAGCTGTCGCTCTGTTTTTGATATATTTGCAAAACAACAGATCTTCAATCAGTGACTGGGAATTTACAAATCGAACATAGCAAATAAGCAAACAGTCTTTATTGCTGTCAGTGGCCTCATCCACTTGTATTGCAAAACGTTTGTTTTTCAGTGACTCCGTGAGTTGTTCTTCCAGATCATTCGAAATGTCACATATACGTCTTGCAATGGTGTCATTGGACAGGGGGATACACTTCAATTTTGCGGCGGTTGTCTCATCAATTATTGTTGAAACCATATCAAGAGCAGCGGGGAGGATGAGATCCTCAGCTATCGTGTGTGGTTTCTTACACTTGGCGATTCTATATGCGACCTTGTATGATGCCAGTTGTGCTTTGCTGTTCACTGATGCAGCTTTTACCATTTGCGTCTCCTGCTTACGGTATTCCTCGAGTTTTCTCTTAAAGAAGTCGAGTGGCTTCTTGACATGACTGGGATGTGATGTCTCAATGTATCTTCTCAGTTTGCTGGGTTTCATGCTATCAGCTGCGAGGGTTTTCTGACATACAACACACAGGGGTCTCTCCTCACCTCCCACAACATTCGCTGTGAAGCCAAGAGCGAGATATGCCTCGTCATATTTTCTCAACTTGTTTTTTGGTTTATTACCGTCACACGAAGCATCGGTGGCCTTCCTTTTAGTACCCGTCAAAAATGCCTCCATTCTGTTCACTGACAAAAAGCGGACAGCTTTTGCCTTTTACTACCGCCTTGCCAAGCGCGGGGAGCTGAATGAAACCAGAGCGAGGGGGCGTGACCGCGCGCTTTGTTTTATGGGTGTGCGTTCAGCACATAAAACCCGCGTAAAAACACACATTTCTCCCGGTCGCTCGCGCCCCCCCTGTCATGCCTCCGCGCCCCCCACTTTGAGAAACACTGTCCTAGTGTATTTGCACCCTGAGAACCCCACCCCCCCCCCCTCTCTCTCACACACCCACACATAGCCCCCCCCCCCCCTCTTTCACACCCACACCCCCCCTCTCCCTCACCCCCCCCTCTCTCCCTCACACACCCCGTCTCAGTCGCGTCTCTACAATTCGTAGCCGCATTTCTGCAGACCCCTCTCTGATTGGTTGAACTCCATTTTTGCAGACCCCTCCCATTTCTGCAGACCCCTCTCTGATTGGTTGAGCGAAGCCCCTCTCTGATTGGCCCCCCGCATGAGCCGAGACAAGCTCCTCTAGCCAGGAGTCGAAACTCCGTTAACTCCAGAGAGAGAGGCTGAACGCAATTTATACGCATGGAAGTATTGATTACGCCATAACGAATCATTAAAAAAATATACCGTTAACTGGAATATGTTGTGTGTGCCTTTACACATGTTGGATAGGATTATGTAATTGGTTTGTATAGCGTCGCGTATAACGTTATTTCGCGTGACTTCACGGTTTATTCACATTTCACAACATAGCCAGCGTTCAACTTGTTTACACTCCCCACTTACTGTACAATGTAACATTTAGATTAACCCAGTTGTCTATCTGTATGTCATATGTTACGATGAATTGAAAATGGGGGACCCTGATGTAAACAAGACGAAAGTCTTTCTCTGGGGTCTGCATTCCCTTAACAATTGTATGTATTGAGCTGTACTGTGTACTGTACCCATTCTGCAATCTGTTAATAAAGTTTTCAATCAATCAATAACTAGACAGTTACAATATAACATTTAGATTAATTAACCCAGTTAATGCCTTAAGAGAGAGAGGCTGGTGGTCAAGTCAAGAGTTATTTGTCACAAGTTGTTTATTAGCCTAGACATTTTCAATTCATCATCTTGTTTACATCAGGGTCCCCCATGTTTAATTCATGATAACATATATGACATACAGGTAGACAGATGGACAGTACTGCTACATTTAGACATTTATGACATACCAGATTTTGAACTTGTGGTAGGCCTAGACATTTTCAATTCATCGTCTTGTTTACATCAGGGTCCCCCATGTTCAATTCATGATAACATATATGACATACAGGTAGACAGATGGACAGTACTGCTACATCTAGACATTTATGACATACCAGATTTTGAACTTGTGGTAGGCCTAGACATTTTCAATTCATCGTCTTGTTTACATCAGGGTCCCCCATGTTCAATTCATGATAACATATATGACATACAGGTAGACAGATAGACAGTACTGCTACATCTAGACATTTATGACATACCAGATTTACAAATACAGTACTGTTTGTGATACAAAAAGAGTCCAGAAAAGAAAGGCTATACATTTGACGTAGAAACTGTACATTGGAGGAGGTTGGGTGGGTGGGGGGGACTGTACATTGCTTCTTCTAAGTGTCTATGCTTTTTTTTGTCAGTATTTACTGGCTTTCAAAAAAATAACATCTTGTTGCTTGTGTGTTGAAGGACTTTTACCGAAGGGTTACACATATCATGTCTGCACGTACAGACGTGCGGTGAACCCATCCTGGACCTGCGTTGACCATACCTCTTTTGAGGCCACTGTGCGAATGACTCACCAGTCTGAGGAGGAGATCCTGGTGTGGGCAAGGTCGATGCAGGTCACCTGGAGAGTGGCCCATACATATATGTCATATATGTTATCATGAATTGAACATGGGGGACCCTGATGTAAACAAGACGATGAATTGAAAATGTCTAGGCCTACCACAAGTTCAAAATCTGGTATGTCATAAATGTCTAGATGTAGCAGTACTGTCCATCTGTCTACCTGTATGTCATATATGTTATCATGAATTGAACATGGGGGACCCTGATGTAAACAAGACGATGCATTGAAAATGTCTAGGCCTACCACAAGTTCAAAATCTGGTATGTCATAAATGTCTAGATGTAGCAGTACTGTCCATCTGTCTACCTGTATGTCATATATGTTATCATGAATTGAACATGGGGGACCCTGATGTAAACAAGACGATGAATTGAAAATGTCTAGGCCTACCACAAGTTCAAAATCTGGTATGTCATAAATGTCTAGATGTAGCAGTACTGTCCATCTGTCTACCTGTATGTCATATATGTTATCATGAATTGAACATGGGGGACCCTGATGTAAACAAGACGATGCATTGAAAATGTCTAGGCCTACCACAAGTTCAAAATCTGGTATGTCATAAATGTCTAGATGTAGCAGTACTGTCCATCTGTCTACCTGTATGTCATATATGTTATCATGAATTGAACATGGGGGACCCTGATGTAAACAAGACGATGAATTGAAAATGTCTAGGCCTACCACAAGTTCAAAATCTGGTATGTCATAAATGTCTAAATGTAGCAGTACTGTCCATCTGTCTACCTGTATGTCATATATGTTATCATGAATTGAACATGGGGGACCCTGATGTAAACAAGATGATGAATTGAAAATGTCTAGGCTAATAAACAACTTGTGACAAATAACTCTTGACTTGACCACCAGCATCTCTCTCTTAAGGCATTAACTGGGTTAATTAATCTAAATGTTATATTGTAACTGTCTAGTTATTGATTGATTGAATTGATTGAAAACTTTATTAACAGATTGCAGAATGGGTACAGTACACAGTACAGCTCAATACATACAATTGTTAAGGGAATGCAGACCCCAGAGAAAGACTTTCGTCTTGTTTACATCAGGGTCCCCCATTTTCAATTCATCGTAACATATGACATACAGATAGACAACTGGGTTAATCTAAATGTTACATTGTACAGTAAGTGGGGAGTGTAAACAAGTTGAACGCTGGCTGTGTTGTGAAATGTGAATAAACCGTGAAGTCACGCGAAATAACGTTATACGCGACGCTATACAAACCAATTACATAATCCTATCCAACATGTGTAAAGGCACACACAACATATTCCAGTTAACGGTATATTTTTTTAATGATTCGTTATGGCGTAATCAATACTTCCATGCGTATAAATTGCGTTCAGCCTCTCTCTCTGGAGTTAACGGAGTTTCGACTCCTGGCTAGAGGAGCGAGATGAGCCTGTCTCGGCTCATGCGGGGGGCCAATCAGAGAGGGGCTTCGCTCAACCAATCAGAGAGGGGTCTGCAGAAATGGGAGGGGTCTGCAAAAATGGAGTTCAACCAATCAGAGAGGGGTCTGCAGAAATGCGGCTACGAATTGTAGAGACGCGTCTCAGTCTCAGTATTGTTCCACGAATGGGAACCAGGCCTCGGCTGAGCCCACAATGGTTGCCGCAGTTACCACTTTCACACAGACACACGCACACACAGACACATACTCACACACACACATGCCAAATCGGGGCAATGGGCCTCCAGGAATGAAGGCTGGGAAAGGGGAGAGGGGGGGGGGGCATGGAGAGGAGGGAGGGGTGTATGAAAGTATTGAAAGAAGGGGAAGCACCTATGGACTATATGGGGCAATAATGCTTTATGCCCCCCCTCCCCCTCCCCACACCGTTCCCATGAAGATGAAAAGGCTGATTCTGTCATAAAGATAAGAGGCTTATGAATACTAACAAGTGTTGATGTCACAATATCCTGTGGTGGTTATGTAGCATTGTCAGAGGCTCAACAGTTGCATATCAAAACACAAAATAAGCAGCTATTCTCCCCAAAAGCTTGCCGACATCTCGAGGTTAATGAAATAAAGAGAAGCCATGAAATAAATGCAGAATGATGTTCGACCAAGTCACTAACAATATACTGGTACATTGTACACAGAGGAGGGGTCACATGAGTCAGCCTCTCCACAAAGGGGGGCTGGTGTGACCAACCAATAGAAAATAGTCTCTGGGCAAATTCACAAAGACTTAAAAGAACACACCAACATTTTGGGAAATTAGCTTACCGTCTTCTCCAGAGAGAGACAAGAAGATAGATACCAGTTTCCTCTCTGTGCGTTCAGTAGAAAGCTATCTGGCTACATGTTAGCCTAGCTTAGCACAATGAATGCAAGCGGACATGACCGGATAGCCTTCGGGAGAGGTGTTAGTTGGACAATGGCTAGGCTACCCAGTCATATCCGCTTCCATTCATTGTGCTAAGTTCAAGTTTCTTTATTATTTGTCATACAGAAATACAGAATACTTTGCATGAAATGTTTCTTTCTGTTTCGCTCCTGAGAGTGTGCTAGATAATAATAAGATAGTATAAATAAGTATAATAAGTCAAAAATAGAAAGTCAAGAAGTCAAGTAAACACAAGTGTAAACAACAATTGTTCAGTATACCTCTATATACAGTATGTACATCTGGTACAAAAATGGTGAGGTATAGCTTAGCTTGTGGTGCCACCGTTGTGGTGGTGAGGTGCAATAAGGAATGAGAGATGTGCAGTTCCCTTACCAATAATATAAAGTGTAAAGTGTGATAAAGTGGGTGCTACAGTGTGTTGTTTATTTAAAGTGAGTGTGTGTGTGCTGTGGGTGTGTTGCTGGCCTGTTATTGTTCATTGTTCAATCATTGTTCATTGAGCAATCATTGTTCATTGAGCATCCTGATGGCCTGGGGATAGAAGCTCCTTCTGAGTCTCTCTGTGCTTGCCATGAGACTCCGGTATCGCTTGCCTGACCGCAGCAGTTCAAAGAGGCAGTTGTTGAAACACTTCCGGTATGGTGAGCAGTGAGTAGGACGCGTTTTTCCCCCTCTCCCTCATGTTTTTTTAATTACTACGTTTTAAGACTCCAAAACCTCACAATTCTTGTTTATATGCTGACATCGATATAGCTAACTAAGTATTTATTGTCGCAAAGATGACATCCAAGACTCCAAGACCAAAACGGGGCGATGTTCCGAACGAGGAAGAGGCTGACGATACTTTTAGCAAGGCCTGGCTGGCTGCCCTGCTTGAAAGCCACAAAGAGGCTAGGGATGCCCCGATCACGTTTTTTGCCACCGATACCGATCACCGATCGTCGTGAGCCATATCGGCCGATACCGATCGTTTTTGATTAAAAGAAATTAAAATTTATTTTATATACATTTTTTATAAAATATATATATTATATAATTAGACTTGTACTTGTATTATCTGCGAGACATCGCCACCACGCAACAAGCTCCACTGTCTGTGTGTACTCTAGTAGCCTCCAGCTACGGCCAGGATTCTCCGGAGCTGCACCTGGACCCTATACTCGAGTAGCCTCGAGCTACGGCAAGGATTCTCCGGCGCTGCAGCTGGACCCTGGTATTGGTATAACGTTAAATCACATTCACAAGCCCTCAGCTCGAATACGCATCGAATCAGTGTTATAAGACATTGATATCAGGAGCTATCTGTAGCTACTGCTAGCCAGATATATAACGTTAATACAACGCCTCAGTGAATTATTTAGTTCAATGTGACATTTCGTTTTGAACAGTGAACTAGCTTGCGCTAACGTGAGCTAACAGCTAACAGCTAACAGGTATCATACACTCTACTAGACTTTGTGGAGCGTTTGTTTATGTCAGGAGCTATCGGTAGCTGGCCGGCTAGATACCGTTCGGTTAGACAATGCCTCATCATGTATTAAACTAAAAGTGAATAGTTGACTGGGTCATTTTGTAACGGTAGCTAAGCTAACGTTAGCTCAGGGAGACGCTCGCCGACACGCCGTCCTCCCGTGTCTCACTAGACTAGACCCGTGTTTACATGCGTGCGGGAGGAGCTGGACTCGAGAGCAGACGCCACACCACCGGTGTCTGAGACAGAACTCAGCAACAGCGAATGAGATCGGGTTTGACGATCGGTGAAAATAAAACATTATCACCGATCACCGATCGCATATTTATACTGAATATCGGCCGATAACGATCGGTGGCCGATCGATCGGGGCATCCCTAAAAGAGGCTATGACCACCGAGTTCAGAAAAGCCATTTGGAAGATAGACTTGACCAAATGAAAACGGACGTGGCCGACAATGCACAGCGGGTCGATTCCCTGGAGGAGAATGCAGAATCTGTAAGCGAAAGAATTACGTCGCTGGAGGCTACATGTGCGGATCTGAGGGCCGGCCATGCGGTGCTAAAGGCTAAGGCGGAGGACCTCGAGGCGACATAACAACCTTCGGATCATTGGACTACCAGAACAGATTGAGGGCCCAAGACCAACATCCTTCTTCGCCACCCTTTTACCCCAAATTCTTGGGGCAGAGACCCTCCCTAACCCTCCAGAATTGGACCGCGCACACAGGTCTCTGGCAGCTAAACCGAAGCAGGGTGAAAAGCCTAGGCCCGTTATCATCAGGTTTCATAACTATCAAACTAAAGAACGGGTGATTCGGGAGGCCAGGAAGAGAAGAGCGGAGATGCTATACGACGGTCAACAAATTGCTTTCTACGAGGATTATACCCCGGCTGTGTTGGAACAGCGAGCACCGTACCGCGATGTGATGGCACTACTTTACAAGCGGGGGCTGAGGCCTAGTCTCCACTACCCTGCTAAACTGATGATTACGGAAGAGAGCGGGGACAGAATACGCTTCACGTCTGTTGGGGATGCCGAAGCGTACCTCAAGGCCAAGTTAGCCTAGCGTGGACGGCTACCCAACGTATACCCAGTGGTAAGCTAATCTGACGCCGGGAGCAATGAACAATGAACAATGAATGTAGAATGCGAGACTGAATTTATAGACATTGGTTGGGCTACATTGGTCGACTGCGTTAGACCTGATAATTAGACCTCATGGGGGGATGCTATTGACATTAAACGGACTGGCTTCTGAAACTGAACTATATGCTTCCCAAACAGCCGACGCGGATTATATTTTGCCCGTATTTCTAACGCCTTTTTGCTTTTTTTCATTATTCTTTGATAGCCCTTATCTTACATATGTCTCTCTCTCATTCAAACTGTAGACGTTTCCTCTGTTTAGGGGCTGCTAAATAAACAGAAGGGATCGGTTTGATAGGATAATGAAGGTTCTATATGTACGCGTTAGGAGTACTCAATGCGCAGAGACTGGGCCTGAATTTACTAGGCCATTTACCTAGGCCCAACGGACACTTGGGGACAGCTGAAACCAATGCCAACAGCATTAGACATGATTACGACGTATTGAGTGTTCGGCTGAACTGAACTTGTGGACCTCAGAAGGGGACTATTGTTATTTCAATCGGAGGGACTCCTTCAAAAGGAACCCTATGCCAACCAGGTTGCTATAGCCATGAACTTGTGAATGATTGCGTGCCGTTTTCTTCTGCTCCCTATTTTGTATTTTTTGTTTTTTTTATTTCTATTTTTATATATGTATATAATCTTTTCCCTTTTTTTCTTAACTTGATTTGTCTTTTCTTCTGTATGTATTTACTTATATACATATGACTATGCAGGGTAAGCATATTCAGGGTGCACATGCTCCTCTTAATATTTGAGTGTCTCAATACACATAAACCGGATAGTATCTATTGGGTAGTGGGGGTTGTGTATGCCGGTTTCAAGAAGCACCTAAGGTACTGACTGAACCAATTCAATTTGCACACGCTTCTTTTTACTGTCTTAAGGTATAGGTCTCTGACACTGCCGAATGTGACTAACCATATTACCTCCCTACACATATTTTAGGTACATTGTGAGGTCCCTGAATTGTGTAACCCCTGTAGCTGCATATACTTATATATTATATATTTGTTTTTTAAATAGGCAGAAGGAGAAAGGGGGGAAGAGAAAAGAGGAGAGTGGCACCTCGTTTTCAACTATGTTTTGGTTTTGCAATCTTTATATCCCTAGTGGGCTTGGTAGCAGGGGCTAAAGACACTCTCCCCGAGCTGCTGTAGGTTGGAGGCGGGCTTTGCCCAGGTCCACTGAATTATAGGCTGACCTACACACACTGTAACGCCTCGGTTTACTTGTCCACTCTTAACTTTCTATGGGCCACACTCTTTATTGGGAGTCATTGGTAGCGCTTTTATGTCTAATCTCTAATGGATAAGCCCCGAGTTGTGTTGCAAGTATCTTTCATTTTTATCCCAGTCTTTAATTTTTTTATTTAAGCATCCCTTTTGTTGTTTTGGCTTTTATTTCTTGTTTCTCTGGCAGTTCGAATGTTCTTTTAACACAATTTAAAGGTTTATACGTAACCATATTGGAGGCTTTTCGAAATTGATGGGAGAGAGGGGGGAAAAGGGGAGTGAGGATGAAGTCTCCACCGGAAAGAAAGTATCCTGAGAGATACAGAGGCTGTTGCTGTTCCCATAGGGACCAAGGGATGTATCCCCGGGTGAGTATGGTTGTGTATGGTTGTGTGGGTGTATGTGTGTGCGTCAACTCTCCCCCCCCCCCCCCCTTTTCTCTATCCCCCTCTACCTTTCTCCTCTCTTCTAATGTTTTATCTTCTCAACTCAGGTATATATACTTGACAGAACATGGCAGTGACGGGTAGGAACATCCGTTTCGTCTCATGGAATGTCAAAGGGATGAATAGCTCTATCAAGGCTAATAAGGTACTTAACCATCTACGACACCTCAAGGGTGACCTTTGTTTTTTACAGGAGACACACATCTTCACCTCAGATATCCCCCGCTTGACTTGACTTGACATTAAGAGAGCATGGATGGGACACGTTTTTCATTCTAAATTCTCAGCAAAAGCCAGGGGAGCTGCAATCATTATACATAGGGATGTACCCTTCGAGCCTGCCACTATTCTAACTGATCTTGACGGACGATATGTTGTAGTGTCGGCAGGCTGCAAAACATTCCAGTGGTTTTGGCCTCAATATATGCGCCAAATTGGGACAATGATAAATTTGTGTCTAACTTATTTTCCTCGATACCTAACCTTAATGATCATCACATAATTATCGGAGGAGACTTTAACCAGGTCCAAAACATAGAATTGGATAGGTCCTCGGATAGACGAACTACCATCTCCAAAGCAGCGAACATCCTGAAATTTCATATGGAACAACTTGGCCTTATAGACCCTTGGAGAGCAAAATTTCCTACCGATAAATTTTTCTCCTTCTCCCATGTCCACCACACGTATTCGAGGATAGACTTCTTTTTGCTAGATGAAAAACTACTACATAATGTAGTCGCTACTAAGTACCATAGTATAGTCATTTCCGATCATGCCCCGACATCCATTGAAATTAACTTCCCCCAGGGTAGAACACCCTCTAAATTTTGGAGATTCAATTCCCACTTACTATCTGAACCTGAATTTAAGGATTTTATCCATGCACAAACACACACAAGCGCATATACATATTCTTGCTCTCTATTTGTGTGAATGTGCGCGCGCGAGAGCAATTGGAAAGCTGGCACGCAGCCCGGCAGACGCTTGATTCAATCATAAGCAGGTAGACCCCCATCACGAATTCCGAGCGACATTAGTATTCACCTCCACTGCCGTCACACAGAATGAAGGGGGAGATGCATTCAGATAGCCAACACCCAGAGTGACACCTAGTCTACCTGCGCTTTTTGTTATGTAAAACGGTGGCCGCCGGCCGGGTACTTAGTCACAACAATGGATACAGCGCATTTTTGTGTGCGCGATTGCGCGTACACGCGAGTACACATCCGTGCGCGATCGCGCGTACTTAGTTCTGCCTCAGTGATCTAATAACACAGCGTGTAACCGCGTGTGTGCACGACTGCACCCCTGATCAACACCGAGTAGTAAAACAAGGCATCGTCGCGCCAGGTGGCGGGAGGGAGGGAGGGATGGAGGGAGGGGAGGGATGGGGGAGACTGGCACGCCTATAACCATCTCTGAAGTGACTGAGGCAATCAAATCTTTACAAAGTGGTAAATCACCCGGGCCAGATGGCTATACTACAGAATTTTATAAAACGTACTCCGTGTTGGTTGCTCCTTTCCTACTGAGAGTATATAACGACTCCCTTCTAAAGGGCCAAATGCCACCCACGCTTTCAGAGGCGTCATTATCCCTACTGCTCAAAAAAGGTAAAGACCCTCTCCTTTGTAGCAGTTACAGGCCAATCTCCCTCCTTAATGTGGATTGTAAAATATTGGCTAAGGTCCTTTCATGCCGTCTTCAGAAGGTGGTCCCGTTCCTGATAGACCCGGATCAGACGGATTTCATCATGGACAGGCAATCCTTCTTTAACACCAGAAGGCTGCTAAATATCTTTTTCACAACCACGACTGGCGCGCCAGAAATGGTACTCTCCCTAGATGCTGAGAAAGCGTTTGACAGAGTGGAATGGAGGTACCTGTTCCATACTCTTGAGAAATTCGGTTTGGGACCGGGTTTTATTTCATGGATAAGACTCCTATACTCGTCCCCGGTGGCCTCCGTCAATGTGAATGGTACCAAGTCGGGCCAGTTTGCGCTCTATCGCGGTACTCGTCAAGGATGCCCGCTTTCTCCCTTGCTCTACGTGCTCGCCGCTGTACCCTTAGCCATTTGGCGTCGCAGTGAGGTTAGATTTGAGGGGATTGAGAGGTTCGGCCTGGTTCATAAACTCTCATTGTATGCCGACGATCTCCTACTTTATGTCTCCAATCCGTCATCGTCCATCCCTGTTATCCTTGATATTCTAGAACAACATAGGCAGCTCTCTGGATACAAACTCAATCTCCAGAAAAGTGAATATTTACCGGTTAATGTGTCTGCGGAACGGCTTCCTCAATCGCTTTTCCCCTTTAAAAAAGGGCCACGGAAGGATTCACATATCTAGGGATTTTTATGGCCAAATCACCGACGGAACTCTTCGCAAAGAATTTCCGTCCTCTGCTGGAGCGCTTTAAGCTAGATCTGACGAGATGGTCCTCTCTCCCCCTCTCGCTTCTGGGAAGGGTTAACCTGATAAAGATGGTGGTCCTACCCCGATTTCTATACGCTTTTCAGCATATACCAATATTTATTAATAAAGCCTTTTTCACTTCGATTGACCAACTTATAGGTTCATTCCTGTGGGGTAACAAAAGAGCATGTATTAAGAGGACAATTATGCAACTTCCCAAATCGGAAGGGGGTTTGGCTTTGCCTAATCTTCGCTATTACTACTGGGCATGTAATATAAACAAACTCCTTTACTGGAGGACCAGGAGGGAGGAAGAAGACCAACCCCAATGCAGGGCTCTACAGTGCGACCATATTGCTCGCATATGCCCCTAAACATATGTGCGTGCGAACCTGCAAAATCAAGTACTCGCACGGCGTGCAAGTGGGGCCGGCGAGTGCAGAGTACAGCCTCATTCGTCCTTTTTTTTCTCCGCTGCGAGAATCGTTAAAAAACTACAAGTCCCACAGTTCACAGCCGCATAAACGTTCCAATCACAGTAGAGTTTCCTGTGGTCACGCGACTGGAAATAGAAAGTAACGATCAGCGTCACTGTCTGTCTCTGAGTCAGACAATACAGCCATGTCGAAGCCCATTAAATTTTATTTTGCGCGAAAGATACCGGAGAATGAGAAGTCAGGCGAGGCAGCTCATGTTACAGAGGTGATGGTTAACGTTAACCAAGATACTGACGCTAGCCAGCATGCTAGCGAAGTTGGCCAAGCTAGCGAGGCTACACCCACTGTAGCACCCAATGTAGCCACTGTAGCTAGCGAAGCTACACCCACTGGAGCCGGAGGGAAGACATACAAATTTAACGTGAATTGGCTAAACATTTCCCCATGGCTAGAGTTCGAAAACAATGTCATGTTTTGTAAATATTGCAAAGTAGGATCGATGCATTGCTATGCATTGTTACACCCCTACAACTGGCCCACTGTGTATGTGTGTACAGTTAACTTGGCTAGCGTTATCAACCGCAGAGGTGGGCACCGGACGGCCAGAGTGCAAGCGGTGTGGCAATAGGGTCTAGCTGCAGCGTCGGACGGCCAGAGTGCAACGGTGTGATGTCGTAATTGGCAGAATCGACTGTCAATCAATGGTCTACCTGACACGCAAACTCATAAACAATGTTTCTGTACTGGAGGTGTACAGTATTTCAATAGGCAACCCTGAAAGGATAATTTTTCTAAAGGAGCAACACTAGCTAGCTCCCCCCTCTACTGATGGCCCTGGTTGTAAAGCCAGTGTCTCCTTTTTGTTCAATGTCACTGCCTTTCTTATTAGGCCTAGTTGTTGGCTACAACTTTGCCATAGTAGGCATTAATCACTTAATTAATAGTTCAAATGTCTGTGTCCCATTCCCGTTTGCACACGCAGATGATACACACACACGCACAGTGGGCCAGTGACTTTGGTGGTATGTGCTATTGCACAGATGTGTCCCGTTCCCGTTTGCACATGCACGCACAGTACAAATATAAATTTATTTTTGAAAAAAAAAAAAAAATGTTACTTGACATATTTTCACTGTGCTCCTAAATATTTTTGGGTGCTCCTAAATTTCTTTGTGTGCTCCTAAATTTTTTCATTTAGGAGCACCTGTGCCCCTAGTGAAAAAGGTTAGCGTAGAGCCCTGCCCCAATGGGCTCGGATGGAAGTCTCCTCTTCAAAGTACTCACTCTGGTCTGTGGCAACATCCCAATTACCCATTTTGATCCCTATTAAACAGGTGGCTCAGAACCAAATTGTGACGGAAACTTTGAAAATCTGGAGTCAGTTTAGGAAACAATTTGGCCTGCACGCTCCATCAGGGCTAGCTCCAATCTCTCGTAATCACCTATTCTTGCCGTCCTGTTCTGATCCTGTATTCAGAAGCTGGGCAAACAAAGGTTTGCTAACCATTAATGACCTCTACTCCGGAGGTGTGTTCTCATCGTTTGCAGAATTGTCAAAAAAATTGGTCTCCCAAATTCCCACCTTTTCCGTTTTTTTCAGATCAGACATTTTATTCAGAACCAATTCCCTGGCCGTCCTCCAGACTCTAGGACTGACCCTCTCCTATCGCTCGGTACCGGGCGGAAAGGGCTCGTCTCAATTTTATATGATAAAATATTTTGGATGAACCCAACTTGTTTAGACTCCCTGAAAGCCAAATGGGACGAGGATCTGGGAATTATCATTACAGATGAACAATGGGATCATATATTAGACCTGGTACACACTTCCTCTATATGTGCAAGACACAGTTTGCTGCAGTGTAGGATACTGCATAGAGTTCACTACACCAATGCGAGGTTAGCAAAGATATACCCGGATAGAACGGATGCGTGTAATAGATGTAAACAATCTCCAGCCGATTATATGCACATGTTTTGGACGTGCCCCAAACTCAGAGTTTTGGACTACAATATTCGATACACTGAGTAGGGTCCTGGGAGTGGCGTTAGACCCAGATCCACTCACTGCCTTTTTCGGAATCCCGAATACCCCTACGATAATATCTAGGGCTGCAAAACAAGTTGTGGCGTTTACTACCCTCCTCGCTAGGAGACTTATTCTCTTTAAGTGGATACACCCTTCCCCACCTACTCACAACAGATGGATACATGAGATACTACATTGCGTTAAGCTTGAGCTAATCAGATTCTCCCTAAAGGGCTCCCTTGAAACATTCCAAGTGACCTGGCAACCATTTCTGCAACACATCGATACCCTGACTATCAACGAAGAGACTTAGAATGGATAGAGCTTTACACCTCTAACTACACATCCTTATTTTTTATCGTTATTTTATTCCTATTCTCTAACCCCCCCCCCCCCCCCCCTCCCTGTCCTGGTATGTATGGGTGTGAATGAGACCCCCGGGGGCTGGGTGGGTAACTGGGGGAGGGAGAGGGGAACGGGAGACGCAGCTGCGGAAGGTTAGACTACTCAAGAATTACCACATAATATGGGCAGGGGTAGGGAAAGGAGTGAAATAACCTCATTGATGACGTTCTTCCACAGCCGTGCTGGAGAGTTTTCTTTTTGTGTTTTTTAGTTCTTTCTTTGCTTCTTTATATCTAAATATTTGTGCATAATACAGATAGGTCTGATTGATACTATTAGTGTTTTTTTTTTTTTTTTTAGTAGCATCTATGCTGTATGTTTGGATGTTTTGCAGATGTGTCTTCAAAAACATTGATGTGGGGGGGCTGGGGTGGGTATGAAGGAGGGGAAGGGGAAATGAAAGGGGAAGAAAAGATGAAAAGATGGAGAATGTATAATACTGACGAATGTAAATGTACATACTACTTTTCCTGTAATAAAGAAATAAAAAAAAAAAAAAAAAAAAAAAAAAAAGAGGCAGTTGTTTGGGTGGCTGGAGTCTTTGATTATTCCCTTAGCCTTGCCCATGCACCGCTTGTTGTAAATGCCTTGGAGAGTGGGAAGCCCCCCTCCAATTGTGCGTTCGGCTGAACGGGCCACTCTCTGTAGTCTGCTGCGGTCTTGTGCAGTGCTATTCCCAAACCAGGAGGTGATATTGCCAGTCAGGATGCTCTCTATTGTGCATGCGTAGAAGTTCTTGAAGATCTTTTGACTCACGTTGAACTTCCTTAAGCGCCTAAGGAAGTAGAGGCGTTGTCGTGCCTTCTTCACAACACTGTCAATGTGTGTGGTCCATGTCAAGTCTTCGGATATGTGGTACTTAAAACTGTTCACTCTCTCAACCGGTGCCCCATCGATGCTGAGGGGGCTGTAGTCCCTGACCCCCGACCTCCTAAGGTCCACAATCATCTCCTTTGTTTTGCTGACGTTCAGTGAGAAGCAGTTCTCTTGACACCATCCCGCTAGAACCTTCACCTTCTCCAGGTAGGCCCTCTCGTCGTTTGCAGAGATCAGGCCCACCACTACTGTGTCGTCAGCTAATTTGATGATTGTGTTGTTGTTCCGCTGTGCCACACAGTCATGTGTGTACAGGGAGTAGAGGAGGGGACTCAGGACACAGCCCTGGCGGGCCCCTATGTTGAGAGTGATGGATGAGGAGGTGCAGTTGCCTGCTCTCACCACCTGGGGTCTGCCCGTCAGGAAGTCCAAGACCCACTGGCAGAGGTCATAGTTCAAGCCCAGGTCCCTGAGCTTGGCTATGAGTTTGGAGGGGACTATGGTATTAAGCTAGGCTAACGTGCAGCCAGATAGCTTTCTACTGAACGCACAGAGAGGAAACTGGTATCCATCTTCTTGTCTCTCTCTGGAGAAGATGGTAAGCTAATTTCCCAAAATGTTGAGTTTTCCTTTAACCCAAAGAAGGCACTGGAATACACAGGTCATATTGCCTTTTGTTGAGAATCTTTATACAGTGCAAGGATGGTGCGACAGTGGCTCAGGAGATGGAACGGTCTTCCGTTAAATCGGAAGGATCCCGGTTAGATTCCGGCTCTTTCTGGCAGTGTGTGTCAACGTGTCCTTGAGCAAGACACTTAACCAACCCCTCCCTTTAACATTTTCAGTGCCGTAAACGAAGATTCTCGTTTCTGGGCCCCAGTCGTTCAGTGCCAAAAAACGAGAATTCTCGTTTCTGGGTAGTTTTTCCTTTTTTTCCGATTTTAATACCCTATTCAATGTCAGGGAGCTGTATTTTGCATGGAAAAGGCATAATGGGACTCCAATGGTGCAGTACCGGCTGCATCCTACCAGGCGGCGGTATCGAGCACCATTTTAAACGCTGTGTCTTGGGCTGTGCGTCGATTATATAGGTCCGGGCTGACTTTTCTTTGTCGGACAAGTGTAGTGGTTATAATGCTTGGATTGAGGAGAAACAATTACTCCCGATCAGTGTTCTGTGGTGGATTATGTTGGCGAAACGATGGACATCAATACTTGGAATGGCGATCAGATAATTGGAATATTCTTTTCGGGGTACATCCTAGTCAAGGTAAGGGCTATATGGTATCAATCTTGCGTTATTCCAAGAATGTTTTCATTGCGATCCAAGCATATGTGTGTAACGCTAGTCCATAACGTATTCCGTTGGTGACGATCAAAGCATCGAAAAACGACCCCCCCCCCCCCCCCCTTTCATGCATTCATGATGGAACATAATACCTATCCTATGCATTTGATTTTTTAATTGTGGCGTGTGTAGGGACAAAACGCCAATGCATTTAGTATAATACACGTTGCGGCTTATAACCAGCCTCTCAGGAATTGGCCCGGATCATTCTGAAATAACACTCTGTAAGAGTCGGTATATTCACCACGGTATAAAACGGGAACGTATGGATGGAAAAATTATTTCCTTTTTTGCATTTGGCCGGAAGAAACTCAGTGTCAAATTACTATAGTATTGTATCCATAGATAGTATTGTATCCATAGCTATAATATAGAATATAGTTATAGCTCTACAAACAAGGTGACGGACTCGATTAGTTTAATGGGTGGCATCGCATAGCCGTCGCCCGGTAGAGGCATGGTACAAAATGTATATTTAAATATATATAAATGCAGTCCATTTAGCAAGAGGACTAATGGCTGTAAATGCCTCCTTAACTCATTGGGCGCCAATCACGAGAAAAGTTGGGTTTTTATCGTTATTTATTTTATTCGCTATATCCATTCATTTTTCATCCATCCAGCCTGATGTTATCATTGAGCTCGCAAAAGGCCAATACCGGCGCCTAACGCCTTCCGGCCGGTATTGCACATCATTGGAATCCCTCCCCCTTGGGCTGTACGCTGATCTAAGAAGTCCGGTCCAGGTTTTCCTTCTCGGTAGGGATGTCCGATATTATCGGCCTACAGATATTATCGGCCGATATTGGCATTAAAATGTGATATCGGAAAATATCGGTATCCAAATTTTTTTTTTTTTTTACATTTCTATAACCTTTATTTACCCAGGGAAACAAGTAAGAACAAATTCAGATTTAATTTATTGTCAAAAGTATGCATAATGTTGTGTTAATTCCACAACAAGAGATATGTAATGTTAATTACCTGAAATTATTCCGTTTTTTGGGGGGGGGGAACCTTGCATATATCGGTATCGGTTGATATCGGTATCGGAAATTAAGAGTTGGACAATATCGGTATCGGTAAAAAAGCCAATATCGAGCATCCCTACTTCTCGGTCATTCAGTATCGTTATAACACATGGACTGGGGAGACTGGGAGCAGCGTGGATTATGCGTTTTGGTGGAGAAACGTTGGATCAATAAACGCGATCAATATTTGGAATGGCGATCAGGAATTGGATTCATCTTTTTGCAGTACATCAGATGTGAGGTAAGGACTCTATGTTACCAATCTTGGGTTAATCAGATGTTTCTTTCGTAACGATCACGCATGTGTGTGTGTGCGTGCGGTTGGCTGCGACCAAGGCACAGAGAAGCGACTTTTCAGCCCGCTTCTGTTCGTGCATGAGGACACATAATACCGATAATCTAATAATAACTTCATTTTATATAGCGCCTTTCAAGGGACCAATCTAGCCTTATTTTCAGAACGATTCATAAATCAAGCGACAAATGGCATGATTTCTAAGGAAATGCATTGAAGCACGGTTTGCTAGAGTTTCTTGAGATTAGACAGAATCGCTCTGGAACTATTCACTACGGTATAAAACAGAAATGTATGCATGAAAAAATTATCTGTTTTTTGCATGTTGAATGGAAGAAACTCACTGACAATTGACGTGTTTATTAGATCCATAGCTATAATATTTAACACTTTCCGTGCCAGCCATGCGGTGCCCCGGAACCCTGTTGCGTGCCACCACCCACTTCAATGACAGAGCTCTCATACTTGCGAATGCATAAACTATATCTTAAAGTATGGCTATGTGTCTAATATGGCCGTCGCTTATCAATGACTTGTTTGCAGTCAACATTGTCTAAACGGATTTTTTTTTTTTTTTTTTTTAATCGGTTCATTTTTGTTTTATACCATTTTGAAAAAAGCTCGTTTTTTTTAAAGTTTCAGAAAAAAATAAAGATTCTGTGATAAACGCCCTTTACTGGAATACACAAAACACACAGTCATTTTTCGGCCTATTTATTAATCCTTTTCAAATAAACGCTAGATTATTGATAGTATGTGTACTTATGCACGCTATAGAAGCGGGCTGAAAAAACGATTATCTTATTTCCTGATCGCACACACACACACACACACATATGGCACACGCTGATATATAGGTGAAAATAGCTCTGATTATCCCAAGACTGGTCAAATAGATTCCTTACCTCAGATCAGATGTTCTCCAAAAAGATTATTCAAATTCCTGATCGCCATTCCAAATATCGATCGCGTTTATTGATCCAACGCTGGGTACTGGAAACACATTCTCCGCTGTTCTGGTGGTGGGCAATGACTTAGATCGTCTCCGGTTACTTGTCTGACAAGTAAAATGTGGAAGCAGAACTTTTTTTTCTCCATGCGTTTCATTCAATCCAATCCAAAGGGGTGCAGTACCATCCGGAGAGACAATACAGGGCGGTATTTTCCCTGTTAGAGTTCAGACAGATCCCCACTGGTAACGTGAGGCTAGATTGATGAAAAATGAATGGAAATCGATAATAAAAAAAATAACGATTAAAAACTAGATCTCTCGTCAGCTGGCACTCAACGGTTGGCATGAACTAACGAGAAATCTCGTCGTTGGCACTGAAAGTGTTAATATAGTTTTAGCACTAGCAAACACGGCATTCTCCCCATTGATAGATAGATGTAGCAGTACTGTCTATCTGTATGTCATGTATTTCAGGGCTCTACGCTAACCTTTTTCCCAAGGAGCACATGTGCTCCTAAATGAAAAAATTTAGGAGCACACAAAGAAATTTAGGAGCACCCAAAAATATTTAGGAGCACAGTGAAAACAGAGTTTTTTTTTTTTCAAAAATAACTGTATATTTGTACTGTGCGTGCATGTGTGTAAATTAGCTCTTGCTACAACCCTGCATGTTTACATTTTGTATTTTGTACTTGATGTTCATTAACATGTATTGTCCCTATCAAATCAAACTACTGCTACAAAAGGTTCAGTCACTTAACTTTAGCCCCTTTTATGCATACAATGCTTATGTTTTGGCTGTGTTGCTCTTCTAGAAAAATAATCCTTTCAGGGTTGCCTATTGAAATACTGTACACCTCCAGTACAGAAACATTGTTTGAGTTTGCGTGTCAGGTAGACCATTGATTGACAGTCGAGTCTGCCAATTACATCACACCGCTTGCACTCCGGCGCTGCAGCTGGACCCATTGCCCACCTCTGCTGTTGATAACGCTAGCCAAGTTATTATACACACAGATACACAGTGGGCCAGTGACTTTGGTGTAGGGGTGTAACAATGCATCGATCCTAAGGGGGAAATTCAACTGCATCGATTTGAAAATGTTAGAATAGATTATCGCAATTTTAATGTGTACACGTCAGCGTTTCCGTTAGCCGGTAATTACCGGTTTTTGACCGGCAAAATCTGTTGAAGTCCGACTTATTTAATATCTCCGGTCTTAATGTCCGGTGAAAATAATTCCCTGAGTCTAAGCACAATTTGATTATTTGAATTGTATTAAAATAGGCTAAAATTAAATAGCCTATGCGATGAACGAAACGATCATTACATTTGTTTCCTCGTTGCTTCTAATAATGACAACGACGTTGTCGGCGAGAGCTTAGTGCTGGTGTGCGGACTTTTGTGTGAAGCTGCAGAGCCAGAGAGGCAACGGCACAATGCAGTATTCCAGCAGTACTTCAATTCGGCCATTTTCAGCCAATGTTGGGTGGGGGGCGCTGCTGTGCGGTTCCCAGAAAAGAGCCAATAACAGCTAAATCAGCTTCTCTGCAGCGCCATACTCTTTGCAAATAAGTCGTTGCGAGGTGGAGAGAGTCGTCACGCAAACCACGATAATGTTGCCGTCTCTCTGCTTTCTCAGTTCTTCGCTTGATATAATTAATACAAATGTCCAATATAACGGAATTCGTTAGCTCATAAAAATGTGATTATAACAGACTGCTGTTTAGTGTCGGACCGACTGCCCACATACGCGGTCTATTTTAGTTCAAGTCAGCAGCAGCACGGAGTATCGAGGGACTTATTTTATTTGGAATATATTAATTAATGACTGTATACGCAAAAGTAGCCTAGTTTTAAGTAATAATATTATAAATCTACATGCCTTGAGGATGACATTCTTTATATTGCCTGCCTATCAATTGTTTTAAAGCTCAATAAACTATGACCGGAATTAATCTCATTTGTCCGGTAGATTGAAATCTTGCAGGTCACGGAGACCGGCAACAATTTTTTCTAACGGAAACCCTGGTACACGTTATGTTATTGTCATGTCCGTTACAGCCAACACACCGACATACGCTACTGCATCAACGTTATGATTAACAAAGCAAGGCATTCGTTTAGTTGCATTAACGTTATATTACTATTGCTATCGATAAATCTAGGTGTTCTAAAAACTATTGCTATTGGTAAGAGAGAGACTATAATAAGTTAGTGTCTCGGAAAACGAGAGCCCTGATCGCAATGGCGGAGTTTCAGGAAGTAAACAAGCCAAATGAGAGCTTCCGATTGGTCATTTGCTTTATTTCCCATGAAACCAGTCACTTCACTCTACTGTGATTGGACCGTTGGCTTGAGTGCAATGTGGGACTTGTAGTTTTTTTAACGATTCTCAGTAGAAAAATAAAAAGTACGACTTAGGCTGTCATCAGCAGTTCGCACACCGTGCGCGTAATTGGTTTTTGAGGTTCGCACACAATTATTTTTAGGGGCATATGCGAGCAATATGGTCGCACTGTAGAGCCCTGTATGTCACATATGTTATGATGAACTAAAAATGGGGGACCCTGATGTAAACAAGACGAAAGTCTTTCTCTGGTCTGCATCCCCTTAACAATTGTGTGTATTGAGCTGTACTGTATTGTACCCATTCTGCAATCTGTTAATAACATTTTCAATCAATCAATCAATCAATCAATTGCAATACAGCAATGGCGTTCTAACCAGAAGGTAAACAGCGCCCCCTTGGCATCCATCCAGAGTTAATAGCGAACGTTGAGAGAATCCAACAAGCGTGATTGCTAACAGCCAACACCAACAACCAAGCTCACATATTTCTGGGAACAAAAGCATTCATTCTGAATGTTACATCACTGATGCTTGAAATGTGTGAACTTAGTGAAACAATATGGCAAACGAAAACGTTGCTACCATGTAATATCTCCAGTCTCTTTCTTCATCTTTCTTTTCTGCTCTCCCAGCTGTAAACAGACCGTTATAGCGAGCTATACCCATTACCCAGCATGCCATTCAGCGGTGTAACAGTTTTTACATTTTTTTTATTATTATCTTTCCCCCCCCTCCTTTTTCCGATTTTTCTCCCATCCCACTGTTAGTCGTTATGCCAATTCCCAACCCCCTTCCTGGTTGTTGCGCACCCCCCCCCTACTGTTGGTCCGGGAGGCCGGAGACTATCACATGCTTTCCTCCGACACATGTGCAGCCAGCCGGCAGCCAGCCTGGCAGCGCGGACTCTCACTGGAAGAATGTAACGTGTGGAAGGTCACACTACCTCCCTCCAGATCCCTCCCTCGCTGTGCAGGCGCCCCGACCGAACTGTAGGAGTCGCTGTTTACAACAACCAGGACCCACCCACCAGCTTTCCCACCCCTAACACTGCCAATTGTGTTAGTATGAGCGACCAGCCAAGCTGGTAGCAACGCCGAGAGCTGGGCTCGAACCCAGCGTCTCCTGCGTTGGTGGCGAGCGCCTTGCCCACTACACCACCTAGCCGCCCTTAGCGGTGTAACAGTTAATAGGGTCCCCTCTCACTAGACTACACAGTGAATTATTTTTTTGTCAAAACAATATTTACATAAAACGAACTATGTTTTTTTTCATAATTTAACGACTATTCGAATATCGATGCACATCCCTATTATGACCGTTAGGATTCAAGGTGTTTGTCCTGACAGCTGAAGTGAAGAGCGGGAGGCTACTCACCCGGAGGCGATGAGTGCGCGCGACTGGGCCATGGCGATGCGCTGCAGGGCAGGTCGGCTGAGTCCCGCCAGACTGGCGCGCGGCGGCAGGGGTGCGGCACAGGCGGCCGCTCCGGGCGAAGACACGGGGCCCAGGACACGGGCGGAGGGAGACGGGGTGCAGGAGGAAGAGGCAGCAGTGGAGATGAGAGGAGGCGCGGGGGCGGGGGGCGCGGCCGTCGTCGAGGGCGCAGAGGAGACGGAGAGGGTGGGATGGGGGGGTGGGGTGAGGCCGAGGGGAGGGGGAGGAGGCGGAGGAGGGAGGGGGGGGAGAGGCGGAGGAGGGGGCCGGGTGGAGGAGAGAGAGAGGGCGGCGGTGGCCGAGCCCAGGAGGGAGATGGAGTGGACGAAGCCTCCGCCGGCAGCGCCGCCCATCGACGTCCTGTGGGGGGAGAGCGAGCGCGACAGGACCGGGGGGCGCGGGAGGGTCAGGGAGTACGAGGCCCCCGGGGGGTACAGGCCCAGCTTGGGACTAGGAGGCTTGTTCAGGGGGGGCCTCCGACCCAGAGTGTGAGCGGACATGGCGCCCGCCTTGACGCTCAGGACCAGCATGCACTGCTGACAGGCGCAGGGCTGCCCCAGCGAGGTGATGGCAGAGGCAGGAAGCGCCCCGCTGGGGTAGGCACTGCCGTTCGCGCTCATCCCCATCCCCATGCCTGCTCCAGGGACGCTCACGCCGGGGGGCGGTCCTCCTCCGGGGCCAGGCGGCGGGCCCCCCGCGGGGCCCCAGGCGTGATGCGACTTGGGCAGGGGCCCGGAGACCAGCGGGTAGGCCAGGTCCGAGCGGCGTTGGATGCGCCGGCAGCGCTGCGTCTGCCCGTTGATCTGGGTCATGCTCTGGAAGTCGATGAGGTAGCAGAAGCCGAGCGGCGCCAGGTCCAGCCAGGGCTGCTGCCGGTCCCGCGCCGCCTGGATGGCGATGCCCACCTCGGTGTCGTAGGTGGTCCAGCCGCCCGCGTCGTTCTCCCACTCCCACAGCCAGCCCTGGCCCGGGGCTGACGTGGGGTCGTAGAAGCTACGCCGCACCGGCCGAAGGGTACCTGGGGGTCAAGGAGCACAGAGGGGTTAGGGTTAGGGTACCTGGGGGTCGAAGAGCACAGAGGGGTTAGGGTTAGGGTACCTGGGGGTCGAAGAGCAGGGGGGGGGGGGTCACCACTTACACCAGGGATGGACGCACCATATAATCCTGGTGGACTAGTGTAATAACACTATAAACATAGTAGTAGTTGTTTATACATTTTTTATTAAATTCAATTCTAGACATTTCCAGGGTGCATATTAAATTGCCAAACACTAGTCCCGTCTACTTTTAAATGATTTAAGTGAAAAGGAATGCAAGGGTCTCTAAGGACGTCTAACTATCTCAGGTAAGGGTCTCTAACTATCTCAGGTAAGGACATCTAACTAGCTCAGGTAAGGACATCTAACTAGCTCAGGTAAGGACATCTAACTATCTCAGGTAAGGACATCTAACTATCTCAGGTAAGGACATCTAACTATCTCAGGTAAGGACATCTAACTATCTCAGGTAAGGACGTCTAACTATCTCAGGTAAGGACATCTAACTATCTCAGGTAAGGACATCTAACTATCTCAGGTAAGGGTCTCTAACTATCTCAGGTAAGGACGGCTAACTATCTCAGGTAAGGACATCTAACTATCTCAGGTAATGGGTCTCTAACTATCTCAGGTAAGGGTCTCTAACTATCTCAGGTAAGGACATCTAACTATCTCAGGTAAGGACATCTAACTATCTCAGGTAAGGGTCTCTAACTATCTCAGGTAAGGACGTCTAACTATCTCAGGTAAGGACGTCTAACTATCTCAGGTAAGGACATCTAACTATCTCAGGTAAGGGTCTCTAACTATCTCAGGTAAGGACATCTAACTATCTCAGGTAAGGACGTCTAACTATCTCAGGTAAGGACATCTAACTATCTCAGGTAAGGACATCTAACTATCTCAGGTAAGGACGTCTAACTATCTCAGGTAAGGACGTCTAACTATCTCAGGTAAGGACGTCTAACTATCTCAGGTAAGGACGTCTAACTATCTCAGGTAAGGGTCTCTAACTATCTCAGGTAAGGACATCTAACTATCTCAGGTAAGGACGTCTAACTATCTCAGGTAAGGACATCTAACTATATCAGGTAAGGACATCTAACTATCTCAGGTAAGGACATCTAACTATCTCAGGTAAGGACGTCTAACTATCTCAGGTAAGTGTCTCCAACTATCTCAGGTAAGGACATCTAACTATGTCAGGTAAGGACATCTAACTATCTCAGGTAAGGACATCTAACTATCTCAGGTAAGGACATCTAACTATCTCAGGTAAGGACATCTAACCATCTGGTTTGAAACACGCAAATAGTTCTTAAACAGGGGCGGCCGAGTAGTGCAGCGGACTAAGCGTCTGTCTACCACCACAGAGACAGTGGGATCGAATCCAGCTGTGGTGCCTCCGGCTTGGCCGACCGTCCATACTAACACAATTGGCAGTGTTAGCGGGTGGGAAAGCCGGCGAGGGTGGGTCCTGGTCGTTGTAAACAGTGACTCCTACAGGTCGGTCAGGGCGCCTGCACCAGCGTTTCTGTTAGCCGGTAATTACCGGTATTTGACCGGCAAAATCTGTTGAAGTCCGACATATTTAATCTCTCCGGTCATAGTGTCCGGTGAAAATAGTTCCCTCTGGGCACAGTTTGATTATTTGAATTGTATTTGGATGGGCTGGAGTTGGGTGGCCTATGCGATGAACGAAACAATCATTGCGTTTGTTGTCGTTGCTTCGCTCAGCGAGAGCTTGCTGCTGGATTTGCGGAAGGCATGCAGCTGCAGACCCACAGAACCCACCAGCTTTGCTGGCACAGTGCGGTCCCCAGACTTGGAAAGCTGCTCTGCGGGTCTGCAGCTGGATGCTTCTTGCAAACTAACTGCGGCCGGCTCGCGCTGATAACAGCTTTCATTGTTGGACCGGCTGCTTGGTGGAGCAACGATGAAACGAATGTAATGAATCGTTCGTCGCATGGGCTATTTAATTTTGGCCTGTTTTGGTACGGTTCGGGTGGTCAAGTTGTGCTTGGAGGGAGTTGTTTTCACCGGACATTATGACCAGCACCAAGTCGTTGGGAGGTGGAGATATACATCACGCAAACCCACGATAATGTTGCCGTCTCTCTCTGCAAAATTTCTCAGTTCTTCGCTTGATATAATTAATACAAATGTCCAATATAACGGAATTCGTTAGCTCATAAAAATGTGATTATAACAGACTGCTGTTTAGTGTCGGACCGACTGCCCACATACGCGGTCTATTTTATTTCAAGTCAGCAGCAGCACGGAGTATCGAGGGACTTATTTTATTTGGAATATATTAATGACTGTATACGCAAAAGTAGCCTATAGTTTTAAGTAATAATATTATAAATCTACATGCCTTGAGGATGACATTCTTTATTCAATTGTTTTAAAGCTCAATAAACTATGACCGGAATTAATCTCATTTGTCCGGTAGATTGAAATCTTGCAGGTCACGGAGACCGGCAACAATTTTTTCTAACGGAAACCCTGGCCTGCACAGCAAGGGAGGGAAATGGTGAAGGTAGTGTGACCTCCCAGGCGTTACACTTCACCAATGAGAGTCCTCGCTGCCAGGTGAAAAGAGGCTGCTGGCTGTCTCCTATGTATCGGAGGAAGCATGTGATAAACTTCAGGGCTCCCTAGACCGACCAGTGGGGGGCACATGCGCGCAACGACCAGGAAGGGGAGGGGGGGAATTGGCATGACGACTAAATTGGGATGGGAGGAAAATACAGAAAAACAGGAGGAGAAAAAGTGGATACAAAAAAACAAATAGTTCTTAACTGGCTCTACAGATCAAGAATTACATTCCTACTGTTTTCTGGTGATAACTGGGTGCAAGAGGAGATAAATTGGACCCATGGCTGCAGGAATATTTGCTTGTGTGTGTGTGCGTGTGTGTGTGTGTGTGTGTGTGTGTGTGTGTGTGTGTGTGTGTGTGTGCTCACTAAGAATTTGGGTAAACAGGGCAACAGGTTGCCCCTGGTAACAGCGCTTCGTGTCCTGAATTCTGATTGGCTGGCGGCCTTGATCCCACCCCCGCTGGCTGTGTTTGCTTTCCCAGGGTGTCCAGAGTAATGAAGAAATAAGAAAGACTTCCTGTTTGGAACTCACAGTGGTCTATATTAAAGCAGCTGTAATTGGTCTATATTAAAGGAGCTGTAAGTGATCTATATTAAAGCAGCTGTAGGTGATCTATATTAAAGCAGCTGTAAGTGATCTATATTAAAGCAGCTGTAACAGTGATCTATATTAAAGCTGCTGTAAGTGATCTATATTAAAGCAGCTGTAAGTTATCTATATTAAAGCAGCTGTAAGTGATCTATATTGATGAAGACTTTATTTCAGACTCAAGGTCCATATTACACATCAAGTTCAAGTTTCCTTTATTGCCACACAACCAGGATAGATCAAAATACATTAAAATACATAAAGGCATCGGTTCCAATGCAATATTAAAGCTTTTTAAAGACACTCTATATCAGTGATGGCTGTTTACTGCAGAGTGGAGGGACTGGGAAACCCATGTTACTGACCAGACACTCTATATCAGTGATGACTGTTTACTGCAGAGTGGAGGGACTGGGAGACCCATGTTACTGACCACACACTCTATATCAGTGATGGCTGTCGGAATGTAGAGCTATTCAACACTTATTTGAACATGTTAGAACAAAAATATCACCTTTAAAGACGGCTCTAAAAACAGATGAGGTTGATCTCAAAGTGACTCATCTGGTGAGGCCTCCGTTGAGCTCACAAATCATATCAGGGATGTAGTCTTTCTAAAAAGATATTTGCTTCCTTCCTTGCTTCCGTGTTCATGTTACTAGTTCATGTACAATACCGTCTATTGAAAGTATGTGCATTGCAGTTTGTGGGGTATCACTCTGGAATGGTCTGGATGAGAGTATAAAATTAAGCAAAAATATCAATAAATTTAAAGGTAGCTATAAACAAGCACTTATGGACACATAAGAGAGAGGAGCTTAAGCAATAATGTGACTGCCTAATACATATTTTTTTCTCATTTGGATATTTGGATATATAAAAAAACTGTACTTTTATTTTATTTTTCATTATGTTATATTATTTTTATTAAATTATAATGTCAAATATTGTAAGGAAGGGGCTTGATAAGTTGTTTTACTTCCCCCTGTTCCTTCTCGAACACTTATTGTATGGAAATGTATGTAATGACTATTTACCTTTTTGTTTTTTAAACTTGTTTTACGTTTCCATGTTCGAGACAAATAAAAATCAAATCAAGTCTCTCCCCCTTCATACAACCAGTAACGAAAGATTATCCTATAACCTAGTTATATGAATACTGGCTGAGCGTCTCGCTCTTCGCCATATTGAGATATATCTTTATCTCCAGTACCTACTGTACTTCATTAACGAAAACAATGCACCCATGCACTTGACCAGGCCCCGCCCCAGTGTCCCCCTATAAGACACCGGACATGGTCACACTCACCCCTCCACGGGAAAAAGTTTCCATCATAGAAAACCCAACCAAAGGACCTCAGGGCGCGCTAAGAGCGAGACGCTCAGCCAGTATTCATATAACTAGGTTATAGGATAACCTTTCGTTATATAGCATTACTGGCATCGCGTCTCGCTCTTCGCCATATTGAGATATGGGGCAGAGCAGACGCGTGGCCCGACAAATGTACCCCCTGAGGACCCGCAAGCCCTACCACCAGGGGGAGGGGAGTCCCGTCCACCCGCCCTTCCTAGTGAATTGGGGGCGGCAGTCAACTCCACCAAAGTGCGAAAAAAGAGGGAACCAGAGACCCCTAAAAACGCACAGCACAGGCGGGACCACGTGTGACACATCACCCCGTGGCACACACCCACACACCCCAGCTAACCCATCGAAAGGCAGGACGCAGGGGCGGTCCCAGAACTCAGAACCGCCTGGGAGACAGAACCCCCAGTCATGTCCATGAGGTAAAACCTAACGAAGGGACCCGGGGAGGACCAGGAGGCCGCAGCACAGATGTCCTCCACCAAGGCCCCCCCTAACAAGGCGGCACGCCCTGACACACCCAGGGGGGGGCCAGCCCAGCCAACGTGTAGCAAAGGGCAATGCCCTCGCACAACCAATGTGACAGGCGCTGCTTGGCCACCGTAACAAACAAAAAGTTGATCGGCAGCCCTGAGATCCCGAGTCCGACTGAGGTAAACCCTCAAGCACGGACAGGACATGACAGGTGAAGGCTCGCCTCTAACTCACCAGCGTGAGGAGGCGGATAAAACGCCTGAATCACAATATCCCTGGAGCGAAAAGAGCTCCGGATATTCTTTGGCACGAAGACTGGATTAGGCCTCAGATAGTCGCACCGCTATTGGCAAGAATAGACAAGCACTCAGGCCGCACCGAGAGAGCACACAGCTCACCCACGCTCTTAGCGGAGGTGATGGCCAGTAGGAACGCAGTCTTGAAGACAGCTGCTCCAACGACGCCTGCTCAAGAGGCTCAAACGGGGCCTCAGACAACCGGCCGAGGACCAGTTGGAGGTCCCACTCGGAGACAGAGAACGTTCCACCGGCTTGAGACGCCGAGCACCAAGCAGGAACGTCCCACGAGAGGGTGGCTGAACAACGTTCCGCCCCCACACTCAACCATACGCCACTCCCCAGTGTAAGCCGTGGTAGAGGACGGAGAATAGTCTAGACGCATCCCCACCAGATTCACACTGACAACAGCCAAGCCTAGAGGCTTCCCCAGAACAGGAAGGCAGAACAGAGTTCCGCGTGCCTGAGAGAGGGCCCGTGGTGACCACGGAACAGGCCACAGCGGGGCCACACAGAGCTGAATCAGGGCCAGGGACCACACAGCTGAGCCCTGGCCCGGCACGACCAGGACCAAGTCCCGCGCTTCCGACGTACCCGCCCCAACAGCTGAGCTATCAGGTGTAAGGGGGGGAAAAGCGTACAGAATTCCGGACGGCCACGGAATCGGTCCCAGACCTGCCCAACTATGTCTGGACGTAATCCCCAGTCGTCAGGGTGAGGACCGCCCCGCGACATCACACCTGCACCCACATTCACCCTGCCGGGGATGTGGAGAGCCCTCAGGCTGCGCAGATGGAGAAACGCCCATAGCCAGCTCGACCGCCGCCCGGTGCAGACGGATGGAGCATACTCCATTACTCCACCCTGTCTGTTGATATACGACGCTGACGTCGTGTTGCCCGTCCTGATCAAAACACCGTTTGAGGACCAGAAGGACTGCCTTCAATTCAAACACATTGAATGTATCGCAGACCGGGCAGCATGGTCTTGCCAGCTGCCCCCTACTGTGTTGGCCCGACACGTCCTCCCCCCAGTGAGGGAGGCGTCGGTGAAGACCATGACGTGTGACAGCCTGCTGCCCATGGGGACCCCGCTGGTGAGGGCCCCAGGCCCTCCCCAGAGGGCGAGGTCCCCCAGTACTGACATGGGAACCTTAGCCGCTTCCACTTGCCTCTCATCGGGTCTATTTCCATACTGGAAAACCACCTCTGTATCCTCCTCACGAAGAGGAGGCCAAGAGGGACCACAGAGTGAGCAGATGTCATCATACCGAGCAGGCGCATCACGGACAGCGCCGTAACCGTCCTAGGACGGAACCTCCCGAGCGTGCCGAGAACACCCACTCGCCGCTGCTCTGAGAGGGATGCCCATATAGACCTTGAGCTTAAAATAAGCCCAAGAACTCCACCCGTTGACTGGGAAGAGGAGTACTCTACTTCCAGTCTACAGCAAAACCCAGGCTGGTGAGGAATTCCACCACCTGCCTGGTATGAGACCTGACGATCTACCCAGACCGGCCAAGGACCAGAACGTCGTCCAGGGCAGAATACCCTTCGTAACCCCCAATGACGCAGAGGCCCCAGTGCGGTCTCCACGCACTTGGTGAAGATGCGGGGAGCCAGAGAATAGCCGAACGGCAGCCTCTGGTACTCATACGCTAAACCCTGCAAAGGAAGTGTAGGTAAGCCCTAGGATGGAAGATCGGGATGCGAATACGCATCGTACAGGTCTATGGAGGAGAACCAGGCCCCCACCTGACAGCGTTCAACAGGTGGGAGACGGTCAAAATGCTGAACCTTCCATGGGACAGGTCCAGCATGGGTCTGACACCCCCCCTCCCGATTTCCCGGGCACCAGAGAATACCGGGAGGAAACGCCACGCATCGCGTCCTCCTTTGGGACCACGACGATGGCTTGCTTCGCCCACAGAGATTGGATCTCGTTGGCCAGAGCTGTCACTGCTGGTGACCCTGACAATAGGGTCTGTACCAAACCTGAAAACGGGTGGGGTTGTGTAAACACAAGTGCCCGCCTCCGCGTTCTCTCCATCCACCTCGACATATGGCACTGCTGTAGCCATATGTGATGATAATCCCAAGCGCACCCGCCGCCACTTGGCGCTGGTCCGCCAGAAACCGTAGATAGGCGGCCCGGTCCCACCCACTGTGCGTTGCCAACCCTGGACTCGCCAACCGCGCGAGCAGGGCGTCTCGTGGAACTGGGATACCGCACCCCAACACTACCAACGAGGCAATCGCACCCAAGGGGGGACCCCGACAGAAAGGGCCGGTTTGATACAGGGGAAGCTGACATCACAGTGGGTGACAAAAGCTCCCCCACTGAACACCTCGCCAGCATGGATTGCTGAGGAACTGTTCTACAGCTGGACATGCAAGGTGTGAGGCCCCCACACTGCCCGATAGGGTGGGTTCCTTCCTACACACCGTAGCCCTGCAGTGATATTACTACCACCCAAATCACGCGACCCGCAACCAAATCAGAGCCCTTATCCCGCTGGTGTTGGGGGGGGGGGAGTGACCGGAGAGCGAGCTGGACACAGCTAGACGGCGACGGTTTTTTAGGGCGTGCTCATCTAATGTAGCCGATCCCTCGGCCGCCAAGGCTGTCTGCCTTGCGGTCACCTGTTGACGTTGTGCCCAGGGTACCTCAGGCGGGGGAAACATGGCCGCTGGTTGAGGGCCTCGCCACAGCCGTTGACGAGGCCGTGCTCTCACCTCTGGCTGCATGGTGCGAAGCGGTGTGGGGCCTAGATCAAATACCTCCCGCGCTCCTGCGGAAAGACCAAAGTCCCTCTGCGGAGAGGGGAGCCCTGAGGAGGGAAAAACACTTCTCACCCCCTCAAGGGGAGATTGATCCAACCAAGATGTCTGTAAACAAGCGTTGACAGCATCCTAGCCCTCCCTGCGGTTATAGCTTGCGGCTAGGTCAAAGCTAATAACGTCAAAACCTCGCGCAATGTTTCGACGTCGGCTGGCCTTCAAGGCCCCGCCACTCGACACCATTTTTGACAGAAAAAACAGCAATTAGAACAAAGTTACTAGTCGCTGCTAATTCTATACCGTGGCGGTATAGGCTTAACAGCCCACCAGCCACCTGCCGGGCCGACTCACCTCATGGCGTCGGCCGGGCGGGACACCGTTCCAACATGCCAGAGGCAAAGGACTGATGCCATCTGCTTCACAAGCATGGAGCACCAGTGGTGGTTGCAACAAAAAACTACTGCTAGTAAAGCACTGCCTCACTAGTAGGAATGCAGCAACCTCCACTGTGGTGTGCACCCATGAAGGGGTAAATGAATAAATGAACTAAAACTCCACCAACACACTGCAGAATGGGCTAGCCCATACACACAATGTTAAGGGGATGCAGACCAGAGAAACACCAGTCCCGCACACAATTCATAGATTCACAAAAAGCACACCAGCCCTAGGCCTCAGCCCATCCACCCATGAAAAGGTAAACAAGCCCCCGTCAAAACTCCCAACAGTAGACACCGATTGACCGTCAGCATGAATGGTTAAGAGGAGGGAAGACCTTTTAAAAAGACAGCCCTCGGCGGGGAATCAAAGGAACAGTAACCCAGCATCGTAGCATTAGCATTAGCCGCGCGCTCCAGGATAGCTGGGAAAACAACAAAGTTTACCCAGATATCCTGCCCCTTGCGCCAATACACAACTCGGTTGTCTCATGGGACAACGAGCAGTATCACAAATGCCAGCATTGATACCTGTGCGCGACCTAGCCCGACAGCTAGCCGCCGCGCGACGTCCCTCGATCCGCTGTCAGAAGACGAGGAAACCCCAGGACAGGCCCGATGCGCTGTTAGAATGTGCCAAGAAGATTCCAGGGGCTGGCAAATCTCCGGCGAAAACCCAACATTGTTCAATTTCCTTCTGCATTTCATTACTACTAGTTCATGGAGTGCACTGCAGCGTCCATGATGGAAACAAAAAAGAGGAAGGGTGAGTGTGACCATGTCCGGTGTCTTATAGGGGGACACTGGGGCGGGGCCTGGTCAAGTGCATGGGTGCATTGTTTTCGTTAATGAAGTACAGTAGGTACTGGAGATAAAGATATATCTCAATATGGCGAAGAGCGAGACGCGATGCCAGTAATGCTATATAACAACAACAGTCAACAACAACAACAACAACAACAACACACTTCACTGCCATGAGAACGCCCGGAGGTCGAGACACAGTACATGGAATTTCCACTCAAGATACGGAACTTAAGCCCCTTTGGAATTAACTATTCAGACAAGGGCCTCAAAATTCCACATGACCCAGTTGTTACCAATCCAGACCACAGGAATTTCCCAGGTTGGATTTGGGAACTTCACCCTGAAGGAATGTTGACCTCAAGTGGCGACACAAGTAGTATCTAATATAGTGTCAGGAGCACATTTAGTATCTAATGTAATGTCAGGAGCACATTAAGTAGTTTATAATGTAGTGTCCGGAGCGCGTGAATATTAAAGGCAACCAACTTGTGTTCAGCTTTTCTCTGATTGGCCGCGACCCCCCTGCGAACGCGGCAGGCAAGCGGCAGCCGTCCCAAATGAAATCCATCAGTGGAGGGCGCGGAGCATAATGTATAATGTTATTTCGGAGGACGCAGGCTGCTGACTGATTATGAAATGAATGAATGAAGCGCGGAGCATAATGTATAATTGAAGCACGGAGCATAATGTATAATGTTATTTCGCGGAGCATAATGTATAATGTTATTTCGTGAGGCTGCTGACTGAACTAGAAACTGCTGCATCAGTGGAGGACGCAGGCTGCTGACTGATTATGAAATGAATGAATGAAGCACGGAGCATAATGTATAATGTTATTTCGGAGGACGCAGGCTGCTGACTGATTATGAAATGAATGAATGAAGCACGGAGCATAATGTATACTGTTATTTCGGAGGACGCAGGCTGCTGACTGATTATGAAATGAATGAATGAAGCACGGAGCATAATGTATAATTGAAGCGCGGAGCATAATGTATAATGTTATTTCGCGGAGCATTAGGCCTGCCGCGATAAGCAATAAATCGATTAATTGCCGCGATAATTAAAATGAATGCAATGATTTTGACAGGCGCGATTAATTGCTATTTGCGCGTTTGTTTTAATGAGGCGGACCCAGTGCCCCTTGTCAGTCACTGTCCGTGTTGGGAGGCGGGCCGCTGGCTTTACTACAGAGCAGAGCACAGGAGCTCCGTGGGGCTAACGTTACCCCTCATTGTGTCTATTCTACTAGCATTAACGTTACTCATACAAACAGAGTAAACACAGTTTTCAATCAATCAATCAATAACAACATTAACGAGACCCTCGTTGTGTCTATTCTGCTAACGCTAACGTTACCTCTCATTGTGTCTATTCTACAAGCGTTAACGTTAGCTGTAACGTTACCAGTCGCGTCTATTTGCTAACGTTAGCATTAGGTAATAACCGGTTTAAAATGGATGGTGATTACCTCACGTTGTGTCTATTCTACTAGCATTAACGTTACTCATACAAACAATCAATAGCGAGTTATATTGATCACGCTATGTACGATAGCCATGCTAAAACGCTAGCACAACATTAGCACCTAACCTTACAACAAGCCTTAACAAGTCAGCGATCTTTTTGCGAGACTAAACTCTCCGCTCGGTGGCAAATTGTGTTGATGTCGGTTTTGTTTAATCAATAAATGAGGCAGAATACACAGTGACTGTATCCTTTGTTTATTGCACTTGTGCCTGCTGCAAACATAATGCTTATGAAATCCTAGAGACGCGTCTCTATTCTGACCAATCAGTGGTCTGCAGTGTTTCACGTGACTTTTCTGGTACCCAAAGTACCTGATAATCGCAACAATACTTCCGGTCCGGTCGGTGGGCTTCAAAATAAAAGTCTAAAACACCGGAAAAGACGGAGCGGTGGGCTTCAAAATAAAAGTTTTGGGAAATAAATTTCTCCAACAAAAAAATTCTCTAACCGGTCGCAATAATATCGCTTATCGCGATATTTTCGGGGGCAATTAATCGCCCAGCAAAATGTGTTATCGTGGCAGGCCTACGGAGCATAATGTATAATGTTATTTCGTGAGGCTGCTGACTGAACTAGAAACTGCTGCATCAGTGGAGGACGCAGGCTGCTGACTGATTATGAAATGAATGAATGAAGCACGGAGCATAATGTATAATGTTATTTCGGAGGACGCAGGCTGCTGACTGATTATGAAATGAATGAATGAAGCACGGAGCATAATGTATAATGTTATTTCGGAGGACGCAGGCTGCTGACTGATTATGAAATGAATGAATGAAGCACGGAGCATAATGTATAATTGAAGCGCGGAGCATAATGTATAATGTTATTTCGCGGAGCATAATGTATAATGTTATTTCGCGAGGCTGCTGACTGAACTAGAAACTGCTGCATCAGTGGAGGACGCAGGCTGCTGACTGATTATGAAATGAATGAATGAAGCACGGAGCATAATGTATAATGTTATTTCGGAGGACGCAGGCTGCTGACTGATTATGAAATGAATGAATGAGGCGCGGAGCATAATGTATAATTGAAGCGCGGAGCATAATGTATAATGTTATTTCGCGGAGCATAATGTATAATGTTATTTCGCGAGGCTGCTGACTGAACTAGAAACTGTAACGTTATTATGTTATTTCGCGTTTTTAACAACCAACTACCAGATTCACTCGTCACTGTACATCACTTCTGAAGTATAAACAAACTATACTGCTGTGACGATTTTGAATATCTTAACATGTATTTACGCCCATAAAATTTTTTAGATGAATGATTGTGGATATAATATAGAAAACACATTATGATATTGTCAGATGGCGCAAAATACAATGGTGAGTGAGAAATGTATCTCCAGTGATAAAACCCAGTGCTGCCGCTTCTGCCGCGTCTCTCTCTGCCGCGAAGGGCGTGTGCTAGGGCGGTCACGTGGCCAATCAGAGAAACGCTGAACGAAAAGCTGAACACAAGTTGGTTGCCTTTAATATTCACGTGTCCAGAGCACATTAAGTAGTTTATAATGTAGTGTCAGTAGCACATTAAGTAGTATCTAATGTAGTGTCAGTAGCACATTAAGTAGTATCCAATGTAGTGTCAGTAGCACATTAAGTAGTTTATAATGTAGTGTCCGGAGCACATTAAGTAGTATCTAATGTAGTGTCCGGAGCACATTAAGTAGTTTATAATGTAGTGTCCGGAGCACATTAAGTAGTTTATAATGTAGTGTCAGGAGCACATTAAGTAGTTTATAATGTAGTGTCAGGAGCACATTAAGTAGTTTATAATGTAGTGTCAGGAGCACATTAAGTAGTTTATAATGTAGTGTCCGGAGCACATTAAGTAGTTTATAATGTAGTGTCCGGAGCACATTAAGTAGTATCTAATGTAGTGTCAGGAGCACATTAAGTAGTTTATAATGTAGTGTCCGGAGCACATTAAGTAGTATATAATGTAGTGTCAGGAGCACATTAAGTAGTTTATAATGTAGTGTCCGGAGCACATTAAGTAGTTTATAATGTAGTGTCAGTAGCACATTAAGTCGTTTATAATGTAGTGTCCGGAGCACATTAAGTAGTATCTAATGTAGTGTCAGTAGCACATTAAGTAGTTTATAATGTAGTGTCAGGAGCACATTAAGTAGTTTATAATGTAGTGTCAGGAGCACATTAAGTAGTTTATAATGTAGTGTCAGGAACACATTAAGTAGTTTATAATGTAGTGTCAGGAGCACATTAAGTAGTTTATAATGTAGTGTCAGGAGCACATTAACATTTAGTCATTTAGCTGACGCTTTTATCCAAAGCGACTTACATGTTCTGTACGACAAGCCATCAGGAAGGGCACAACTCTATCAGCTGAGCAACAATGTTCATCAAAGTGTTGAGTGCTACAGTGTAGGTTAGTTTATTAGTAGTTTATTAAGTAGTTTACAATGTAGTGTCAGTAGCACATCAAGTAGTTTATAATGTAGTGTCAGTAGCACATTAAGTAGTATATAATGTAGTGTCAGTAGCACATTAAGTAGTTTATAATGTAGTGGCAGTAGCACATTAAGTAGTTTATAATGTAGTGTCAGGAGCACATTAAGTAGTTTATAATGTAGTGTCAGTAGCACATTAAGTAGTTTATAATATAGTGTCAGTAGCACATCAAGTAGTTTATAATGTAGTTAAGACGTCTGACACCTCTGCTTACTTCCCTACGCTCACCTATCCTCCTCCCAAGAAGACGCTGCCATGTCCCAGCTTCCAATATCTAGGGTTCGAGACACTGGGATTGAAAACATAGCATCAAATCTGCATCACAGATTACATTTTTGCTTATCAAATCCAAATCCTTTAGGTAATTATTCAGGGGAGAAAAGAGAATTTAAAGAATGTGTTTTTATTGTACTCAGTCCAGTAACAAAAGATTCTCGTCTGCAATCTTGTAAGTAACAACTAAATAATAAATCATTTGAATATTGTGGGAAGGTTGAGGAAAGTTGTAGAAGACAGAGATGGAAATAGTTTTGATAAAATAACTTGCTAAGACTATCTTATCGAGGGCCTTCACTAACCTTGGGGGCGTGGCTCTGAGGCGGAAGCGGCTAACGGAACCACGTCCCAACAGGCCCTTTTCACAGCCGCCATTTTGACTCGATGGGTAAACAAATCTCTAATTATATAGATAGGGATTCTTGTATAAAGTGCCTATTTAGCATGTTCCTCTTTATGCGTCATTATGTAGACCTTCTACTTCTATGGGCATTACATGCACTTTAAGTGACTGACATCTGCAACATGTCCTGGCTGGACACGCACGCACGCACACACACACACGGACACACGCACGCACACAGTCTCTCCAGTGACTCACCACTATGTATTGTCACACTTCAATACCTCTGAGTAATAAGACGTTGCGAGGGAACAGTTTGGGCCCAGGGTTTATTTCCTGTCCGCTATTGATTAGCAAACAGGGCAATAGGTAGGGGTGGGAATCACCAGTTTCATCATGATACGATACGATATCGATTCTTTGGACAACGATACGATATTTGCCGATATCACAAAGTCTCTCACGATACAATACGATACGATTAGATTCAGGTGCCTGCGATCGATATGAGATGATATCATATGCCCATTTAACACAATCAGTTATGAGACTCGCCACAGGATTTTCAAAATAAGAGTATCGATATGAATCAATCTTATTACATCGCATCGATCCGATTCGATCGTTGATAATTACATCGATGTATCGATCTGGATCGATGTATCGTCCCACCCCTAGCAATAGGCTCCTCAACAGGAAATACACTTGGGTCCATTTATGCAAATTCTGCACGGTCACTTTTTCTTACATCACTATTATGCTGGTTTTTAATTGTGTTTTTGCTCTTTTTGTATGAGAATATAACAAGATGCAACAATAAAACTGAACTGAATCATACAGTACAAGTACAGTACAACAAAAATAGGTTTGGCATCCAACCAGAGTGCAAATGTAACAATAAAGTGCAATAGTAATATACAATGTACAGGTGATTAAACGAGATATAAAATACATAAATTAGTACTACTGAGTAATAGTGCTAATCAGATGAAGACAGAGTTGTTGTATTAATATGTACAGTGATACAGGTATAAAGACACTATGGTAGTAAGTCATACTGGCCAGCAGTGTAACTAGTAAGAGTAGGTAAGGGATATGTACAGATATAGATATAGTAACTAGTAAAAAGTAGGTAAGGGATATGTACAGATATAGATATAGTAACTATTAAGAGTAGGTAAGGGAATCGGATATGTACAGATATAGATATAGTAACTAGTAAGAATAGGTAGGTAGCTCAGCCGAGCGTACCACAGGTATTGCACTACCACCTCTGCAGGTCCTATATAACAAGAGGTGCAAATTCAGAGCCTGCAGAATAATGAAAGACCCTCACCACCCCAACAACAGCCTACTTTGATTACTTGTATTATTGCACAATGTCGTTCTATTGAATTCTTATATTATTATTATTGTATTATGCACAATCATTGCGGGCAAGACCCCCCGCATTTCATTGTATACTTGTATGCCGTGACAAATAAAACTCTTGACTTGACCATATCCCTTACCTACTCTTACTAGTAACTTACTATATCTATACATATCCCTTACTAGTTACTATATATATATATATCTGTACATATCCCTTACCTACTCTTACTAGTTCAGGGCTCTACAGTGCGACCATATTGCTCGCATATGCCCCTAAAAATATGTGCGAGCGAACATGCAAAATCAAGTACTCGCACGGCGTGCAAGTGGGGCCAGCGAGTGCAGAGTACAGCCTCTCATTCGTCCTTTTTTTTTCTCCGCTGCGAGAATCGTTAAAAAACTACAAGTCCCACAGTTCACAGCTGCATAAACGTTCCAATCACAGTAGTTTCCTGTGGTCACGCGACTGGAAACCGAAAGTAATGATCAGCGGCTGCGTCACTGTCTGAGAGAGTCAAACAATAATACAGCCATGTCGAAGCCCATTCATTTTTATTTTGCGCGAAAGATACCGGAGAATGAGAAGTCAGGCGAGGCAGCTCATGTTACAGAGGTGATGGTTAACATTAACGTTAACCAAGATACTGACTCTAGCCAGCATGCTAGCGAAGTTGGCCAAGTTAGCGAGGCTACACCCACTGTAGCACCCAATGTAGCCACTGTAGCTAGCGAAGCTACACCCACTGGAGCCGGAGGGAAGACATACAAATTTAACGTGAATTGGCTAAACATTTCCCCATGGCTAGAGTTCGAAAACAATGTCATGTTTTGTAAATATTGTAAAGTAGGATCGATGCATTGCGATGCATTGTTACACCCCTACAACTGGCCCACTGTGTATGTGTGTACAGCTAACTTGGCTAGCGTTATCAACTGCAGAGCTGGACCCCAGCTGTAGCGCCGGACGGCCAGAGTGCAAGCGGTGTGGCAATAGGGTCCAGCTGCAGCGCCGGACGGCCAGAGTGCAACTGTGTGACGTCGTAATTGGCAGAATCGACTGTCAATCAATGGTCTACCTGACACGCAAACTACTGTACTGGAGGTGTACAGTATTTCAATAGGCAACCCTGAAAGGATTATTTTTCTAAAAGAGCAACACTAGCTCCCCCCTCTACTGATGGCCCTGGTTGTAAAGCCAGTGTCTCCTTTTTGTTCAATATCACTGCCTTTCTTATTAGGCCTAGTTGTTGGCTACAACTTTGCTATAGTAGGCATTAATCACTTAATTAATAGTTCAAATGTCTGTCCCATTCCCGTTTGCACACGCAGATGATACACACACACGCACACAGTGGGCCAGTGACTTTGGTGGTATGTGCTATTGCACAGATGTGTCCCGTTTGCACATGCACGCACAGTACAAATATAAATTTATTTTTGAAAAAAAAAAAAAAAACTCTGTTACTTGACATATTTTCACTGTGCTCCTAAATATTTTTGGGTGCTCCTAAATTTCTTTGTGTGCTCCTAAACTTTTTCATTTAGGAGCACCTGTGGCCCTAGTGAAAAAGGTTAGCGTAGAGCCCTGTTACTATATCTATATCTGTACATATCCCTTACCTACTCTTACTAGTTACTATATCTATATCTGTACATATCCCTTACCTATACTCTTACACTGCTGGCCAGTATGACTTACTACCGTAGTGTCTTTATACTTGTATCACTGTTTACATAATACTACAACTCTGTACATACATCTGATTGGCACTATTACTCAGTAGTACTAATTTATATATTTTATACCCAATTTAATCGCTGCATACATCTATATATAATATATATGTCTGAATATACCTGCATTTAATCCATATATGGTTGGATGCCAAACCTCTTTTCGTTGTACTATACTTGTGCTGTATAATGACTATACATTTGAATATAATCTAAACAAGCCGGTGTCTGATTAGCACTATTACTCAGTAGTACTAATTTATATATTTTATACCCAATTTAATCGTTGCACTCTGTATGATGACATGTACAATAATGCTGTATACATATATTTTTTTTTACCATACATAAATATATATATAACCTCTTTTCGTTGTACTACTTGTGCTGTATATAATGACTATATACATTTGAATCTAATCTAAACAAGCCGGTGTATAGGCCTCAACGTTACAGCTCAGGCCTGGCAGCGTCTATGCCAGGGGCCGGCAACCCTAGGCACGCGTGCCCGCATTGGCACGCAGGAGCATTTTCATTGGCACAGGGGGCAGCATTAAAAAAAGATTCCTTTGCTTTGAAATATTATAGTGAAATAGTGAAGTGTTTTGCACACCCCTATGACAGCTATACAGCTGTTCCCATGGTGCTCAGCTGTCAGCAGTCAGCTGGCCTCCCGCACCCGCGCGCAGTTCCCAGGTAATCACAGTGCCGCGGTTGCATTCTGTATGTGCCGTCCTTCATGATGGCAACCCCCGCTAAGAGAGTTAAAGCAAAGGAAATTCGGGCATTCCAGCCCTCATGGACAGACGACTACGGGTTTGTGTGTCAGAAGGACCGTGCTGCGTGTACTTTATGTTTAGAAAATGTAGTTTGCCGAACGTCAGGTGTGAAACGCCATTTTGAGACGAAGCATCAAAAAAGTTTCAAAGATCAGGCGGATAAGGCAGAATCGATTAAACGTGCCGTGGCCAGGTATGGAAAGCAAGCCAGCACCCTCAAAGTGTTCACGACTGCTAAAAACCACGCACCTGAAGCAAGCTATCGCATTGCTCATTGCATTGCGAAATGTGGAAAGCCATTCACTGATGGCAAGTATATCAAGGAGGCTTTTCTCTGTAGCCGAGATATTTTGTTTGAAGGCTTGCCAAACAAAGAGACAATCAAATCAAGGATAAAAGATATCCCCATGTCAGCTCGAAGTGTCGAGCGACGCATCAACGAAATGTCAGAAAATATCAGAGAACAGCAAACAGCTGGATTAAAAGATGCTCCGGTGTGCAGCTTAAAGTGACCAACTGTCTACAGCCACCAGATAACGGAGCTCAGTAAAGCAAAACAGGGCCAGGGATCTCACTGACAGCGACAGGTAGGCAGCTGTTTATTTTCCTACACATGGGGCTGCATGTTAACTTGAACGTCTCTCTCTCTCTCTCTCTCTCTCACTGGCCTTGCTCCGGTGGAGGGATTGGAAGAGGGTGTGCTTGTGTGTGTGTGTGCCATCATCTTAACGTTAGCCTCAGTTAAACCTTGCGACGACTGAGCTGTGTTCTGTTCTGAGCTGTGTTCTGTGTTCTAAGCTGTGTTCTGTGTTCTGAGCTGTGTTCGGGTCATGTGACACTACACATATTTAATTGAGACCCTTTATTATTTCAATTTAGCTGGAAATACATTGATACATCATTCAGTAACATTTTCAGAGCCTTATAACAAAAACATTATTACGGTCACCATTGTGACCAGTGGGATTAATCAACAAATTGCATTCTTTATTTTTTTATTTCATTTTAACATTGCACATGTTAACACTATGATCGCCGGGGACGAGTTAAGACGTCATTCCTAGCCATGCTCATTCTGCCGAAGACGCCGTAACTCGTCTTTGATGTCAATATTTAAAAAATCTGTCATCGAAATCATATTTCCTTTCCGGAGCCCTGAGACACACTGCAAAGCTCCACTCAACTCTCTAGCGGTTCAAGAGCGCCATCTGGTGGCCGATCGGCAGATCGCCAACCGGAAATGAGCCTTTGAACCGGAAGTGCTCATCCATATGTGGTCCGGGCACTCGCTATCGTTAGAGAGACTCCGTCTTGATACAGTGAACATGGATCGGTGCAAATAACTCGAAAAAACAACATGATTTGGACGTATATACTATTATACAACCTGGAAATGGATCGGGCATTTCTCCATCCCATAATAGAAAAAATTCTGTTCCACGCTCATCTGCCAGCGGCGCGAGGAAGCCACGGTAAGATTCAGCGTTATATTCTAACGTGTTCCATATAAACTGCTATGATGAACATATGACCCACTCTGGATGAATCATCTAACGCTGCCCACGGAATTATAAACGATCCCCCGCCCATCCGGTCATCATCAGATGATACGCAGTAACTTCTAGAACCACGTCCAGTTGACATTTTTTATCTCGTGCCGATTGCTATCAAACTGTATTTCATCATCAATATAATGCATTTGGAGCTATAAATCAAGTTCTGGAGAAAGCTGCAGAAAACGATAAAAACATACTTATACTTTAGACAATATTTTAGTATGAATATGTGAATGAAAAAGTTTAACGTTGCTACACCCTGAACAATACATATAGGACATTGAATGGGCCATAATAATGGCAATTTAGCAATAGAATTTAAAAAGTTATAGCCCTGCAAAGAAGGGGAACTTCTCCATAGACAAATAGAGCTGGCGAGGGATGGTAAATTATGAATTTAACCCATGGCGATTAAAGTGTTAAAGAGGGCAACGCCATTTATTTTTACTCAAAATGTGAGTATTACCAAGTCAACTTGTGTTCTTAAAACAATGACAATAAACATAGTTTTATTAGGTTGAAATAATGTGGTTGTGTACTTTTTTCTGTTAACTTATTATGGATTGAAAATTGAAAACCTTAATGCACAGTAACTGAACTCAATCTTTTTAAGTTCTGGTAACTTATTGTTTTTTACAGTGTAGTCTTGAGATCAATCGAAACTTCTTTACACGTTATACCTCACATTCACCCATTCATTCACACATTGTGGTGTTCTCCATTAGGCCTGTAGGTGGAGCTATGACACAGCATTGATTGATTGATTGATAACTTTATTAACAGATTGCAGAATGGGTACAGTACAGTACAGCTCAATACATACAATTGTTAAGGGGATGCAGACCAGAGAAAGACTTTCGTCTTGTTTAACGTACAGTACAGCACACGTACAGTACACACACCGATGGTGGAGGCAGCCCACGTGGCATTTTGGATGTGTCCAAAAATGAATGGGCAAATGTGAGTGAAATGGTCGCACTGTATGCAGCTGTTTGTCTGCATTGCATTCCCCCCGAACTCAGATTTAGGGTTGATACAAGCATCATAATAATATTGTTAATAATAACAATAACAATAATGATGTAATAATGTAAAAATTATCATTAAAAATACCTGATTATGAGAAAAAAAATTACGATGCATGGAATATTGTTGATATGGCACACTAGTTACAACTATATTTCAAACTGGCACTTCATGTCAAAAAGGTTGCTGACCCCTGGTCTATGCGAATACCAACGCAGTTGTGCGATTTGCTAATCTGATTGGCCACTGACGTTTCTGGTCATGCGACATGTGCGCCCAATCGCGAGACGAGCTGTGTCTTTGCCCATTTCCACGCCAAACAGCCTGCAAACTACCTGGCGTTCTATCGCCATGCTCTAAGACAAACTCTAACCTTAACCAACTTCGAAAGAGTGCCTAAGCTTAACCGTCGAAAGAACTTGCCGTCACGCTCTAAGACAAACTCTAACCTTAACCAACTTCAAAGAGTGCCTAAGCTTAACCAGTGTAGAAACAGGCGTCGGCCAATCAGAGAGCGTCTCCGAGAAATGCGGCTTGGTTTCGTAATCACGCACCCTGCCCATACCTGTTCCTCCCCCATGCTGCTATGACGCCCCGTGGGATCAATAATAACCCTTTCCCTGCCACCGGACAGCCGGTTAACCCTTTCACTGCCACACGACAGGTTAACCCTTTCACTGCCACGGGACAGCCGGTTAACCCTTTCACTGCCACACGACAGAAAGTTAACCCTTTCACTGCCACAGGACAGCCAGTTAACCCTGTCACTGCCACAAAACAGAAGGTTAACCCTTTCACTGCCACCGGACAGCCGGTTAACCCTTTCACTGCCACACGACAGCCGGTTAACCCTTTCACTGCCACATGACAGAAGGTTAACCCTTTCACTGCCACACGACAGCCGCCGCCGGTTAACCCTTTCACTACTACACTACAGACGGTTAACCCTTTCACTACCACACTACAGAAGGTTAACCTTTCACTACCACACTACAGAAGCTTAACCCTTTCACTACTACACTACAGAAGGTTAACCTTTCACTACAGACGGTTAACCCTTTCACTGTCACACTACAGAGGGTTAACATAGTAGCACAACAGTAAAAACATGACAATTCGCTCTATCTGATGTGATTATTGATTATCGTCTCTCGCCCTACCTGTGTCCTGTCTGAACTGCTAGTATCTGATTAGTGATTATTGATTACCTGTGTCTTGTCTGAACTGCTGCATGGAGGACTAGTATATGATCAGTGATTATTGATTACCTGTGTCTTGTCTGAACTGCTGCATGGAGCGCAGGTCTAGTATCTGATCAGTGATTATTGATTACCTGTGTCTTGTCTGAACTGCTGCATGGAGCGCAGGTCCACCACGCAGGTCTAGTATCTGATTATTGATTATTGATTACCTGTGTCTTGTCTGAACTGCTGCATGGAGCGCAGGTCCACCACGTAGGGCTAGTATCTGATGTGATTATTGATTATTGATTACCTGTGTCCTGTCTGAACTGCTGCATGGAGCGCAGGTCCACCACGTAGGGCGCGAGGCGCGCGTCTACCTGGCCGAGGACGACGCTGCCGCTGCCGCGCTGCTGCCGCGGGTCGCTGCGGCGGACCGCCGCCTCGATGTGGTGCGACACGGCCGGGCTGTAGGGCCGCCAGCGGCCGTGCTCGTTCAGCCATTCCCACACCACCACGGCGGACGCGAGTAACATCCTACTCCTGCAAAGAGAAAACATCGAAGAAGAGGCGTGTAAATGCAAAAAAAAAAGAAGAAGCGGTCATTTAGAAAAGACCGCTCCTCCGCCGCGCATCCCCGCGCTGCACAGCGGCGCCGCCGCCGCGTCCATCTTGGACGGTTTGATGTGCCCGCCTCGTATCTCCCTCTTGTTTATTAATGTTTATTAATAATAACAGTGCCGCTTGCGTGGTGACATTATTATGCAGACCCCTATACCTTCTTCCATGTTGATTTATGTACAGGCGCGCAGCGAATACTCCCCCGTTCCTGTTTGTTCTCCTATCGGAGCGCGAGGGCGACGGGACCGCCGCGCGGGTTCAGCGCGTCTCTCTCCCTATGCAGATAAGTGACGTCACTGGCGTCACCACAAGCAGTTTAGGCTGAGAGTTGCGTCGACTGGAATCATCACAATCAAGTTAGGCTGAGAGGAGAGTAGGGTCCAGCTGCAGCTCCGGAGGTGGCCATTGATTGATTGATTGAAAAGTTTATTAACAGATTGCAGAATGGGTACAGTACAGTACAGCTCAATACATACAATTGTTAAGGGGATGCAGACCAGAGAAAGACTTTCGTCTTGTTTACATCAGGGTCCCCCATTTTCAATTCATCATAACATATATGACACACACGACATACAGATAGACAGTACTGCTACTGTACATCTATACATTTATGACATACCAGATTTGCAAATACAGTACTGTTTGTGATACAAAAAGTGTCCAGAAAAGAGTGTATATAACTGTACATTGGAGGAGGTTGGGTAGGTGGGGTGGGGTGGGGTGGGGGGGGGGGGGACTGTACATTGGAGGTGGCCCTCTGAGCAATTTTACGTTGAATAGACGTTTAAAAGACGTCTAAATGGCCCATAGACGTCTAGGCTAAATTCGGTCTAGAATGGGGTGAAAAGTGAAAGTTTGGTAGACGTCTATTCTAGACGTGTTTTGAACGTCTAGTGTTTTGAACGTCTAAGCTTAGACGTTGTTTCAACGTCATGACATAGACGTCTAAAATCAGTCTAAAGTGGGGTGAAAAGTGAAAGTTTGGTAGACGTCTATTCTAGACGTGTTTTGAACGTCTAAGCTTAGACGTGTTTTGAACGTCTAAGCTTAGACGTTGTTTCAACATCATAACATAGACGTCTAAAATCAGTCTAGAATGGGGTGAAAAGTGAAAGTTTGGTAGACGTCTAAGCTTAGACGTTTTTTGAACGGCTAAGCTTAGACGTGTTTTGAACGTCTAAGCTTAGCCGTTGTTTCAACGTCATGACATAGACGTCTACCAAACTTTCACTTTTCACCCGACTTTAGACTGAATTTAGCCTAGACGTTTAATCAACGCATTACATTAAAGCATGAGCGTTGAAAATGCATTGTTTAAACATTAACACATCAATAACATGGAATAATCAAAAGTTTGCAGTTTTTATAAAAAAAAATTATTTTAAAATACTAAAGGCCGGCCCCAACACACACATACATAGCAACTGAACATTTTGAAAGATTAAAGATGGAGCTGATAGCGGATCTATTTGAGGTAAGAGTGTCGCATCCTCCCGGTCTTCATCACTCCGAGACAGCGAGAGGTGCATGGAGGGTCGCATCCTCCCGGTCTTCAGCACTCCGAGACAGCGAGAGGTGCATGGAGGGTCGCATCCTCCCGGTCTTCAGCACTCCGAGACAGCGAGAGGTGCATGGAGGGTCGCATCCTCCCGGTCTTTAGCACTCCGAGACAGCGAGAGGTGCATGGAGGGTCGCATCCTCCCGGTCTTCAGCACTCCGAGACAGCGAGAGGTGCATGGAGGGTCGCATCCTCCCGGTCTTCAGCACTCCGAGACAGCGAGAGGTGCATGGAGGGTCGCATCCTCCCGGTCTTCATCACGGGACGTCCAACACTCCTGGACAGGGAGACAGGGAGACGGGACAGGCGTTAAGACAGCTCCCGTGATTGTGATGGGCGGACATAGCAATAGATACAAGTGGTAAGTACAGGGCTGTACGCTAAGCTTTTTCACTAGGGGCACACAAAAAATATTTTTTAGGGGCACATTTTTTAATAACAATTTTACCATTATTAAAAAAATATGTTCCTCCTGCCTCATTACTGTGGTCCTTTTATTTAACATTTAAGTGCGTTTGTTTTCAGGTTTGTATCTTTTATAATGAACCAACTGAGAAAGTGTGTATCACTAATAGAACAAAAACAACAAACTGTGTGTGTGTGTGTGTGTGTGTGCGCACGCTAGTACTCCTTGAATGAGATCATCACAACACACACACACCATTGCATTAATCAGGAGGACAAGAAACTCTGCATACATTTGTTTCACAATGAAAAGTGCTTTAGAAATAAAATTTATTATTATTATTATTGTAAATAACCCCATGAAAGGTTTATTATTTGTATGGGTAATTACCTGCTTCATATTTGTGATGTTACTGGTTTCAGTGTGTGCCTAAAGTGATCAATGTGTTGGGCCGTTTATAGAGATCTATGCCAATTAATGTTTATGTATATCCGGGACTTTTTTTTATAAGAATTGAGAGGTATTTGTATATGTGACCTTTATTTTGAAAACAGTGTTGCGACGCAACCTTATTTACATTTGCACTTTTGACAGTGAAATGTTCAGTCCAACTTAGCTCGAAGGAAAGACTAATCAAAAAGGTTTAATTGACCCGTATGAGGCTCTTACGGTAGGACTTTGTTTATAGAAGTGAATGAATGAATGAATGAAAACTTTATTTAACAGATTGCAGAATGGGTACAATACAGTACGGCTCAATACATACAATTGTTAAGGGGATGCAGACCTGAGAAAGACGTTTGTCTTGTTTCCATCAGGGTCCCCCATTTTCAATTCATATAGACATATATGACATACATGACATACAGATAGTCAGTACTGCTACATCTATACATTTATGACATACCAGATTTGCAAATACAGTACTGTTTGTGATACAGAAGGAGTCAAGAAAAGGGAGTATATACATTTGACGTAGAAACTGTACATTGGAGGAGGTTGGGTGGGGGGGGTTGGGTACATTGGGATATTGACAACCATACTGGGTAATTTACATTGGAGGTGGTTGGGGGGGGGGGGGGGCGGGGGGCACACTGTATAAACAAGTAACACTGTACATTGAGGGGGGGGGGAGGAGACACTGTACAAACAAACACAATTGTACATTGAACTATTGACAAAACCATACTAGGTAAATGACTGTACATTGGAGGGGGTTGGGTTAGGATATTTACAGGGGCCAGTGTTGAATTGCAGTCTCCCGTAGGTGTCCCTTTAGAGAGGTTTTGAAAGTGGGTAGTGATCCACATTCCTTTACAGCTTTGGGTAGGGCGTTCCACATTGATGTGGCATAATTGCGAAACGTGTTTAGTCCCTTATTTGAGCCGAATCTGGGTTTAACATGATTTGTGGAGCTCCCTCTGGTGTTGTGATCGTGGTATTCACTGACCTTTGGGAAGTATTTTGACATGTACATGGGTACCTTGGTCGTGTAGTGTATCTTGTAGACCAGGCCCATTGCAAGTTGTTGTACTCTGTCGTCTACTCTAAGCCATCCTAGGTTGTCAAAGTGGGCAGGGGTGAGGTGGGTTCTAGGAGTAAGGTCAAGCAGTAGTCTGACCAGTTTGTTTTGAGATGTTTGTAATTTTGTTTTTAGCGCCTTTGAGGTGCTTTGGTACCATGAGGTGCAAGCATAGTCGTAGTACCCCTGAATGAGTGCTCCTGCCAGAGTCTTCAGGGTGTTCTTGTTTACCAGAGAGGAGATCCGGTACAAGAATCGAGTTCGTTGGTTGACTTTTTTTATTACATTGGATGCCATTTTGTCACAGGAGAGATTAGCCTCTAGGATGGAACCCAGGTAGGTAATTTCATCTTTCCTTGTGACAATATTGTCACCCACTGTAACTGAGAAGCCGTCGGTCTTGCTGAGTTTGTTATTTGAACCGAAGAGAATGGACTCTGTTTTGCCCATGTGTAATGATAGTTTGTTATCAGCGAGCCATATGCAGATTCTGCCTAGTTCCGAGCTGAGGGTTTTTTCAACCTGTAACTTGTTCTTGTCAGAGACCAGCAGGGCTGAGTCGTCCGCAAACAGGAACAAGTTGCAGTCACAAGCTGACGACATGTCATTTGCATAAATTAGGAACAGTAGCGGTCCTAGTATGCTTCCTTGTGGAACACCACAGCTCACTGTGAGGGGGGGGGATAGGGTACCGTTTACCTCCACCATCTGTTCCCTCCCCTCAAGGTAGGATTGCATCCAGCTCACTGATAGCCTATCAAAACCAATTGCTTTTAGCTTGTCAATCAGAATGGAGTGATTGACCGTGTCAAAGGCCTTTTGTAGGTCCAGCATGACCATGCCGCAGTATTTGCCTGCGTCCACCTCTTGTTTGAGGTGGTCATTCAAATAGAGAAGGCATGTGTCAGTGGAGTGGGATGTTCTGAAGCCAGATTGGAATTCGTAGATTAGATTTTTTTCCGCTAGGTACTTTTCGACCTGTTCGTAGACTATTTTTTCCATGACTTTCGAGATGGAGGTGAGAATAGAAACAGGGCGGTAGTTGCCTGGGTCTAATTTGCTGCCCTTTTTGTGCAGAGGGGTCACCCTCGCAATTTTGAAGTCCTTGGGGACGTGTCCCTGTTTTATGGAGAGGTTTATTATGTGTGTGATGATTGGTGTGATGGCGGCTGCTGAGTCTCTGAGGAATTTGGAGGGGATGTTGTCATGGCCAGTGGCCTTGTTAGGTTGGAGGGCGCTCAGTTTATTGAGTACCTCATCTGTTGTTACCATTTCCAGCTTGAAGTCGTCCTTGCGGACCCCTAGGTTTTTGTAGTAAGCTACTATGTGTTCTACCCCATAAAGCCCTGAGTGGGAGGGTAGTTTGTTTACCAGTGTTGTGGCTATGTTTGTGAAGAAAATGTTTAAGTAATTGGCTACATCCAGCTTGTCTGTGATGAGCGTGTTGTCCGTTTTTATGTTTATGTTTGAGAATCTGGTTTTAAGTTTTTTACTGCATCCTAGTTGATTATTGAGTAATTTCCAAAGTTCACATGGTTTGTTTTTGTTTTCCTCAGTTTTGTCATTGATGAAATTCTTTTTTGCAGTTTTGATCATGGAGTTTACGTCGTTTCTTAGTCTGTTTCTTTCTAGTTTGAGTTCAGTCACGTGGGCTTGGAGTTCACTGCTCGTGCTTTTAGTAAGCTTTGACTGACTTTTACGAAACTCAGAGCATTTTTTGTCTCTGGTTTTCATAGCGGCCAGTATTTCGGAGTGCATCCACGGCTCAGCGCGATTTTTTACCCTGGTGGTTCTTAGGGGGGCCATGTCGTTTAGTATTGCTGAGAATTTGGTTTTGAAACCAAGCCATGTTTCGTCAACCAGTGTACCATTGAGTTCATCTGACCAGTCCAGACTCTCCAGTTCAAGGTTGAAGGCCTCGCTAGAGTAGGTTTTGAGGTCTCTAGATGTGGAATGTAATACTATGCAAAACGAGAAATAAACAGTGATTTTACCAGCAGTAAAGTTGCAAGCCACTTTCATTTCATATACGGGGAACAGACAATTATTAGTATTATCTTATTTGCATATTGTCTCATTATTAGATATATAGCAGCCATTTAGATATAGATAGGTTGATACTTTATTGATCCCCGGTGTCAATTTAAGTAGACAGTATTTCACGTCCTAATATTGGGGTACTCACCTAATGCATGGCTGAACCTGAACGTTAGAAGTAGGGCTGGGCGATATGGCCTAAATATGATATCACGATATTTTCTGACCTTTCGGCGATACACATCACGATGTTTTTCTTTTTCCCCCCAAACAATTCATTATGAGGCTTACCAAGACAGTATTTGAGTTTGCAAGCTAACATTAAAGACAAAATAAAATACCCATGCATTTAGCATTTTTATATTATATATTAGATTTAGATTATTGGATTATAAGATTATATATTGCATATATTTAGCAATGAGATATTATATGATTTAGATATGAAATATGATTAATTGAAAATGGGGGACCCTGATGTAAACAAGACGAAAGTCTTTCTCTGGTCTGCATGCCCTTAACAATTGTATGTATTGAGCTGTACTGTACCCATTCTGCAATATGTTAATAAAGTTTTAAATCAATCAATCAATCAATCAATCAATCAATCAATCAATCAATAGCATTTTAGCATTTTTATGTAACTACTGTATATTTGTATGTCTCTAAATGTTTTGATGAATTGAAAATGGAGGACCCTTGTGTAAAAAAGCCGAAAGTCTTTTTCTAGTCTTCATCCTCCAGTCCACTGTTGTTGTATTGAGCTGTACTGTATTGTACCCATTCTGCAATCGTTAATAACGTTTTCATTCATTCAATCATTCAGCCGGCAACAGAATAATTTTGATCGACAGTCGAGTCTGCCAATTACGTCACACCGCTTGCACCCGCCCTGCTGTTCTTAGCACCAATCGGCAAGCGCTATGCGTTTTTTACTTTCCTGAAAGTCCTCCATTGATTTTGATGAGAGCTCAGCTCAACGACAATTTTCATAGCACCACGACATTGTGTCGCACTGTACAGCCTTGGTTGTAGGCTAATGTTTTACAATTTTTTTTATCCAATTTGTATGGATTAATTTAGGAGTGAAATGCGAATGAAGGGTTGAAATCACTACTCACAACGTTGCTCCCAGATATTATTTTTCACTCGCAACGGCCAAATTAATAGGCAATTTGCGATCATCTCGTCGCAGTGTACAGCCCTGCAAACATTAGAGCTGCTACGTCAGCCATCAAATGTTACAGCTAACACTAGTTGCGTTAATCAAAGATGGTCTTTGAACAGTGGCTAGTTAGCTGCAATATTTGGTAGCAAATGCAAGCTCCAAAGTTTTGGAAGCTAATGTTAGCACTAAAAGCAAGAGGATGCGTTTGCTGTGCATTGTGGAGCACTGGGCGACCTCATTAATGGGGCACCATACTTACTTCAGTGCCCCAAGCAGACAGTCCGCTCTCCCTGCAGGCAGCAGACAATGGCATTCTTAGCGACGGCCAGTGGGAAAAGCTGATTCAGTCAATTATGGACCAAATCCCAGTTAATGTAGCCGAGGCACAGAAAAGCCGCCCCCCCCCCCCCCCCCCCCACAAGGGCCAGCTCCTTGTGTTTAGCCAGCTTGACCAGGTCCACCCAGCCTGGCACCTTCAGCTTTCCTGACCTGGTGACAGAAGAAATGTATCATAACAGGAGGCCCTGTGGAATATGCTTTTTTTATATTCTCTTAATAGTGTGACTGTCACACCCCTTGGAGGAAATTAATTAAGTCAACTCACTTTTTCAGGAAGGCCGCCAGGGCACGAACAAACTCCTGTTGGTTCACATCTTTCACTGACGCCCGGCATCTGGACACATGCAACAGAACATTACATTTTAAATAGGGATTAACATAAGTATTTGACCTCTAGACTAACGTACAAGTGTCTTCTCAATACAAGTATATTCGATTTAGTTACACAGAATATTGGCAGCAGGTCACAGCATAATTTAAGCTGCAGTTGCCATATCTGACATTGAAAATGGGGGACCCTGATGTAAACAAGACGCAAGTCTTTCTCTGGTCTGCATCCCCTTAACAATTGTGTGTATTGAGCTGTACTGTATTGTACCCATTCTGCAATCTGTTAATAAAGTTTTCAATCAATCAATGACATGGTGTGAGCGACACATATTCCCGATTCATAAAGCCAGGGACTAACGTTGTTAGCTAAACATGGGCTAAATAAGATAACTGTGAGGGTACACTTGCAAGATCTCCTATTAGGTTGCGTAGCCACTTGGTCGTTATTCCCATATATATCTATGGTTAGTCCTACCGGCGAGATATGCGACAGTAATGTTACACAGCTAGTGTCAGACTGGGGCTTACGTTAGCATATGCTAACATGATAGCCTAGCTTTGAGACTAGCGCGGTTAATACCATGAACATAAACAATCTGAGGCTGATGGCCACAACAATGCGCAGATTTTAATAAAATAGTGACAGTATTCCTAATTGTACACTATTCTACATAAGAGCAGCTAGCTAGCAGGCCTCAACGCGGTAGCATGGGGGCAGCCATCACTGAAATGATCGTAGTGCGCGTGCAACATGTAAGATCTAACCATTTTTTATAGAAATACAAGCACGTACACTCGTATGAACCAACTACACATGCCATTAGATATATAGTAGTCAACCCGGTTACGTTTCGAGAGGGAATAGTAATGGACTTGGCCACATTTTATTAAAATAATAGAGACACTGAGACAGACATTTACCTTGCTTGTGGACAGCGCGAAGGGACCAGGGTGGAACAGGGTTTCCAACCCGTGTTAAAACGGGCGACTCTCGTGCGATTACGCGAGACTTCCGCGTTGCCCCCTCCCTCTCAGCACCACTCATTGATTGATTGATTGGTTGATTGAAAAGTTTATTAACAGATTGCAGAATGGGTACACAGTACAACTCAATACACACAATTGTTAAGGGGATGCAGACCAGAGAAAGACTTTCATCTTGTTTACATCAGGGTCCCCCATTTTCAATTCATCATAACATAATATGACATACATTTTTTTATTTTACCTTTATTTTACCAGGTAGTCACTTGAGATCAAAGATCTCTTTTTCGAGCAAGACCTGGCCAAAATGGCAGCAAAACAAAAACAAACATACAAATACACAAAACACAGACAGAGACATAAAAGGCAAAGTGGGGCAAGGGGATACATTTGAGCTGCAGCTAACTAGATTGAATGGGATTGGGGGAGATTGGATTTATGACATACCAGATTTACAAATACAGTACTGTTTGTTTGTGATACAAAAAGAGTTAAAAAAAATAAAAAAAATAAGAGAGTATATACATTTGACGAAGAGACTGTACATTGTATAGGAGGTGGGGTGGGGGGGGGGTTGGGTAGGTGGGGTGGGGGAGGCGGACTGTACATTGGAGGTGGTTGGGTGGGGCGGGGGGTGGGTAGGCGCGGGGGGGGGGGGGGTAACTGTACATTGGATTATCGATGAAACCTTACTAGGTCCAAGAAGAGGGTCTTGTGTATTACTGGATTAGGACATTTACTGTACATTGGAGGGGGTTGGGTTAGGATATTCACAGGGGCCAGTTTCGAATTGCAGTCTCCCGTAGGTGCTCCTTGAGAGTGGTTTTAAAAGTGGGTAGTGATTCACATTCCTTTACAGCTGTGGGTAGGGCGTTCCACATATTATGCACATATTCTTGAGGATACTACATATATGCAGTGAAAGGGTTAACATACTGTGTATTGTCGCAGTGAAAGGGTTAACCATTTGGTAGTGTGGCAGTGAAAGGGTTAACAATTGTGTGTATTGAGCTGTACTGTACTGTACCCATTATGCAATCTGTTAATAAAAAATATCAATCAAGGCTAGGCTAAATTCGGTCTAGAATGGGGTGAAAAGTGAAAGTTTGGTAGACGTCTATTCTAGACGTGTTTTGAACGTCTAAGCTTAGACGTGTTTTGAACATCTAAGCTTAGACGTTGTTTCAACGTCGTGACATAGACGTCTAAAATCAGTCTAGAATGGGGTGAAAAGTGAAAGTTTGGTAGACGTCTATTCTAGACGTGTTTTGAACGTCCAAGCTTAGACGTGTTTTGAACGTCTAAGCTTAGACGTTGTTTCAACGTCATGACATAGACGTCTAAAATCAGTCTAGAATGGGGTGAAAAGTGAAAGTTTGGTAGACGTCTATTCTAGACGTGTTTTAAACGTCTAAGCTTAGACGTTGTTTCAACGTCATGACATAGACGTCTAAAATCAGTCTAAAGTGGGGTGAAAAGTGAAAGTTTGGTAGACGTCTATTCTAGACGTGTTTTGAACGTCTAAGCTTAGACGTGTTTTGAACGTCTAAGCTTAGACGTTGTTTCAACGTCATGACATAGACGTCTAAAATCAGTCTAAAGTGGGGTGAAAAGTGAAAGTTTGGTAGACGTCTAAGCTTAGATGTGTCTTGAACGTCTAAGCTTAGACGTGTTTTGAACGTCTAAGCTTAGACGTTTAAACAATGTCTAAAATGGGGTGAAAAGTGAAAGTTTGGTAGACGTCTAAGCTTAGACAAGATTCTCCTGGGCTAAATGAGAGCTATGAATAGACACACACACACACACACACACACACACACACACACACACACACACACACACACACACACACACAGTCAGAAGAACGTTCAGACATGTTATTTAATCATGCAGGATTGTGATCAGTCAGGTTTCCCAGCACTATCAGCGCCACCTGCTGATCAAATGGCAAACCATCTGCACAGCAGACTCACCAGCTTCCCCGTTACACTCGCCTCCCTAAACTCACGCCCCTCAGGACATCTGGGTCACATCTGTGCATATTGTTAATATTTTCAGATGTGAATGCATTGAAATAATAAGTTTAGTGCATAGTTTAAAATACGTCTAAGCTTAGACAAGATTATCCTGGGCTAAATGCGAGCGATGGATAGACGTCACCTTAAATCTTCGGAAATATCGTGCTCAGATATTTGTAGGCGCGTTTGCAGGACGTCTGTGGTGCATATTTTTCATATTTGGAGATGTTAATGCATTGAAATAATAAGTTTAGTGCATAGTTTAAAATACGTCTAAGCTTAGACAAGATTATCCTGGGCTAAATGCGAGCGATGGATAGACGTCACCTTAAATCTTCGGAAATATCGTGAAAAAATGGGAAAGAGCAGGTCTTTGAATTTACACGAATACAGTTAGTGCATTCAACTAATTCATTTATAATCCTTTTGTGATCATGTTTTAATCAAGTAAACTTCCGTTGTTTATGGAGAATGTTGAATTTACTGGTTTCTCTCGCGTTGATTGAAAACTGACAACTCAGTTAAATTGAGTAGAGTCACCAACCGGAAATAGTATACCGGAAATAGTATTCGACCGCCAGAAAGTGTGATGGACTCTGAGAGAAGAACTGAAAATTCGTCTTTTGAGAAAGAACTCCCGAATTGAAAGTAAGTTCATCAAATTGATTTATGTTGGTGTTCAAGTGGGCACTGGGCGACATTTCCTCTATTAGTCTGTCTATCAGACAAGCGTTGGGTTAGCCACTGGCTAGCTACACAGCATAAAATGTTTGGACAGCTCGCGTTAGCTACAATAGACAAGCTAGCTAACGTTAGCTACAATAGACAAGCTAGCTAACGTTAGCTTTAGACAAGCTAGCTAACATTAGTTAGTGCCTCTAAGGTATGATTATAGCTGGGTAGCTAGCTAACGTTAGCTATAGACAAGCTAGCTAACGTTAGTTAGTGCCTCTAAGGTATGCTTATAGCTGGGTATGCTAGCTAATGTTAGCTATAGACAAGCTAGCTAACGTTAGCTATGGTTAATTAGGGCCCGGTCACACATGTGTGAAAAATAGAATGGGAGGCGCATTTTCTCCCGCAATAATTTTGTGAATGTGTGACTGCCTGGGCCCTAACGTTACTTAGATAGCTAGCTAGCTCACTGTGTTATATTGTCTAACGTACAGCTTGTGTTAGCTACAATAGACAAGCTAGCTAACGTTAGCTATAGACAAGCTAGCTAACGTTACTTAGTGCCTCTAAGGTATGCTTATAGCTGGGTAGCTAGCTAACGTTAGCTATAGACAAGCTAGCTAACGTTAGTTAGTGCCTCTAAGGTATGCTTATAGCTGGGTAGCTAGCTAACGTTAGCTATGGTTAATTAGGGGCCCGGTCACAATAATTTTGTGAATGTGTGACTGGGCCCTAATGTTACTTAGCTAGCTAGCTAGCTAGCTCACTGTGTTATATTGTCTAACTACTAGCTAGCTAAATGAAGTCCCATTGATGAATAGAAATAAGCTCAACACTGCAGTGATCAGTGAAATTATTGTTTGTTTCAGGTTCATGGTGTCTACGGTCAAATTGTCTCCTTGTATTTAAAGTTATATCCATTAATTATGAATTGATAGCACTAGTACATTTCCATAATGTTTTGAATTGTTAGAGAGATCAAGCAACCCCCCACCTACAGGGCTTGTATTTGGTTGTCGGTATCCTATTATTATGCAAAGTCTAGGTGATAAGTGCCGGCGACGAGTCATTTTTGTGTCGTCGCGCCGGCACTTACCACCTAGACTTTGCATAATAATAGGATGCGCGCACTTCGGCCTCAGTGACGAAGCCCAAACGTCGTTTGACCGCGTATGCCCAGCACTGCACCCCTGGTTACAGGTGCTGGGAATGTAACAGAAATGATCAAGTAGGTCCCAAGCTTTTGCATCACTATTAAGGCATTCTTTAACAGCATCATAACACATTAAAACACATTTAGCTGGTTAGTGTTTGTCCTTGTATTTAAAAATATATCCATTATTTATGAATTGATAGCACTAGTACATTTCCATAATGTTTTGAATTGTTAGTGCAGTAGACCTTTTTATTATAATTAGGCCTAGTGATCAGAGCTTTAATAATGTAACTAATGATGGTCTTGAATTATGTTACAGGGTTAGGTGCTGGGAATGTGGAGATGTAAGGGGTGCACAGAAACTGTATCAAGTAGGTTCAAGCTTTTGCATCACTACAGGTTAAGGCATCCACGATTTGGAAGTAGTTATCCCTTTCCATGTACGTACCTGTACTGCCCATGTACATTTAAGACGTGGAATGCCCTTATTGTCCACCACAATAAAACCCATTCCACTGGGGTCACTCGGAAAGAGAAGGCAATATTCAGTTGCAGCCTTTGTGCTTGCAGGGATTTAGCATCAGAGAAGGATTATTTTTGTCATATAAATGCACATCTCAAAAGAAGTGAGACGGTTGATTGTATGTTTTTAGGCTGTGACTTTAAAACAAACATTTCTGGTACATTTAAGTCACACAAAAACAGAAAACACTGCCCATCACACATTGGTTGATTTTAAACCTGGAGTGATTGTAACTACGATAGCATCTCTGAATGAATTGGAGGCAAATAGTCAGGAGTGTGTAGAGTAGTCAGATACTGCCATTCCTTCAAGTAGTCATTCTCATACTGAGGACTTGCAGGAGGTCATAGAGCAAGGATTTGCAGCTGCTTTGCTGAAGTTGGAGCATTTGGTCCATGTACCAAGCACTGCTCTTGATGTGTTTTTAGGGGAACTCCATCATTTGATTTCTTCTGCACCTGTTCCATTATCTTGTGACATTGTGAGTGACATCTTTCATCAGAAAAACCTCACTGTTGATGAATGTACAATTAGAGAAACTGTTAATGCAATTTATTCTGGTAATCCTGTGCAAAGGTCCATACAAAAAGGTGGCCCCCTAAGTACAGCACATCTGTGTAAGCAGTATTACAAGGAGAACTTCAGTGTTGTAGAGCCAGTGGAATACATTCTAGATCGTAAAAACGAGCGCAGTTTCCAATATGTCCCATTATTGAAGTCCCTGCAGCAACTGTTGGGTCGAAGGGATATCATTGATAACGTTGTTGAGTGCCATCAAAGACAGGAAGGCACATATCAGTACAAGTCCTCAAGAGATGGTTCCCTATTTAAGGGTAATAGTTTCCTCGCTGGAGAAAAGCCAACTATCATCCTAAATTTGTATGTGGATGACTTTGAAACCTGTAGCCCCCTTGGCACCTCGCGAAAGAAGCATAAGCTTTGTGCTGTTTATTGGGTGTTGGCTAACTTGCCTCCGGGTTCTCATTCCTCGTTAACATCGATCTACTTGTCAGTTTTGTGCAAAACCGATGATGTTAAAATCTATGGTTATGCAAAAATCTTTGAACCGCTTCTACAAGATCTGAAAACTTTGGAGGAGCTGGGTGTTTATGTCCCACTGTTGGGTGAGTCAGTTAAAGGTACAATATTCAGTGTAGTGGCTGACAACCTAGGAGCACACAGTGTCGCTGGATTTTTGGAGAGTTTTTCAGGGGAATACTACTGCAGATTTTGCACAGGAAAGAGCAGTGAACAGTGGGAGGAAACGCTCATGAAAATTGGAGTTTGCTCCGGTTCTTACCTTTTTTGGTTGGTTCACTTGTACCTGAAGACGAGCCTGCATGGCTTGTTCTTATGGATCTGAAGGACATCACTGAGCTTGTAGTTGCCCCTGTACATAGTGATGACTTGCTGGCTTTTTTAGAAAGTAAAATCCTAGAGCACAGGCAGAGATACCAGGAGTTGTTCCCTGCCATCAGGCTGCTACCAAAACACCATTATCTGGAGCACTACCCCCAGATGTTTAGGCTGTTTGGTCCACTTGTCAGACAGTGGACAATGCGATTTGAGGCTAAGCATAGCTTTTTTAAACAGGTTATCAGACACACAAGCTGCTTCAAGAATGTGCCCCTCTCTTTAGCCTCAAAGCATCAGATGATGATCGCTTACCATCTGAGCTCTCCATGTCTGAGCAAGCCTAAGCTAGAGGTCTCAGCTGTATCCACTCTACCAGTAGACTTACTCAAAGAGGAAATAGCACAAGTCATCAGGCAAAAGTTCCCTGACACGACTGAGGTTCAACTTGCACAGTGTGTGACAACCAATGGCATAACCTATAGGAAGGGAATGATAGTGGCCCACAGAGCAGAAGGGGGATTGCCTGAATTTAGTGAAATTGATCAAATCTGCATTTTACAAGAGAGTGTATTCTACATTGTCCAAGAGCTTTGTGGTTGGTACAGAGAGCATTATAGAGCCTTCAAACTCAGCCCAGCACCCACAAGAACATTCACTTTTGTGGCACTCTGTGAACTCCTGGATACTTATCCACTGGTTGACTACAAGATTGGATCAGCCTGCATGGTGACATTGAAAAGGCATATTGAAATAAAAGGTCTGTCTGTCTGTCACCGTCACTGTCTGTCATTGTCACTGTCTGTCTGTCACTCATTCTCTGTCACTGTCACTCACTCTCTGTCACGGTCTATCTCTGTCTGTTTGTCACTCACTCACTGTCTGTTACTGTCATGGTCTGTCACTGTTTGTCTGTCATAAAAGGTGTGCTATCAGGGGGGAATGGGGGTTATTGGGGAAAAGGTAGTCTCACGTTAGTGGAGAGAGGTCTGGTTTCCATTCACAAACTTACTGTACTCAATACTTGAAAAGTAGGCTTTTACCACTTAATTTGAAATCTGAAATGTATGGATGTCTGATGTCTAATAACTTTTTTTGTGTCTCTACAGAGTAAAAGACTTTGATGATGGCGACTCCTGTGATCCTTAAGATCATCTTGACTGATGGCAGCTCTCAGAGATGGACTCTCTCCCATGGATTCCCTGCATCCGTTGATGGCCTTCTTATTGAAGTGATGAAACAGTGTGGACTTCAGGGCAGCTTCAGACTTCAATTTAAGTACTCCTTGTTTGGAAATGATTTCCTTAACCTTACCTCCATTTCAGAACTAGAAGACAAAGGTAATCTTAAAGTTGTGGATATGTCAAGGCCCATTGTTCTCTATCCAGTCCTAAACCCCCAAGCTCTCGATCCTTTCTCTGGAAATACTTCTCTGCTCTCGTCGGATGGATCTATGGATACAGATATACTGTCATCGAGTGAGTCTACAACGTCCTCTTGGCCTACTTCTTCTCAAGTGCCTGAATCTGTGGATCCAGATGTACTGCCATCAATTGAGTTTAGGAGCTCATGGTCCTCTTGGCCTGCTGTTTTCCACATGCCTAAGTTCCCCTATGATGCTGAAATAAAACTTGAGCAGGCAAATTTAGCTTATAGTCAAAATGGCACTGTACTTACCCCTGATCCCAAGTTGAAGTCAGCCATCCTTGATGGTTTAGTGCAGGAAATTGTTCTGTATAAAGTCTGTCAGTGATACGGAGATGGAACAAACAGCCCAGAGTCTTATCAAGGCACATCCATGTTTAACTGAGAAGGGGTCCAGCACTGGATATGGCGCATGGAAGATGAGTTTAAAATATAAATTGGGTAACTACCGCAGAGAGCTGAGACATCTGGGCTGCCCAGAGGTGACGGTGAACTCTTTAAGAAACAAACCAACAGGAAAGCGTGCAGCCTTTGGTGTCAAAAAGGCCAAGAGAGCAGAGGTTAACTTCTGCCCACCATACCCATCAGCAGAAACGGAGGAAAGTCTGGAGGCCATGCAGAAAGATCTACTCTTGGATGTGAAGAAGAGGAACAACAGAGATGTTGTGAAACTGAAGATGGAGAAGACTTTCGCACATAGAAGACTTGAAGTCGGCTGTGATGCACCAATGGTGGAGCCTTTCATGGCAAGGTGGCCAGCTCTCTTTGAAGTCAGTGAGGTATGGCTTATCTCATCTTGGATTTGCTGTTGATAACGTTACAAGGGAAGTGTTGGGTCCATTGTCAAACTGCTAATATGATTTTATATTTCGTTGTGCTATATCTCCCCCTTCCTGATCGGCTGTATATATAACAGTGGCTTTCTACCCTCTAACCATTTTATTCTGATTCCTGTGCTTTTTACCTGTCTTCAGATCTATGCTGAATTCAAGAGAATCACCACCATGCCACTTCAGTCCAAGTTCCTGTCTCAGCTTGATCTCCACTCTGACAACCTGACGAAGCTGTTCCAAAAGAGGGGAGGACAGCTAGGGGAAAAGCTCAAAAGGCAAATGGCACAAATGGCTGACGTAAGTGCTAACTGGTCCCACTGTCATGAAAAACCTACAAAATTTTGAATTATGGCTGTTTTGGGGGAATTAAGATTTTTTTTATTGGAGGAAAGGCTATGGAAATGAATTTTTTTGTTACCACAAATGATTGGTAAAGAGGGCAATCAAATTGTACAGGAGGCCATGAGTGCTTTATTTTTCATCTTTTTCCTTTCACTATTTGCATCTTTTTGTCTCAGTTTGAACCTTTCCTCTAAAATGAGGTATAGTACCGCTTTCAAACCTCTAGTGCCGTGTTAATTTTTCAATACTGGTATACCGTGCAACACTACTCACAGCAAGGCTTGTGCCATCGTAGGAATCCTACTGTTATATTCTCAGAGAAATATGTAGTCATATAACAGTTTGAACCAGTAGTTGACTTTAAAAATAAAGCACAATGGCTGAATTAAGACACTAATCAAGAAATGTTCCTTTCAGTGTGATGACGTGGATGCTGGACGAGAGTGTATCCTGAAGGGACTGTGTATCTACATGGGTGAAGATCCAGAAAGCCTTGTGCGAGAATATGTGGTATGTAGGCCTACATGAATCAGTGCTTATTTCTTTTTTCATTTGGCCTTGTAGTCCATGCAGAGTAAGGTCTGACCCATGACTAATTGTAACAGAAAGTATCATCACTTTTATGTTTATATTGATGCCACTGTCTGTTTGTCAGGGCTGAGACATATTTAGCCACAGACTTACCCCCCCCCCGACATACCACAAAGCGCTTCGGGCAGTCCTTTGTGCCGGTGGCAATCAGGCTCCACAACCAGGCAGGGCCAGGACGGGCTAACTGCTGTGGACTGGAGGAGCTGGGTTGTGGACTGTAACCAATTAATTTAATTTAATTATTTAACATCATGATTGGACTTGTTTATTTATCTTTTCACCACTTATAGCTCTATTTTAGCCCTATTTTAGCTCTTTTTATCCCTATGTATTTGTCCATCTTGTTTTTAACACATACTAATAAGTGTATGTTATGTATTAACTGTTTTTACTGTTTTTAAATTGCTGTTATGCTGTAATGGACATCTGAATCTCCCCTCAGGGATAAATAAATGTTTTCAATCAATATAAGGTGTTAGCCCTTGTTTAACCTGTCTGTTTTCTACAGGGTATGGATGAAGACGTCATCAACAAGGCCATCGAAGACACCACAGTGGGGATTTATGTTCTTAAAGATCATGCTTCAAGTGACTAACCAGAGAACATAGGAATTATCCTCGAAGGCACCAAGATATTGGAAGGTCTGGATAATGGCGCATTAGCTGTTGCAATGCTGTTCGGACTGATGTATGCCTTAAACCTCAGCTACCCTTCGCAGCTCCGCTACACCTTTGAGGTAGTCCAAAAGATTTTCATGGAACTGGATGGAGGTAAACTTTCAAACAAGGCACTCGCTCTAAAAAACAGGCTCTTTCAGTGAAAGCACGTTGAAAATGTTAATTAGCTAAAAACTTGTTGACCGACGGAGAGAAACAAACAGAGACAGACAGACAGTGATAGACATTGGGCCCACTTGTTCTATGAGCCGCCGAGGCATCTTAAAGGAAAACTCCAACATCTTCCCTGGAGTTGGACAAGAAGATACATACCTTTTTCGTCTCTCTGCATGCATTGGGCTTAGGGAACGCCTGGACCGTTAGCCTAGCTTAGCCTCATCACTGGAAGTGGGGCAGACATAGCCTAGTTCACTACAGTCAGGAAATATACTCCAAATACAACTCCCAAATGTTCCTGTAAACATGTTGTGACCTGTGTATTTACCATGTCTCCCAGTCACACAAGTCACACGAGTCTCCCAGTCACACAAGTCTCCAAGTCACTTGTGTGACTGGGAGACTTGTGTGACTTGGAGACTTGTGTGACTTGTGTGACTTGGAGACTTGTGTGACTTGTGTGACTTGGAGACTCGTGTGACTGGGAGACTTGTGTGACTTGGAGACTTGTGTGACTGGGAGACTCATGTGTGAGGATGTTAAATAAGCTAATTTCCCAAAATGTTTGAGTTTTCCTTTAAGATCACCTGCTATCAAAATGTCTCAATCAAACCTGCACCACCTCGCCGTCTGTTGTTATTACATAATTTATTTCATTGCTTTTTATAAACATACGCACTTAAAGTTTTTCTATTTTTCACCAAATCTCTTCATTACACCAATACTGTTGTGCTGTCAGAACAGTATTATGTTTGTAGGTGAAGTATTTACCTATGCTGTCGATGCAGGGTTTACTTGTTGTTCAAGTAAGTTCAAGTTACTTGTTGTATTTTGTATTTCTCTTCATCCATTACTTAATCTTACACCAGATGTGTATCAACAGTAGTTTTTTTTCCTTATTTTCATTTGTTTGTGGTAACAGTTCACAGTATTTTGTATTTGCCTTTTAAATCCCGTTTATGCTGTTAAAGAATGCCTTAATCTGTAGTGATGCAAAAGCTTGGACCTACTTGATAGTTTTTGTTACATTCCCAGCACCTAACCATGTAACATAAATAGAATAGAATAGAAATACTTTAATCATCCAGAGGGAAATTTGGCACTACAAATTGTTCACAGTAAACATTTAGGTAGACAAAACAAATCACAAATAAGAACAAAAAATTGCCTAAGAATAAAGAATAAAATAAAATACGGTCCGGGATTCACATTTCCTATGTAATGTATGTACATGCTAATATAAATACAGTAAAAAATAGAGATCTACATTAAGTTTATAAGTGTAATATTGACAATGTTGTTTTAAAAGTAAAAGTCCAGGAAGATGTTAACCGTCACTCTGTGCTCAGTGATGCAGTGAGGCACAGTGATGCATATATAGTCTGATCACTGTGCATCACTGAGCACATGAGTGACAAATCAAGTCCATTAGTTACATTATTAAAGCTCTGATCTATAATTATAATAGAAATATCTACTGCACTAACAATTCAAAACATTATGGAAATGTACTAGTGCTATCAATTCATAATTAATGGATATATCTTTAAATACAAGGACAAACACTAACCAGCAAAATGTGTTTTAATGTGTTATGATGCTGTTAAAGAATGCCTTAATCTGTAGTGATGCAAAAGCTTGGACCTACTTGATAGTTTCTGTTACATTCCCAGCAGTATTTATATGCTGTCGATGCAGGGTTTACTTGTTGTATTTTGTATTTCTCTTCATCCATTACTTAATCTTACACCAGATGTATATCAATAGTAGTTTTTTTCCCTTATTTTCATTTGTTTGTGGTAACAGTTCACAGTATTTTGTATTTGCCTTTTACAGTGAGCATATGCACTTTATAGAGAACCACTGATACATTATACTACAGGTCATGTTTTTGTTCCCAAAACTACATTGCGGAGCTTCAAACACACCAAGACACATACACACAACATACAGTACACACACATTTGTATAACACCAAGACACATACATGCAACATACGCACACATTTTGATCACACCAAGACACATACACGCAAAATACACACACATTTTTATCACACTAACGTACCAGGAGTTCTTAAACAACTAAATTAAAAGAGAATTAAAACAAAACATACAACTGCCACCCATTTAAGGTCCCGAACAGTTTTAGAAACATTGACTATCTATTATTATATATTGACTATAGCCACTGCTGTTGTTTACCTCATGTTCAATAAAATGTTTAACATTTTTGGTACATAACTCTGACTCTTTGTCTTTTTTGTCAATGCCAAAACATGTAAGATTGTATGAACTTGAACAAATCAAGTTAGATTTACATTAAGAAATCAAGTTGTGTTTTGAACAAATCAAGTTAGATTTACATTAAGAAATCAAGTTGTGTTTTGAACAAATCAAGTTAGATTTACATTAAGAAATCAAGTTGGAGTTAGTGTTGAACATCATTAAAGTATGTTAACATTACACAATTAAATTGTGTTTACTGTAACGACAAATATGTTGAATCAACATGTTTATTTTAAGTAATCTTAATGTGAATGCAATATGTTGGGTTCACAAGCAATAAGTAAGTAAGGAGAACGAGGAAAAGTATGTCAGTTGGACATATTCTGATCATGTGGAACCAATGTACACATTAAAATCAAGTAAATCCAACGAACTTTTTTTTTCAGTGTACAATTGTTAACACTTTGGGTGCCGGCCAAAAATCCGGAAAATGACTGTGGGTTGCCAGGATTCCTGGACGATTCTAGCATATCTCATGATCTTAGCGGAGCTATTTCTATATTTTATATTATAACTATGGGGAAATGGTTGGGCTCATTTGAAGACGACAAGTTGATGTACACAATGCAAAAAACCGTTTGTTTCTGCATGTCTTCGTTCGTTCACAATTACAAGTTAAAAAACGTCAACAAAAGATAAAAGTGGAGGTAAATTATTTAGAACAGAAGTTACAGGCACTTTTATGAAAGGTGTGCCGGCGGGGTGATAATAGGTACTGAACGTGTTATAAAGCAATTTAGACTGGGATGGATGGATGGATGGTTTGATTGATTGATTGTTTGACAGATTGTTTTATTGGTTTGATTGATAGAATGTTTTATTGTTTTGTTGATAGTTTGATTCATAGATTGATTTGTTTGATTGATTGATTACTTTGTTGGTCATTTGATTGATAGAATGTTTGATTGTTTTGTTGATAGTTTGATTCATAGATTGATTTGTTTGATTGATTGATTACTTTGTTGGTCATTTGATTGATAGAATGTTTGATTGTTTTGTTGATAGTTTGATTCATAGATTGATTTGTTTGATTGATTGATTACTTTGTTGGTCATTTGATTGATAGAATGTTTGATTGTTTTGTTGATAGTTTGCTTGATAGAATGTTTGATTGTTTTGTTGATAGTTTGATTCATAGATTGATTTGTTTGATTGATTGATTACTTTGTTGGTAATTTGCTTGATAGAATGTTTGATTGTTTTGTTGATAGTTTGATTCATAGATTGATTGGTTTGATTGATTGATTACTTTGTTGGTCATTTGATTGATAGAATGTTTGATTGTTTTGTTGATAGTTTGATTCATAGATTGATTTGTTTGATTGATTGATTACTTTGTTGGTCATTTGATTGATAGAATGTTTGATTGTTTTGTTGATAGTTTGCTTGATAGAATGTTTGATTGTTTTGTTGATAGTTTGATTCATAGATTGATTGGTTTGATTGATTGATTACTTTGTTGGTCATTTGATTGATAGAATGTTTGATTGTTTTGTTGATAGTTTGATTCATAGATTGATTGGTTTGATTGATTGATTACTTTGTTGGTCATTTGATTGATAGAATGTTTGATTGTTTTGTTGATAGTTTGATTCATAGATTGATTTGTTTGATTGATTGATTACTTTGTTGGTCATTTGATTGATAGAATGTTTGATTGTTTTGTTGGTAATTTGCTTGATAGAATGTTTTATTGTTTTGTTGATAGTTTGATTCATAGATTGATTGGTTTGATTGATTGATTACTTTGTTGGTCATTTGATTGATAGAATGTTTGATTGTTTTGTTGATAGTTTGATTCATAGATTGATTTGTTTGATTGATTACTTTGTTGGTCATTTGCTTGATAGAATGTTTGATTGTTTTGTTGATAGTTTGATTCATAGATTGATTTGTTTGATTGATTGATTACTTTGTTGGTCATTTGATTGATATGCCTGGCGCTAATGAACAAGTAAGTTTTATAACTACTGGTGTAGGTCCAGACAACATTATTATAAAATACAGAATACTTTACAATGCAAAAAACTTGAAACTTTGATGCCATGAACATTTTTATTGTAAAATATGTTCAATAAACTGGGTGACAAGTCATCAGTACCAACCATTGTTGCTGTGCATTATATGCTGGTAACATTCACAGTATAGGATTATGGTAATTTACCAAGACAATACCTTATAAAAAGTGAACACTGGAGGATAATCAACCATTGTTTCAGTGCATTTAGGAGTTTGTTGGTAACATTCACAGTATAGGATTATGGTAATTTACCAATACAATACCTTATAAAAAGTGAACACTGGAGGATAATCAACCATTGTTTCAGTGCATTTAGGAGTTTGTTGGTAACATTCACAGTATAGGATTATGGTAATTTACCAAGACAATACCTTATAAAAAGTGAACACTGTGATGATAACCAACCATTGTTTCAGTGCATTTAGGAGTTTGTTGGTAACATTCACAGTATAGGATTATGGTAATTTACCAAGACAATACCTTATAAAAAGTGAACACTGGAGGATAATCAACCATTGTTTCAGTGCATTTAGGAGTTTGTTGGTAACATTCACAGTATAGGATTATGGTAATTTACCAAGACAATACCTTATAAAAAGTGAACACTGGAGGATAATCAACCATTGTTTCAGTGCATTTAGGAGTTTGTTGGTAACATTCACAGTATAGGATTATGGTAATTTACCAATACAATACCTTATAAAAAGTGAACACTGGAGGATAATCAACCATTGTTTCAGTGCATTTAGGAGTTTGTTGGTAACATTCACAGTATAGGATTATGGTAATTTACCAAGACAATACCTTATAAAAAGTGAACACTGGCTGATGATAACCAACCATTGTGTCAGTGCATTTAGGAGTTTGTTGGTAACATTCACAGTATAGGATTATGGTAATTTACAAAGACAATACCTTATAAAAAGTGAACACTGGAGGATAACCAACCATTGTTTCAGTGCATTTAGGAGTTTGTTGGTAACATTCACAGTATAGGATTATGGTAATTTACCAAGACAATACCTTATAAAAAGTGAACACTGGAGGATAATCAACCATTGTTTCAGTGCATTTAGGAGTTTGTTGGTAACATTCACAGTATAGGATTATGGTAATTTACCAAGACAATACCTTATAAAAAGTGAACACTGGAGGATAATCAACCATTGTTTCAGTGCATTTAGGAGTTTGTTGGTAACATTCACAGTATAGGATTATGGTAATTTACCAAGACAATACCTTATAAAAAGTGAACACTGTGATGATAACCAACCATTGTTTCAGTGCATTTAGGAGTTTGTTGGTAACATTCACAGTATAGGATTATGGTAATTTACCAAGACAATACCTTATAAAAAGTGAACACTGTGATGATAACCAACCATTGTTTCAGTGCATTTAGGAGTTTGTTGGTAACATTCACAGTATAGGATTATGGTAATTTACCAAGACAATACCTTATAAAAAGTGAACACTGTGATGATAACCAACCATTGTTTCAGTGCATTTAGGAGTTTGTTGGTAACATTCACAGTATAGGATTATGGTAATTTACCAAGACAATACCTTATAAAAAGTGAACACTGGCTGATGATAACCAACCATTGTGTCAGTGCATTTAGGAGTTTGTTGGTAACATTCACAGTATAGGATTATGGTAATTTACAAAGACAATACCTTATAAAAAGTGAACACTGGAGGATAACCAACCATTGTTTCAGTGCATTTAGAAGTTTGCTGGTAACATTCACGTCACATGAACTACAGGGCATATCTTACTTGGTCTCTCGCATCGATGACTGCATTGTCCATTGATAAATGGATGAAGCGCCAGATGATCTGTGGACCAAAAAATATCCAATACATGCTTCCAAAGTATATAAATAATAGGCCAATGGACTGCATTAGAAAAGTGTGGTATGTTACCTACAGTATATACTTTTTTAAACTGGGTGACTGTCAGCAACCATTGGTTCTGTGCAAACGGTAAAAATGAGGGGGGAAAAAGATAAATAAAAAAAAACTATATACACACACAATGCAAATTATGAATGGAGTCGATACAGCTAGATCGCTAACATAACGTCTCATCTGCAAGTGGTCCAAACATGCCTATGCAATATCGACAACCGTGGCCCAAATACATGTGTTCAACGCATTTGTCTTGTACAGAAAACAGTGCAACTACCCATACACTATACTATACTATACTATACTACAATATACTATACTATACTATACTACACTATACTATACTACACTCAGCTAGCTATACTATGTACCGGTACACATGGTTCTGTCTGTATCACACAATGATGGATTATTTAGAAGTAATCTGTACTTCTGTGTGCCGGATTATTTAGAAGTAGTCTGTACTTCTGTATGACAACTAATAAAGAAACTATTTAGAGAAATCCCTCTTTGTGTGGTACAGAGCGAAGCATTTGTCACGATGCAGGGGGACTTTGCACGATGTGCAAAAATATCTGGTCTCACTCCTGATGCCACGCCTACTGCAGACACGACATTTCCTACACGGTAGCTTTCTCTTCGGGGTGGCTTTGTATGCAACCATTACATGCTTCACAAAGCCACCCACTAATCTGCTCTGCGGGTCCCCCAGTGGGGCCCTAGGGTCGACACGCCCCACCTGCTCAGCCCCTGCCTCCTCCTCATCCCCACCCCCTGCCTCCTCCCCTGCCTCCTCCCCTGCCTCCGCCTCCGCCTCCATCTCCGCTGTCACCCCAGGAATCTTCTTCTCCTTACCGTCTGTGTAGGTCCGCGCCACAGCCCTGGTGAACCGGAAGAGGTTGGAGTAATGCCCTTGTGGGTGCTTTTTTTTGTACAAGACAAACGCGTTGAAGATACATATTTGGATCAGATACATCACAAACTTTTTGGTCCACTTTCCAGTCTTACGTGTAACCGGATAGTACGATATATTTTGATCCAGCTGATCGACGCCGTTCATGAATTTATTGTACTCCAGGATTGATGTTGGCTTGAGCATCTCCACCCTCAGCGCTTTGCCCTTCTTCTGCTTCTTCCACACCATCGCCTTTTCCATAGTGTCCTCGTGGAAGCTGCTGATGGTCTTCACGATTCTCTTATCGCGCCATGCCACGATCAGGACCTCCTTGTTGTTGACCGCAATGCGCTCCCCCACACCGATGTCACGTTTGGTAATGTTCTTGATGATGGCTGGCTCGCCCCGGTGCTTCCTGAGGGTACCACAGACGTCGGTCCTCAACTGTCGGAGCCTGGCTGACATACGTACCGAGTTGTAGAAGTTGTCCATGTAGAGCGTATAGCCGGCCCCAGACAGACGTCCAAGCAGACCGACGACCGTGTCCCCCAGGATCGAGCCTTCCCGACAATATGGCTTAAATGAAAAGCAATATCCTGTGCGTGATTCGCACAGGAAGTAGGACTTGATGCCATAGCGGGTGGGCTTGTTGGGGTTGTAGACCCGGAAGGTCAGGCGGCCTCGCCATGCCATCACCCCCTCGTCAATGGCGAGCTCGCGTTCAGGCTGGTACAGCTCCTTGCACCTCGTGTTTACATGGTCGACTACAGGGCGTACTTTGCACAATTTGTCTCTAACCTCCAGGGAAGTATTGTCCGCAAAGTGGAGGAATCGCCAGATCAATTGGAACCTGTTGCGTGGCATGGTATCAGAGTAGTACGGTGTGTACATCATGTCGTCAGTGGTCCACATCTGGTCCACGCGAGGCTTCCGCAGGACACTGCTAAGGAAATGGAGTCCGAGGAACTTCTTCAGCTCCTTCAATGTGAGGGGCTTCCAAAGCAGTGCCCTGCTACTGGTTAGCGTGGGGTCCAGCCGGGCAATGGACTGCTCAGCGTAGAGGTTGGACTGGGCAACAATAGAGTTCAGAAAAGCATCTGTCAGGAACAGATCCATCCATTTCGCAGGCCGGTAAGATCTGAGTGCCTTGGCGTCCTGGAGCAACCCCGGTTGGGCTGTGAAGGGGATCCTTTGAGGCACCCAGCCCTCACGAGACCAGGCATTCTCCTCTTCCTGACGGATCGCAGCCCTGCTCTTCGCTCCTCCACGACCTGTCAATTATACAAATATACTATAACACCCCTACTGTAGACATTCATATGCCACGTAGTTACAAACTGTGTGAGTGAATGAGTGAGTGTGTGTGGGGTTCAGATGTCAGAGCTGGACGTGGTGTGGGGGTCAGAGGTCAGAGCTGGAAGTGGTGTGCAGAGTGAGGCCAACTTACCGCTCTTAGATGTGCGTTTCCGCCCTGCAACAGGTTCCGGCATGTCCAGACTAGCATCCAGTTCTAGAATCACATGATGTAATACATTACACTAGGGCAACGCATTGTCATTGTATTTACCACCATCACCACCAGACCAGGCCCTGCAGCAGCCAGTCACCACCAGGCCCAGGCCCTGCAGCAGCCAGTCACCACCAGGCCCAGGCCCTGCAGCAGCCAGTCACCACCAGGCCCAGGCTCTAGCAGCAGCCAGTCACCACCAGGCCCAGGCTCTAGCAGCAGCCAGCTACCACCAGGCCCAGGCTCTAGCAGCAGCCAGTCACCACCATGTACAATTACCTGCAGGAGTAGAATGTGATCCTATGTCGTTGCCAGTCTCAGCGTCACTATCTGCAGGGTCTGCGCCAGAATCTGAATTGGATTAAATTCATTCAGTAAGTAAGTCTCACAAAACACAATAGTAATACATTTACACATACATAAATGTAGTTAGTACATACCCAAGCATGTTGGTGTATTGGCCCCGGATTCGGTTTCGGAGTGTTCTGCTGTGTGAACACAAAATAAATCAGCGGCCATCAAAGCATGTACATGTGTGTGTGTTGTAATCAATGGAATTTTACATATGCTACACAACCATGCATTTAAATATAGGCCTCGCCATGTGTCCATGCCATTGTGTATGTGTGTGCTGTAATCAATGGAATTTGCATATAGAGGCCTCACCATGTACTGCGAAGTTCAAAGGTGTTGGAGAGGATGCATGTCTTTTGATCTTGTGTGTGTGTGTGTGTACACACACTGCACACACACACACACACATACACACACACATCAAATGGCATGGGGTGAGGCATCTACACACACACACACACACACATCCATGTAACTAAATGTAGTGGCCTGTACATGCCTACTATATCTTGATTTGAACATGCACAAAACAATATTCACATTGCAACATACCAATTACCACGTCGACCACCACCACCACGTCGTATCATGCCCAGCATGCAACTATTATCACTTACATGATAGCTACACACTTCAAAGAGCCACTTCAAAGGGCGTGCACATGCACACACACACACACACACGCACACAAGACAACCTAACTGTAGCACATGGTAGCGTGGCCTGTACTGCATGCCTACTATATCCTATATCATTCAACTATCGATTTGAACATGCACAAAACAATATTCACATTGCAACATACCAATTACCACGTCGACCACCACCACCACGTCGTATCATGCCCAGCATGCAACTATTATCACTTACATGATAGCTACACACTTCAAAGAGCCACTTCAAAGGGCGTGCACATGCACACACACACACACACACGCACACAAGACAACCTAACTGTAGCACATGGTAGCGTGGCCTGTACTGCATGCCTACTATATCCTATATCATTCAACTATTGATTTGAACATGCACAAAACAATATTCACATTGCAACATACCAATTACCACGTCGACCACCACCACCACGTCGTATCATGCCCAGCATGCAACTATTATCACTTACATGATAGCTACACACTTCAAAGAGCCACTTCAAAGGGCGTGCACATGCACACACACACACACACACACGCACACAAGACAACCTAACTGTAGCACATGGTCGCGTGGCCTGTACTCTACATCCCTACTATATCCTATATCATTCAACTATCGATTTGAACATGCACAAAACAATATTCACATTGCATTAGTAAACATGACGTACCGTTGCCCCGTCGACCACCACCGTGTCCGACTCCCACGTCTGAATCGTGCGATGAATCAGACTCATACCTCCGACCCAAGCCGAGATCATCGTCAGATGATTCCGGAGCTAGAATATAATAAATGCATATCAGCGTTAGGTTTGGCAAACTAACGTTACATAGTCACAGAATAAGCGGTAGGTAAATCATCAAATACACGTTTCACACACACACAATCACATGCATATCGCCGGCGTTGGTTTGTCGAACTAACGTTACATAGACAGTCACAGTATGTAAATCATCAAATACACGTTTCACACACACACACAATCACATGCATATCGCCGTTGGTTTGTCGAACTAACGTTACATAGTCACAGTATGTAAATCATCAAATACACGTTTCACACACACACATATATATATATATATATATAAGACCGTGTAATTACCTGGTGGTTCCCAATCGGCGCTCCCATCAGATTCGTGGGCGGTCGAATCGCTGTCCCCTGACTCGCATGAAGAAGCTATGACCACAGCGGCAGCCTTCCTCTTCCTCGAACTGCGTCGGGTAGAGCCGCTCCCGGTCCCGGGGAGAGACGCGTTACTGGGCCCAGCAACGGTCTCACGGCTCTCTCCGATCGGAGCTACCAAAGACGTTGGTGCTGTTGGTGCTGCTGCTGCTTGAACAACCGCGGGTCCAAACGCCAGCTTCGTCTGAACAAAGCGACCCGCCGCCGGATTGTCCCCTCGCTTTCCTACACTACGTCTCTTCATACTGATCTAAATGAAACTACTAACTGATCAAACTACTATTACTACTACTGAAATATACTACCTAGACTACACACTAATCCCTCGAATAGTACTACTACTTAGCACGACTAAGTACTTTCTAAAGCACAGCTGAAACCTTACAATTAGTCTGATACTACCACTATACTGTATAACACTATAAATATAGACTATAGGCTGATCTCAATTCAAATCTCTCTCTCAATCTCTCTCTCTCTCTCTCTATCGCTCTATCTATCTCTCTCTCTCTCTCTCTCCTCCAAAACCTCGTAGATTCTGGGATCGCGCTAACGTTTTATACCTGTGGTTACATTGGCCAGGTATGCTGGCCAATCAAATGCCAGATTCATTGTGGGGTACAATATTCCCCCTATTGTGATAGTGTTAGAAAATAGGGGGACACTGCCACCTAGTGAAATTTGAGAGGAAATGCAGTTTCCGGTTAAAATTTTCTTCCAAAAGCTCGGCGGTGAAGTTCAGACGGGGAAAATCGAAAAAAGATGTAAACAGATCAAAGACGCTGTACAGCGTCCTCGGCACCTTGAGCATGGCCGGGAAAGACGCTGTAAAGCGTTTCCCGGCACCCAAAGTGTTAAGGGGATGCAGACCAGAGAAAGACTTTCGTCTTGTTTACATCAGGGTCCCCTATTTTCAATTCATCATAACATATATGACATACATGACATACAGATAGACAGTACTGCTACATCTATACATTTATGACATATCAGATTTGCAAATACAGTACTGTTTGTGATACAAAAAGTGTCCAGAAAAAAAACTGTACATTGGGGGAGGTTGGGTGGGTGGGGTGGGGTTGGGTGGGTGGGTGGGGGCTGTACATTGGAGGTGGTGGGGGGGTTGGGTAGGGGGGGGACACTGTACACTGTACATTGGAATACTGACAAAGCCATACATGGTCATTTACTGTACAACTGGGTTAGGACATTTGTAGGGGCCAGTTTCGAATTGCAGTCTCCCGTAGGTGTTCTTTGAGAGTGTTTTTGAAAGTGGGTAGTGATTCACATTCCTTTACAGCTTTGGGAAGGGCGTTCCACATTGATGTGGCATAATTGCTAAACGTGTTTAGTCCCTTGTTTGAGCCGAATCTGGGTTTAACATGCTTTGTGTACTCTTGTCGTCTACTCTAAGCCATCCTAGGTTGTCAAAGTGGGCAGGGGTGAGGTGGGTTCTAGGAGTCAGGTCAAGCACTAGTCTGACTAGTTTGTTTTGAGATGTTTGTAATTTGGTTTTTAGTGCTTTTGAGGTGCTTTGGTACCATGAGGTGCAAGCATAGTCGTAGTACCCTTGAATGAGTGCTCCTGCCAGAGTCTTTAGGGTTCAGTTCAGTTCAGTTCAGAGTTTTTATTTGCCACATGGAATCATACAATCATAGTTTCTTCATTACACAATCATAAATAGTCATTCCATGGACAAAAGGAGCAGGAAGAAGAATAAATCTTAGTTACCTGCCCCTTATTCCTAAACTAACAAGTATTTACTTAATGGTCGGCGTACAACCTAATTTACACAAATAATCATTTATACCATTATAAAAGAAACACACAATCCACAGTTAAACAAGAAAAAATTTAATAATAATAATAATAATGATAAAGAATAAAGAATAAAAGAAAGAGAAGAAAAAGAAAAGAAATATCTCACTATTCAGATCACATTTGATTTTCATACTGACTCAATATTTTTTTTTTATAATTTTTTTTGAATTGATAAACACTATTACATCCCTTAAGCTCGCTATGGAGAGAATTCCACAACTTTACACCAATAACTGAAGGACACATCTGTTTAAGTGTGGTACGTACAAACTGATGTTTAAAATTGTATTTTCTCCTACTAAATTCACTTTCTAAATAAAAAAGATTTTGTAGTTTTTCTGGCAGTGTATTATTTCTTGCCCTAAACATAATTAACATTGTTTGAAACTTAACCATGTCTTCAAGTTTAATTATTCTAGATTTAATAAATAATATATTTGTGTGTTCTCGATAACTCACTTTATGTGTGATTCGTACAGCCCTCTTCTGTAGTATATATAATGGTTTTATATTAGTCCCATAAGTATTCCCCCATACTTCAACACAATAACTGATATAAGGTGAGATGAGTGAGCACTGGCAGTAGAGTGTTCTCATTGCCTCATACTCTAACACATCCTTTACTTTATTCATAACAAAAATACTCTTGGACATCTTTTTTTTTTTTAACGTGTGCTATGTGCGATTTCCCTGTCTTGTGCTGCTGGGACGAAAATGCTTGTTTGGTCGCAGCTTTCGTTACACAGTAGCAGGAGTTGGTTGGGCTTGACGTGCCGAGACAGCTTGTACACAACCCGAAACCTGTCTGACCTCACATGGTATGAGGCTGCAATCCATTACATGGAAGACAATAGGCCAGGGGAGGGGACTAACAAACCAACTCCAAAACACCAGAAGCCAGAAATGGTGGAAGGTTGGGCTTGGGGCCAGCGACCCCATCCTGTAAAAACCTCATTGCTACAAAAACGTCAACAAAGAAAAACCAAGAATCTCCGGCCCTGAGAGAGGATGGACCTCAGGTAGGAAGTATGACGCAGTGTAGTGAAAGCCGGAAACATCCGGAAGCTACCCTGCCGACCACCATTCTCTCAAGCAGGGCCATTACCACCATCGGAACATGGAATGTAAGGACCATGTATGAAGCCGGAAAGACTGCGCAGGTGGCTGCCGAGATGAGGAATTACAATCTTGCCATACTCGGAATCAGTGAATCAAGGTGGATCGGATCCGGCCAGAAGAGGCTCGCCACAGGCGAGATGACACTGTACTCAGGCCATGAAGAGGACGATGCACACCATACCCAGGGAGTGGCCTTGATGCTGTCCAAGGCTGCCCAGAGAGCACTTATTGGATGGGAGGCACATGGTCCTAGGATCATTGCAGCTTCCTTTAGAACTATGAAGGCAAAAATAAACATGAACATTATCCAGTGCTATGCCCCTACAAATGACAGCAATGAAGAGAGAAAAGAAGAATACTACAGCAGACTACAGGACATCATTCAAAAATACCCAGAAAGAGACATCAACATCATAATGGGAGACTTCAATGCCAAGGTAGGAAGTGACAACATAGGCTACGAGGAGACAATGGGAAAGCAAGGTATAGGAGAGATGAACGACCACGGGGAGAGATTCGCAAACCTATGCGCCACTAACAACCTGGTCATCGGCGGAAGCATTTTCCCCCACAAAAGGATACACAAAGCTACTTGGATCTCACCGGACCTCAACACCGAAAACCAGATAGACCATGTGTGCATCACGAAGAAGTTCAGGAGGTCCCTTCAAGATGTATGTGTTAGGAGAGGAGCTGATGTTGCCTCAGACCACCACCTCCTGGTTGCCCGGCTGAAGCTAAAATTAAAGAAAAACTGGACAGGCGAGAAGAATCGGAGACAAACATTCAACACAGCACTTCTGAGAGACCCAACCAAGTTAGAAGAATACAAACTCACACTTAGGAACAAGTTTCAAGCCCTGCAAGAGTTGATTGAAGAAGAGGAGGAAAACATCGACAAGAAGTGGAAGTCTGTGAAGGAAGCAGTAAGTACAACGTGCAAAGAAGTACTGGGCCCGAAGAAACACAACCACAAGGAGTGGATATCAGCAGAGTCATTGAGGAAGATAGAGGAGAGGAAAGGGAAGAAGGCACTAATCAACAACAGTCGAACAAGAGCCGAAAAGGTCAAAGCACAAAACCAGTACACAGAAGCCACAAAAAGGGTTAAGAAAAGATTCAAGGCAGACAAGAAGGACTATATAGAGAATCTTGCCGCAGAGGCTGAAGAAGCAGCTAGACATGGAAATTTGAAAGACTTATATAACACCACCAAGAAGCTGTCAGGAAAGTTTAGTAAACCAGAAAGACCAGTTAAGGACAAAGATGGACAGCCAATCATCGGAGAGGAAAGACAAAAGGAAAGATGGGTAGAACATTTTGAGGAACTGCTAAACAGACCAGCACTACAGGACCCACCAGACATCCAGCAAGCTGACAGGGATCTGCTGATAGACTTCAGCGTGCCAACAAAAGAAGAGATCCGCAAAGCCATCAAGAAGCTGAGGAACGGCAAGACTGCAGGACCCGGCGGTATTCCGGCAGAAGCACTGAAGGCCGATATAGAGACGATGGAAGAGATGCTCCATCCTCTCTTCAAGAAGATATGGGAAGAAGAACACATCCCATCAGAATGGAAGGAGGGCTACCTCGTCAAAATACTGAAGAAAGGAGATCTGAGCCAATGTGCAAACTACAGAGGGATCACATTACTCTCCATCCCAGGAAAAGTATTCAACAGGATTTTACTGGACCGGATGAAGGACGCCGTCGACCCACAGCTACGAGACCACCAGGCGGGCTTCCGCAAAAACAGATCCTGCACAGACCAGATTGCAACACTGCGGATAATACTGGAGCAGTCATTAGAGTGGAATTCACCCCTATTCATTAATATCATTGACTACGAAAAGGCTTTCGACAGCGTGAATAGAGAGACCCTCTGGAAGCTACTCAGACACTACAGAGTGCCAGAGAAGTACAGAAATATCACCAGGAACTCCTATGAGGGGATGACCTGCAGGGTAATTCATGGCGGTCAACCCACCGACGCCTTCCAGATAAAAACTGGAGTGAGACAGGGCTGTTTGTTGTCACCATTTCTGTTCCTGCTGGCAATAGACTGGGTCATGAAGCAATCCACGGCAGAGAAACGAAATGGCATACAATGGACATTATGGACGCAGTTAGAAGACCTCGACTTTGCAGATGACCTGGCCCTTCTCTCTCACACCCAGCAGCAGATGCAGGAAAATACCAGTACCATCGCTGACAACTCTACTCGGCTTGGGCTTAACATCCACAGAGGGAAGAGCAAGGTCATGAGAATCAATGCTGACAACACATCACCCATCATTCTGGAAGGAGAAGCGTTGGAAGAGGTAGACAACTTCACCTACCTGGGCAGCATGGTTAACAAGCAAGGTGGAACAGATGCTGATGTGAGAGCCAGGATTGGCAAGGCCAGAGGAGCCTTTCTCCAACTAAAAAACATCTGGAGCTCAAGAGACATTTCCATCACAACCAAGATCAGGATATTTAACACCAACGTGAAGTCAGTCCTACTCTATGGCGCTGAGACCTGGAGGACCACTGTCACAACAACCAATAAATTACAAGTTTTCCTAAACACCTGTCTGCGCCGAATCCTCCAGATTCGCTGGCCTAACACCATCAGCAATAAAGACCTGTGGCAACGAACACAACAACAGCCAGCAGAGAAAGAGATTATCCAACAGCGTTGGAGATGGATTGGCCATACACTCCGTAAACCATCCCTGAGCATCACAAGACAATCTCTCAGGTGGAACCCCCAAGGGAAAAGAAAGAGAGGCCGACCACGAAACACCTGGCGCAGAGACTTGGAAGATGATTCCAAGAAGATGGGACACACCTGGGGCCAGCTTGAGAGGTTGGCTCAGGATCGGGATGCTTGGAGAACCCTTGTTGACGGCCTATGCCCCAAACGGGGTAAAAGGCGTAAGTAAGTAAGTAAGTAAGTAAGTAAGTAATGTGCGATTTCCATGTTAATTTATCATCCATAATCACACCAAGAAAACGAAATTCATTAACTCTCTCTATATCAACTCCATCTATGGTCAGTACTATATTTTCATCTAGTTTTCGATTGCCAAAAATCATAAATTTAGTTTTTTTCAGATTCAGTGATAGCTTATTTACATCAAACCATTTCTTTAGCTTTGTCATTTCATACACAATATATTCAGCTAGTTCCTTTAAATTATTTCCAGAGCAAAAAAAATTTGTATCATCAGCAAACAAGACAAACTGTAATAGTTTTGAAACATCACAAATATCATTAATATATAAAAGAAATAGTTTGGGCCCCAAAACCGAACCTTGCGGTACCCCACATTCAATTTTCATGAGCTCAGATTTGACATCTGCCAACTGCACATAATGTTGCCTATTGTGGAGATAACTACTCAACCATTCTAGAACCATTCCTCTCACACCATATGAACGTAATTTAGAAATTAGAATATTATGATCTAAGGTATAAAATGCCTTTTTTAAATCAATAAACACCCCTATTGTTAATTTCCTTTTATCTGTTGCTGTTGTTATTTCTTCAATAATATTCATTAAGGCAGGCTATTCTTGTTTACCAGAGAAGAGATCCGGTACAAGAATCGAGTTCGTTTGTTGACTTTTTTTATTACATTGGATGCCATTTTGTCACAGGAAAGATTAGCCTCTAGGATGGAACCCAGGTAGGTAATTTCATCTTTCCTTGTGACAATATTGTCACCCTGCACTGTAACTGAGAAGTCGTCAGTCTTGCTGAGTTTGTTATGAATGAATGAATGAAAACTTTATTTAACAGATTGCAGAATGGGTACAATACAGTACGGCTCAATACATACAATTGTTAAGGGGATGCAGACCTGAGAAAGACGTTTGTCTTGTTTCCATCAGGGTCCCCCATTTTCAATTCATATAGACATATATGACATACATGACATACAGATAGTCAGTACTGCTACATCTATACATTTATGACATACCAGATTTGCAAATACAGTACTGTTTGTGATACAGAAGGAGTCAAGAAAAGGGAGTATATACATTTGACGTAGAAACTGTACATTGGAGGTTGGGTGGGGGGGGTTGGGTACATTGGGATATTGACAACCATACTGGGTAATTTACATTGGAGGTGGTTGGGGGGGGGGGGGGGGGCGGGGGGCATACTGTATAAACAAGTAACACTGTACATTGAGGGGGGGGGGAGGAGACACTGTACAAACAAACACAATTGTACATTGAACTATTGACAAAACCATACTAGGTAAATGACTGTACATTGGAGGGGGTTGGAATGATTGGGTTAGGATATTTACAGGGGCCAGTGTTGAATTGCAGTCTCCCGTAGGTGTCCCTTGAGAGAGGTTTTGAAAGTGGGTAGTGATCCACATTCCTTTACAGCTTTGGGTAGGGCGTTCCACATTGATGTGGCATAATTGCGAAACGTGTTTAGTCCCTTATTTGAGCCGAATCTGGGTTTGACATGATTTGTGGAGCTCCCTCTGGTGTTGTGATCGTGGTATTCACTGACCTTTGGGAAGTATTTTGACATGTACATGGGTACCTTGGTCGTGTAGTGTATCTTGTAGACCAGGCCCATTGCAAGTTGTTGTACTCTGTCGTCTACTCTAAGCCATCCTAGGTTGTCGAAGTGGGCAGGGGTGAGGTGGGTTCTAGGAGTAAGGTCAAGCAGTAGTCTGACCAGTTTGTTTTGAGATGTTTGTAATTTTGTTTTTAGCGCCTTTGAGGTGCTTTGGTACCATGAGGTGCAAGCATAGTCGTAGTACCCCTGAATGAGTGCTCCTGCCAGAGTCTTCAGGGTGTTCTTGTTTACCAGAGAGGAGATCCGGTACAAGAATCGAGTTCGTTGGTTGACTTTTTTTATTACATTGGATGCCATTTTGTCACAGGAGAGATTAGCCTCTAGGATGGACCCCAGGTAGGTAATTTCATCTTTCCTTGTGACAATATTGTCACCCACTGTAACTGAGAAGCCGTCGGTCTTGCTGAGTTTGTTATTTGAACCGAAGAGAATGGACTCTGTTTTGCCCATGTGTAATGATAGTTTGTTATCAGCGAGCCATATGCAGATTCTGCCTAGTTCCGAGCTGAGGGTTTTTTCAACCTGTAACTTGTTCTTGTCAGAGACCAGCAGGGCTGAGTCGTCCGCAAACAGGAACAAGTTGCAGTCACAAGCTGACGACATGTCATTTGCATAAATTAGGAACAGTAGCGGTCCTAGTATGCTTCCTTGTGGAACACCACAGCTCACTGTGAGGGGGGGGGATAGGGTACCGTTTACCTCCACCATCTGTTCCCTCCCCTCAAGGTAGGATTGCATCCAGCTCACTGATAGACTATCAAAACCAATTGCTTTTAGCTTGTCAATCAGAATGGAGTGATTGACCGTGTCAAAGGCCTTTTGTAGGTCCAGCATGACCATGCCGCAGTATTTGCCTGCGTCCACCTCTTGTTTGATGTGGTCATTCAAATAGAGAAGGCATGTGTCAGTGGAGTGGGATGTTCTGAAGCCAGATTGGAATTCGTAGATTAGATTTTTTTCCGATTTTATTTTTATTTTATTTGAACCGAAGAGAATGGACTCTGTTTTGCCCATGTGTAATGATAGTTTGTTATCGGCGAGCCATATGCAGATTTTGCCTAGTTCCGAGCTGAGGTCAGACTACTGCTTGACCTTACTCCTAGAACCCACCTCACCCCTGCCCACTTTGACAACCTAGGATGGCTTAGAGTAGACGACAGAGTACAGCAACTTGCAATGGGCCTGGTCTACAAGATATTATACAATGGCATGCAAATTTCTCGATTCTGATTGGCTGAAACAGTCAAGTTACACATGGTTATTTCTTATAACCCACGCTCGTGATCCCAGAACCCACCCACAACCGAATTACAATCACTCCGCCGTTCGTGGTTTTAGAAATGAAAGCAAGATGGCGGACAATAATCTTTACGAATGGATATGTTGAAAAGATTATTATTTATTAATGTCCGCCTTGTTTCAAACTGGTTAGGCTTAGGTCCTCTTTCGAAGTCGCCCTCTTTCGAAGTCAGTTATGCTTAGAGTTTATCTTTAGAGCAGGGTGATAGACCACCAGCCCTGATTCCAAACTCTAAGCATAACCAACTTCGAAAGAGGGCGACTTCGAAAGAGAGCCTAAAGGGGTCCCCACACGGCGAGCGATTTTAGCCAGGCGACCGATTTTTTTAGCGAGCCGACCGACAGAATTGTATCGCCTCCATTGTTATGAATGAGAGAACCCACACGGCAGGAGATTTTGAAGCGACGGTCGCGCAGCTATTTCTGTCGCCTCGCTAAATATCGCCTCGATCCTATTTTTGGAGGCGACGGCACACGGACAATGAGGAAATAACATGACTTCTACACTAGAAGTAGTGCAGAAGTTCTACTGGTGTATCATTTGTACACCTTTAATGTATCAATACATTCATTGATCAATCTACGTATTATTACCATGCTACTTATGTTCATTATTATTAACGGGAACAATTTAAATAAATAACGTTAGTTTGAGAAGCTATAGTGACCGCTTGTCATTAACTAATAAATGAACAATGCGCCACGATGCACCTACTAGTGTTTTTATACTCGGGTAACAAAAGAAGTTGTGGATGTTGACAGAGTTTAATGTCCAGGCTGCAGCTGATGTAGTTTTTTTTTTTTTTTTTTTGCACAAATCTCTCCAACATTCCAAACATCTCTTTCCACATCATCATATTCGATTTCCAGGATTTGCCTTTTTCTTTTTTGTAAGAACATACAAAACATGTAAAGGACTCATACAAATACATTAATAACTGACATGGAAAATAAAAAAAGACTTACGAAAAAAGAAACATACTATACTATACATTATGCGTATACATCCCTGATATATATACCTTGCATGTAGACCGAACTACCTTCGAGCAGGTATGTGCTGCATCCTCTATCGGGATGCCACCCTTCTCCATATTGCATGTGAGAGAAAGCGCCCCAGACATATGCAGTTGTGCATGATAACATGCATGCACGCATGTCTCCGACACATGTATGTGGGTACGTGTATCACGTAAGCATGTGTACATGCCTCATATGTGTGTGTGTGCATCTTCCTGGTATGTGACTGTACTCCTATCTCTTGTGTGTGTTTCGTATCCATGTGTGCCTCTGCCCCCTATGTGAGTGTATATCTTAGATGTGTATATATATGTGCGTCTCAGCTACGTATGTGTGTGTCTCCTATATACATGTGTATCCCCCTTATGTGTCAGTGAAAGCTTATATTTCAACTATGTGTATATGTAAGTATGTGTATGCCTATTTCCTATAAATGAGTATGTGCATGTATGTGTGCCCCTGACGTGTATACCTTATCCTTGTGTATATGAGTGTGTGTAAACCTATTATGTACACATATGAATATGTGTATCCTAGATACTTGTATGCGGCTATACCTGCGCACATGTGAGTGTGATAGAGACAGTGACATAGACACACCATCCGGACATAAAATATATGTACATATATACACAATACATTATAAAGCACACGTACCATCAGATCAAATCCCCTTTTTCATATTCATCCTTGATAATATTGTAATCCCATCTTAATCATTTGTCCCCAGACCGTTCAGTCAGGTGTAGAAAACTGTCCCATACCTCAGCGAAAATATCCTCTCTCCCTGCGACTCTATACGTCACCCTTTCATATGATGCTGTCCGGAACATTAGTTCCATCCATTCTTTAAAAGTAATATCAACAGGTGATTTCCAATGTCGTAATGCAATTCTACATCCTGATATCATGGCCATTCTATACCACATTCCCCGGTATTTAGGCAGTTTAATCCCCTTCGGTACTATACCCAAAACACATGCCATTGGGGCGTTATTTATCTTCACATTCAAGACCTTACTTAGGAATATCACAATTTGATCCCACATTTTCCGGACCTTCTCACATTCGTACAACATGTGCAGTAAAGTGCCTGTCTCCTTCTCACATCTCCAGCAGATGTCACTGTCCCTTCATTTCAGTCTGGCCAGTTTACTAGGCGTCCAATAGCTTCTGTTCAACACTTTGTAAAAAATAAGTTGTGATTGCGCCTCCCTAGAGAATTTACTCTATTTGGACACCAGTTTCTCCCACATTTCCTCAGTAATATCCTCACGTACATCGTTCTCCCAGCTCAATCTCAGACCCGCCAATTTGGGTGCATTGTATTCTCTTATAACATCATAAAATCTTGACGCACCGCCTTTCCTACGCCATCCTTTATAGAATATTTCTTGAATTGCAGTAATCGGGCCACACTTTGGTCCTCCTATTGATGACGATATACAATGTCTAATCTGTAGGAATTTATAAAAGTTTTTATTATCTATATCAAAATCCTCTTTAATATCCTCAAAAGGCAAGACCCCATCCTCCCCGGCTATATCCCCTAGTACATGTATCCCCCTTTTAATCCAATCGTCCCATATGACTGATTTCTTACCAATCTTTAGTTTCTTATTATACCATATAGAGGCTCTCGTAGTTAAATATGGGCTATCACCAGTCATTTTGTGCGATTGATTCCAAGTTTCCCTGATAAATGCCATTAAAGGGTTTTTAAAAGGTATAGGTCTGTCTGATTGTGTCAGGAAGGATTCCAGAGATGAGGGATATATCATTTCCTCCTCCATCTTGACCCAAGCAGGTGCCTCCTCAGACGAGTGATTCAGTTTGGAGAGCTGGGAGAGCGAGAATGCATAGTGATACCAGTCTAGTTTAGGCAGGGATAATTTTCCTTTGCTGCATACATTTTGGCCCGTCCAAATAGCGGCCTTTTGCCCCCCCACAGATAAATATTAATGACTTTGTCATACTGTTTGAGTAATTGGGTCGGGAGAGTCAGCGGCAACATATATAGGATATAATTTAATTTGGGAGCCAATATCATTTTTACTAGGTTTATCTTTCCCAGGAGGGACATATTCATTTTGGCCCAATTCTGGGTCAGAGCACTAATGTGTTCGATTATAGGGGCAATATTGGTTTGCATCAACTCTTTCAGACCTGGGATCAGCTTTATTCCTAGGTATATCAACCCTGACGGCATCCATCTGTATTGCCACCCCCTTCTGATATCAGGGGGACAACATTTAGAGAGAGGCATTGCTTCTGACTTGCTCCAGTTGATTGTGTACCCAGATATTTCGGAGAAGGACTCGATAATAGTTCCAATGACCCCAGCTGCTGTTCGGGGATTGCTGGATACCAATAAGATATCGTCCGCATACAAAAATAATTTATGTTCTACCTGTCCCGCTATTATCCCTTTGATGTCCTGATTAGTCCTTAGTGAGCTGATGTAGTTTGTAAGGTTTATTGTCCAAAGAAAATTATGGTTGAGAACAAAACAGTTTGCGTCTTCCGTGAGAAAAACACTCTCTCAGCAGCTGCATAACAATACTTGTCCAATCGTTGGTAATGAACGTATCGTAGCGATCAGGCATGCATAGTAATGTCAGGAAGAATGAGGAGAGGTTGTATTCGTATATGGTGGTTTAATTCAAGCTCAATATGGGTTTTACAGGTTAATACTCTCTCGTACTGCACAACACAGCTACTGCTAACCCGCTTCACAACAACTTAACGTAACGTCCGGGACTCCGGTCCCGGCGGTCCGGTCCGCCCTCCTATATCTCCCGGGGGGAAACACCCCCAGCTAAACAGAGCGACACATAGCTTATTATACCTGAGAACGGTCGCCTCTGGTGTGGGGGGCTAAGCGATTGTCATTGAGCGACAGGCGATCACATCGCCAGGCGACGTCTGTCGCCCGCTGTGTGCAGACCACTTAAGCCTAACCAGTTTGAAACAAGGCGGACATTAATAACATTTTCAATCAATCAATCAATTCAATAACCGACCCTCACTTAAAACAGCGCACCTCCCAGCTGCTTCTATAGAAAGTAGGTTAAAAAAAAATGCCTTCTATAGGGCAAAGACATTTTTTTTTTTTTTTGTACCTACTTTCTATAGAAGCATCTAAGAATGAAGTTCTTAACAGTTCTTAAAGGAAAACTCCAACATTTTGGGAAATTAGCTTATTTAACATCTTCCCTGGAGTTAGACAAGAAGATACATACCTTATACAACGTTTATTTTGTACATTATCGAACGTTAACACGAACCTAAACTAACGTTACAACTAACCTAAAGTTAGTTTAGGTTCGTGTTAACGTTAGATAATGTACAAAATAAACGTTTTCCGCTGCTATAAACGTCGCACTTTTATTTTGAAAACCCCAGAAAGGAAGTCATTATATATGCTTTACCATCCTGTTCTGTGTTAGCTCCGGTTAGCTCAGAGCGTCCAGTAGTTAGTAGTTATCAATACCAGCCATTGGATTACTGTTTTCTAAATTGGGGAGGCTTTTAATCGTCAAGGTAAGAAGATTTTAAGTCATGCATAAACTTCAATCGGTTCGGATCCTTTGAATGAATGAGAATGTCAACAATCACGACGACACGTTGAAATCACTGACTGCGCTCAGAGAGGAGTGGTTAGTCAAAAAATTGTTCAGAGTATATTTGCTTATAAAACGTAATTGTCTAATTGAATTATTTTTTATTTCTCCACGTGGTGAATACACAGGTCACAACATGTTTACATGAACGTTTTGGAGTTGTATTTGGAGTGTATTTCGTGACTGTATACAGTGTAAGGGAACGTCAAGCTCCGGATCTCCCCCACTTCCAGTGATGAAGCTCCGGATCTCCCCCACTTCCAGTGATGAAGCTAAGCTACGCTAACGGAGCGACTGTTCCCAAAGCTAAATGCACGCACAGAGACAAAAAAGGTATGTATCTTCTTGTCTAACTCCAGGGAAGATGTTAAATAAGCTAATTTCCCAAAATGTTGGAGTTTTCCTTTAACTAGTTCGAAACAAGGCAGACATTAATAAAAATTGCAATCAATCGATTAATCAATCAAACCAATAACCCACGGTCACTTCATTCTTGCCTTGAAACAGCGCACCGCCGAGCTGCTTCCACATGGAGGCAACTTTTTTTCTTTTTTTTTTAACTACTTTTTCTGCAGATGGTTGTTAATAAATCTTCAATTAATGTGTGTTTATTGTATAGCAATAAGGTTGGATGAATTCGGCCATTGTATAAAACCATTACATCACACGACAGAGTGTGTTATAGAAATTAGATCACACCTATGGGTGGTTGTTAGGCCCGAGGCGCAGCCTCCCATGTACATGTCAAAATACTTCCCAAAGGTCAGTGAATACCACGATCACAACACCAGAGGGAGTTCCACAAATCAATTATGCCACATCAATGTGGAACGCCCTACCCACAGCTGTAAAGGAATGTGAATCACTACCCACTTTCAAAACCACTCTCAAAGAGCACCTACGGGAGACTGCAATTCGAAACTGGCCCCTGTAAATGTTCATCTTGTCACAGGAAAGATTAGCCTCTAGGATGGAACCCAGGTAGGTAATTTCATCTTTCCTTGTGACAATATTGTCACCCACTGTAACCGAGAAGCCGTCGGTCTTGCTGAGTTTGTTATTTGAACCAAAGAGAATGGACTCTGTTTTGCCCATGTGTAATGATAGTTTGTTGTCTGCGAGCCATATGCAGATTTTGCCTAGTTCCGAGCTGAGGGCTTTTTCAACCTGTAACTTGTTCTTGTCAGAGACCAGCAGGGCTGAGTCGTCCGCAAACAGGAACAAGTTGCAGTCACAAGCTGACGACATGTCATTTGCATAAATTAGGAATAATAGCTGTCCTAGTATGCTTCCTTGTGGAACACCACAGCTCACTGTGAGGGGGGGGATAGGGTACCGTTTACCTCCACCATCTGTTCTCTCCCCTCCAGGTAGGATTGTATCCAGCTCACTGATAGACTATCAAAACCAATTGCTTTTAGCTTGTCAATCAGAATGGTGTGATTGACAGTGTCGAAGGCCTTTTGTAGGTCCAGCATGACCATGCCGCAGTATTTGCCCGCGTCCACCTCTTGTTTGATGTGGTCGTTCAAATAGAGAAGGCATGTACGTGTCAGTGGAGTGGGATGTTCTGAAGCCAGATTGGAATTCGTAGATGTCTACAAATGTCCTAACCCAGTTGTACAGTAAATGACCAAGTATGGCTTTGTCAGTATTCCAATGTACAGTGTACAGTGTGTGTCCCCCCCTACCCAACCCCCCCCCCCCACCTCCAATGTACAGCCCCCACCCACCCACCCACCCCAGCCACCCAACCTCCTCCAATGTACAGTTTCTACGTCAAATGTTTATACACTCTTTTTCTGGTCACTTTTTGTATCACAAACAGTACTGTATTTGCACATCTGATATGTCATAAATGTATACAGTAGATGTAGCAGTACTGTCTATCTGTATGTCATATATGTTACGATGAATTGAAAATGGGGGACCCTGATGTAAACAAGACAAAAGTCTTTCTCTGGTCTGCATCCCCTTAACAATTGTATGTATTGAGCTGTACTGTACCCATTCTGCAATCTGTTAATAAACTTTTCAATCAATCAATCAATCAATGTCTCCAATCAAAGAGGCTGTTCTGTCGACAATAATCCATGTCGTTCTGGTGGGAAAAGCATTGGGATTCGAGTTACATCATGGATTTGATGTTGTATTATAGTTTTTCTCTACCCCCCCCCCCCCCCCCCCCCCATCCGGTGCAAAAAAAATAAAAGTGTTGTTTGATATTAGCGTGCGTGGACTGGCGTGCACATCACCACCACGCCACGCCCCAAAATAGCTCTGATATCCAATCAGATCGGAGCCATGCACTTCCTTCCTCTCCCTGGATGTCCCGCCCCCGTGATGAAATAATCACCTGGATATAATATTATTATTATTGTGCCATTTCGTCGAATTACAAAATCCGCGCAAGAGTGAAATCATTACTTGTGTACTAATTGACCAGATATATATTTCTATTGTGTATTTATTTATTGTTTTGAGTGAGGGGGGCAGGTCAAAATACGATTTCCTTCTCCCTGCTCCTTTTCGCTCATGGAATGTGCAAATTGGGAATGTGCTTGCTTTGATTATGAACATATATTATTATTATAATTTAGTGAACTGTCTATGACCATATGACCATGAACGGGAAGACAAATAAAAATGAAATGAGATCAGAGTTTCTGCGATAAAACGAGTGGAGATGCCGGGGATTGAACCCGGGGCCTCATACATGCGAAGCATGCGCTCTACCACTGAGCTACATCCCCGTTGGCCTCCAGCCTGTCTGCACACATTATATCTGATTGATTGAAAATGTTATTAACAGGTTGCAGAATGGGCACAATACAGTACATCTCAATACACACAATTGTTAAGGGGATGCACTGCAGACCAGAAAAATACTTTCGTCTTGTTTACATCAGGGTCCCCCATTTTCAATTCATCATAACATTATGACATGTGACATACAGTGATACAGATAGACAGTTTTGATTGATTGAAAACTTTATTAACAGATTGCAGAATGGGTACAGTACAGTACTTGATTGAATTGATTGAAAAGTTTATTAACAGATTGCAGAATGGGTACAGTACAGCTCAATACATACAATTGTTAAGGGGATGCAGACCAGAGAAAGACTTTTGTCTTGTTTACATCAGGGTCCCCCATTTTCAATTCATCGTAACATATATGACATACATGACATACAGATAGACAGTAGGCTACTGCTACATCTATACATTTATGACAGACCAGATTTGCAAATACAGTACTGTTTGTGATACGAAAAGAGTCCAGAAAAAAGAGTATATACATTTGACGTAGAAACTGTACATTGGAGGAGGTTGGGTAGGTGGGGGGGGGGGATACTGTACATTGGAGGTGGTTGGGTGGGGGGGGGGGGTGGGTAGGAGGGGTGGGTGGGGGACACTGTACAACTGTACAAGCAAAACTGTACTTTGGAATATTGACAAGACCATACTTGGTCATTTTTACTGTACATTGGAGGGGGTTGTGTTAGGACATTTACAGGGGCCAGTTTCGAATTGCAGTCTCCCGTAGGTGTTTTTTGAGAGTGTTTTTGAAAGTGGGTAGTGATTCACATTCCTTTACAGCTTTGGGTAGGGCGTTCCACATTGATGTGGCATAATTGCGAAACGTGTTTAGTCCCTTGTTTGAGCCAAATCTGGGTTTAACATGATTTGTGGAGCTCCCTCTGGTGTTGTGATCGTGGTATTCACTGACCTTTGGGAAGTATTTTGACATGTACATGGGTACCTTGGTCGTGTAGTTGTAGTGTATCTTGTAGACCAGGCCCATTGCAAGTTGCTGTACTCTGGCGTCTACTCTAAGCCATCCTAGGTTGTCAAAGTGGGCAGGGGTGAGGTGGGTTCTAGGAGTAAGGTCAAGCAGTAGTCTGACCAGTTTGTTTTGAGATGTTTGTAATTTAGTTTTTAGCGCCTTTGAGGTGCTTTGGTACCATGAGGTGCAAGCATAGTCGTAGTACCCTTGAATGAGTGCTCCTGCCAGAGTCTTCAGGGTATTCTTGTTTACCAGTGAGGAGATCCGGTACAAGAATCGAGTTCGATTACATTGGATGCCATTTTGTCACAGGAAAGATTTGCCTCTAGGATGGAACCCAGGTAGGTAATATCTTCTTTCCTTGTGACAATATTGTCACCCACTGTAACTGAGAAGCCGTCGGTCTTGCTGAGTTTGTTATTTGAACCGAAGAGAATGGACTCTGTTTTGCCCATGTGTAATGATAGTTTGTTATCAGCGAGCCATATGCAGATTTAGCCTAGTTCTGAGATGAGGGTTTTTTCAACCTGTAACTTGTTCTTGTCAGAAACCAGCAGGGCTGAGTCGTCCGCAAACAGGAACAAGTTGCAGTCACAAACAGTAGCGGACCTAGTATGCTTCCTTGTGGAACACCACAGCTTACTGTGAGGGGGGGGGGGATAGCTCAATACATACAATTGTTAAGGGGATGCAGACCAGAGAAAGATTTTCGTCTTGTTTACATCAGGGTACTGCTACATCTATACATTTATGACATACCTCCCCACCGCATTGTCGGAAATTAACGTCAGACTTTAGGCTTATATCATATATAAATATATTAGTTAATTAGGAACATTGATTAAGTTAAAAGTCATTGATAAATAGGATTACAGTACAATCAGTATCATAAACATTTGAGGACACTATGTTTCCCTTTACATTGAGAGGCTTTTAGGCCAAGGTTAAAGGGGCCCCTTTATCTCCAGAAAGGTGGCTGGTCAGTGCGGGGTGGGCACCTGTGCATTTTTTCTGTTACATAACTATGCATCCTCGAGGACCTGGTCTGAGCTGGATCATATATGGGAAAGGACACAGGTGTCTCACACTTGATTGGTCAGCCAGCGAAGACACCCTAGGTGGACGAGTATATCAGACCATTTTAGAATAGAGGAAAGGAGAGCTCCTTGGCCACTCTGCTATACTGCATTGCTGTCAACAAGCTTGTCGTGATCCATGGACCACCCGATAATTCATGTAATTATGCTTTCTGATTAATCAATAAATACAATACATGATGTTTGAACTCATTGTCCTGTGTGTAATATTCGATATCCTTTTGTCCTGATTCGAGGAGCAAACAATTCTTCCCACAGCATGTATGTTATGTATATTTCTCTCCCACCCACCTACTAGGACCGCTACTGTTCCTAATTTATGCAAATGTGTGTCGTCAGCTTGTGACTGCAACTTGCGGACGACTCAGCCCTGCTGGTCTCTGACAAGAACAAGTTGCAGGTTGAAAAAACCCTCAGCTCGGAACTAGGCAAAATCTGCATATGGCTCGCTGATAATAAACTATCATTACACATGGGCAAAACAGAGTCCATTCTCTTCGGTTCAAATAACAAACTCAGCAAGACCGACGGCTTCTCAGTTACAGTGGGTGACAATATTGTCACAAGGAAAGATGAAATTACCTACCTGGGTTCCATCCTAGAGGCAAATCTTTCCTGTGACAAAATGGCATCCAATGTAATAAAAAAAGTCAACCAATGAACTAGATTCTTGTACCGGATCTCCTCTCTGGTAAACAAGAATACCCTGAAGACTCTGGCAGGAGCACTCATTCAAGGGTACTACGACTATGCTTGCACCTCATGGTACCAAAGCACCTCAAAGGCACTAAAAACCAAATGACAAACATCTCAAAACAAACTAGTCAGACTACTGCTTGACCTGACTCCTAGAACCCACCTCACCCCTGCCCACTTTGACAACCTAGGATGCCTTAGAGTAGACGACAGAGTACAGCAACTTGCAATGGATACACTATACGACTAAGGTACCCAAGGTAACCATGGTGTAGCACGGTGGTGTAGTGATTAACACTGTCGCCTCACAGCAAGGAGGTCCAGGGTTCGATTCCCGCTTGGGGACCAGGTTTCCATGATGCCAGGTACCCAGGTGGGGTATCTCCCAGGCCTTTCTGTGTGGAGTTTGCATGTTCTCCCCGTGCTCGCAAGGGTTTCCCCCCCGATAAGATAAACCCAATGGAAAAACATGCACAACAACAGATCGCTAACGCTGTGGCGTCCTTGACGAAGACGGACAGGAGCACTTGGATTGGTCCCCTGGCGCGGCTCACGTTGACGCCTGTCTGCTCCCGGCTGCCCTTGGGGGGGAAGGACGACGGGATGGGTTAATCGCAGAGACGAATCGCATCGGCGATCCTAAAGAGACAATGCATGCGTGTGTGTTCCGGTGTGTGTGCTAAACTAACCGCTGTGTGTACCGCTAAAAACATTGAGTGTAGTTGCATGCCGAATAAAGACCTCTGCAACAGGTCCTGCATTATTATTATTATTACATGTCAAAATACTTCACAAAGGTCAGTGAATACCACAACCACAACACCAGAGGAAGCTCAACAAATCATGTTAAACCCAGATTCGGCTCAAACAAGGTACTAAACACATTTTGCAATTATGCCACATCAATGTGGAACGCCCTATCCAAAGCTGTAAAGGAATGTGAATCCCTACCCACATTCAAAACTGCTCTTAAAGAGCACCTACGGGAGGCTACAATTCGAAACTGGCCACCATAAATGTCCAAACCCCCCACCCCCACCCCCTCCTAATAGACAGTCTCCTCCCCACCGCATGTATATATTCTCCCCCTCCAAATGTATAGTCTCCTCACCACCGGATGTATATTTCTCTCCCACCCACCCACCCCCTCCTAATGTACAGTCCCCTCCCTGTCATATGTATATACTCCGTCAGGATCTATGAGTAACAGTACTGTATATTTGGATACCGCATATGTCACAAATGTATCAGTACTAAATACCTATATGTCCCTATGCCATAAATGTCATGTATGTTGAGTATGTCATAAATGTCAATATGAATTGAAAATGGGGGACCCTGATGTAAACAAGACAAACGTCTTTCTCTGGTCTGCATCCCCTTAACAATTGTGTGTATTGAGCCGTACTGTATTGTACCCATTCTGCAATCTGTTAAATAAAGTTTTCATTCATTCATTCATTCATTCATTCATTCATTCATTCACCCCCTCCTAATGTACAGTCTCCTCCCCACCGCATGTATATATTCTCTCCCCACCGTATGTATATTTCTCTCCCACCCACCCACCCCCTCCTAATGTACAGTCCCCTCCCCATCATATGTATATACTCTGTCAGGATCTATGGGTAACAGTACTGTATATTTGCATATCGTATATGTCACAAATGTAACAGTACTAAATACCTGTATGTCATGTATGTTGTGTATGTCATAAATGTCACTATGAATTGAAAATGGGGGACCCTGATGTAAACAAGACAAATGTCTTTCTCTGGTCTGCATCCCCTTAACAATTGTGTGTATTGAGCCGTACTGTATTGTACCCATTCTGCAATCTGTTAAATAAAGTTTTCATTCATTCATTCATTCATTCATTCATTCATTCATTCATTCATTCATTCATTCATTCATTCATTCATTCATTCATTCGTTCATTCATTCGTTCATTCATTCATTCATTCATTCATTCACCAGATTTACAAATACAGTATTGTTTGTGATACAAAAAGAGTAAAAAAAGATATATACATTTGACGAAGAAACTGTACATTGGAGGGGGGGGGGGGGTAACTGTACATTGTATGTACCGGTATGTACAGAGTTTTTGTATTTGGCATCCAACCAGAGTGCAAATGTAACCGTAAAGTGCAATAGTAATATACAATGTACAGGTATATCAACTGGGTATAAAATATATAAATGAGTACTACTGAGTAATAGTGCTAATCAGATGTATGTACAGAGTTGTAGTATTTATATGTACAGTGATACAGGTATAAAGACACTGGTAGTAAGTCATACTGGCCAGCAGTGTAACTATAAGAGTAGGTAAGGGATATGTACAGATATAGATATAGTAACTAGTAAGAGTAGGTAAGGGATATGTACAGATATAGATATAGTAACTAGTAAGAGTAGGTAAGGGATATGTACAGATATAGATATAGTAACTAGTAAGAGTAGGTAAGGGATATGTACAGATATAGATATAGTAACTAGTAAGAGTAGGTAAGGGATATGTACAGATATAGATATAGTAACTAGTAAGAGTAGGTAAGGGATATATACAGATATAGATATAGTAACTAGTAAGAGTAGGTAAGGAATATGTACAGATATAGATAGGCGGCGGGTGAGCCGAACATTAGGGGAGGCTATAATATAGCTATATATATTTTTCCTTTTTTGTCAATACACACACCCACTAGGCTATGCGAGGCGAGCCCCACTAATTTAATATATAGTGCAAATTAAGTCTTCAAATTAAGGCATCCAATAAATAATAGATTAACCATTGTCTTACCTTAATGCAGCATTGCTCAGAAAGACCGTTCACAACTTGAATCATGGATAATTTGGATCTCATCATGCTTTGAAAACAATGTACATACAGTAGCTCTAAAAAGTGTCCACAATTTGACTCGGACTCTCTTCATGTCCTCTTAGAGCAAGCTGCCAAGATGAAGCAACATGCAGCCTCAGGTGATCCGGTGTTACAGTAGGCCCAGGGGCAGCTTCTAAATTACTTTGTTTATATGCCTTGTGATAGACATTATTTAACCTGAGCCTACGAGTGATTGGGTACTGCCTGTACACGCATGCACACACACGCACGCACACCCACACCCCCCACACACACACACACACACACACACACACACACACACACACACACACACTCTCTCTCTTAGCTGTCCATCGTGTTCGATGATGACGCTTGCTCCAGGGATGGGGTGAGGGGGGGGGGGGGGGGGGTTTAGCGACGCTACCGCTGCGTTGAGTCCGATCCTTGAGCCGCACACCCGTCCACAGATGGCGCAAGGGAAGCCAGATACCTGGGGGATGCCAGCCGCCTCTCAGATCTTCGGTCTTGGTTCGTTTGGTGTATTTGGGAAACTGCAGTGGCACAAGTGACTTGCCAGGCTGATCTGTCGAGTGCCAGAGTTTCAAGCTGCGTGATGTTTGCACACTTTAGGAGGTCCCTGGTGTAGTCCTTAAAGCATCTCTTTTGGCCTCCAGCAGCCCGCTTTGCTCCTCTCAGTTGGCCATATAGGACTTGGCGGGGCAGGCGGTGGTCAGGCATACGTATGGTGTGCCCTATCCAACGAAGATGTTTTATGGCCACAGCTGCGGCCATACAGATTGAGTTGGTGTTGTTGAGGATGTCTGTGTGGGGGACTCGATCTTCCCAGGTCAGGCCGAGGATCCTTTGGAGGCAACGGATGTGGAAAGCATCCAGGTTGGTGATGTGCCAGCGGTATGGGGTCCAGGATTCTGCTCAATAGAGCAGAGTGGAGAGACATACTGCGTTGTAAACGGCAACCTTGGTGCTGATCTTCAGGTTTCGGTTTTCAAAAATCCTGCTGCGTAGGCGTCCAAAGGATGATGCGGCTTTATTGATACGTGTGTGTATCTCCGCGTCAAGGGAGCAGCATGAGGACAGAGTGGAGCCGAGGTAGGTGAAATGATCCACTGTTTTAAGTGGAACACCGTTTATGTGAAAACTGGGAGGTGTAGAGGTTCGGGAAGTGAGTTGGGACATGACTTCGGTTATTTGTATGTTGACCTGGAGACCGAAGGATTGGTACAGGCTGGATATGGACACACACACACACACCATCAATCTCTCACCATTGTTAGTGATCACCTGCTGAGACATTCATCCACGGTGTGTGAGTGACAGGACTCCTTCTGTGTGAGATTAGAAAGTACCTGCAGGCTGACAGCTACCAGTACAATGGGGCTTCAGTGTGGCTTCAGTGTTCAGGTTCTCCACGGGTATAGATTGCAGGGCTTTAATAGCCTATTCAGCTAATTCCCAGGTGGCCAAAAAGTTATGGCCCAATAATGGCCCGTATCCGGCAGACCGGAAGAAATGTATCGGCCCAATTGTAGGTAGCCGTAAGTGGCCCAGATCCGGAATGACTGACTGCCTGGATGCTGCACAAGTGTATCTGGTCTTGCTATTAAATATTGTTCCTTGAACAGTTTCTTCTCTGTGCCCTTAGGCCCTGTCCACACAAAGGTTTGGATTTAATATAACCGAAGTAGAAAAAAATAAAACTCCGTCCACACAGGTGAACACAGGTGAACAACCGTGTATAACTGCGTACCCACGGCACCAGCAACCGTTACATGTAGTACAATGCCAAAACAGTAGGCGGCGATGTTGTTCAGACATGAAGGCCATTTCAACCAATCAGAAAAGGCTGAACACGACCCGAAAGTACTCTTGTCGATCGGCGAGACATAACACATTATCCAGAATTGATTATGTCTTTGCATCCCCGAGACTATTTGATAAATATGAAGTGGAAATGATACCCAATGCACTATCAGATCACTGTTATTTACTACTAAAAGCAACATTTGGTATACTATCTTCCCGGGCCCCAAGATGGCGTTTTAATTCGATGCTGCTTAATAACAAGGAATTCATTACACAACTCAAAGAAGCTCTCACAGTATTCCTACGGGAGAATGCAAACGCGGTGCAAGACCCCAGAATAATATGGATGTCGGTAAAGGGTATGATCAAGGATTTCACTGATAGATTTTCCTCCATAATGCGCAAGAATCAATGCACAAAACTGTCTGAACTGGAAACGCTTTACTCAACGTTATTTAATTCTTTAAAATACAACAACTCAACTAGACTAGAAAATCAAGTTAACGTACTAAAAACAGAGATCAATGCCATATACAGACAACAATCGGAAATGCAAATATGCAGCACAAGACAACAGCAGTACTCCCAAGGTTCTAAACCTAGTCACCTATTAGCCATGCGATTAAGAATTAATGCAAAATTTGCAGATATAACTGCCATTAGAAAACAACAAGTACTTGAAACAGACCCCAAAATAATAAACGATACATTCAAAGAATTCTACTCCGACTTATATAAATCAGAAACGACCTTTGATCAAAACAAAATGGACACATATCTTAATCAAATTATTCTCCCTAAACTTTCGGAGGATGACGCTAAACAGTTAGAAGCACCGATCACACTAGAGGAACTCAAGAAGGCCATATCCTAAATGAAAAATGGTAAGGCTCCTGGAAGAGACGGTATCCCATCAGAAATGTACCTTTCTTGTTGGGACATAATTGGACCCTTATTACTAAATATGATCTTATACTCAGTCAAGGAGGGGAGCTTCCATAAACACGACAATATTGCACTCATTTCAGTCCTTCTCAAAAAAGACAAAGACCCCACCGAGTGCGGTAGTTACAGACCCTTAAGGTATTAGCCATCAGATTACAAAAGCATATGACGTCTTTAGTTCATCCGGACCAAACTGGCTTCATAAGCGGTCGCCTGATCACTAATAACATAAGACGAATACTGCACGTACTAGATGCAGACAAAGAAGACACCATACCTAAGGCGATGCTGTCCCTGGATGCTATGAAAGCCTTTGACAGGCTGGAATGGTCGTATCTATGGGCAGTATTAGAAAGGATGGGGTTAGGAAAAGGATTCATTGATATGATTAAAGTATTATACAAAGACCCATCGGCCATGATTACAACAGGTACATTCATCTCCAAAATCTTTCCGGTATCACGCTCAGCCAGACAGGGTTGCCCTCTTAGTCCCGGACTATTCGATCTATCATTAGAGCCTTTAGCACAATATATAAGACAATCCCAATCCATAGAACCAATCGTAATCAAGGGCACACAACATAAAATTAGTCTATATGCGGACGACGTAATATTGTTCATGCAAAGCCCCAACACCACATTGCCTCATCTACTCAAGTTGATAGAGAACTTTGGTGATTTATCGGGATTTAAAATAAATTGGCCGAAGTCGGCTTTCCTTCCACTTAACACCCATGCAAAAAAAGATACAACCCTCCCAGGTGAGATACCTATGGTAAAACATTTTAGATGCTTGGGTGTGGAAATATTTCCCACCATAAGACAAACGGTGAAGCACAATTACACAAAAATACAGAACAAAATCAAAGACGACCTGGACAGGTGGGCAAAACTTAAAAACTCAGTACAGGCAAGGGTATCAATAGTTAAGATGGATGTACTACCTAGAATCAACTTCATCAGTTCAATGCTACCGTTACCCCCTCCAGAGGGTTACTGGAAAAGATTACACTCCTCCACATACAAATTTATTTGGAATAACAAACCACCTCGCATAAAAAGATCCACCGCACAGAGAAATAAAGCAGACGGTGGCATGGCAGTTCCAGATTTTTTACAATATTTTAAGGCATACACATTAAGACCATTGACAATATGGTTTGATCCCCAGGCATTGGTATCCTGGAGAAAATTGGAAGAAAACATAGTAGCCCCACATAGACTGAAGGACTTAGCACACACTAAACTACCAATCAAGCACTGTGAGCAGAAATTTGGCCCCATAATTACCCATGCAATCCGGATATGGCGAGAAACACACAAAAAATATCCTAACCCTCAAAAATGGCATAATCACACTCCCTTATTCAATAACAATGCACTCTTAATTGAAAAACGTCCTATAAGATTCCCTATATGGGAAGAGCAAGGCATACACTCATTAGGGGATATTTTTAATAACCAAGGTTTTTGTAGTTATGGAGAAATATGCACAAAGTTTAACCTCACCGAGTCCACATGGCTTTTTTACATACAGTTACGCCTATGTTTGAAGACTCACGGTGTTCCATTACACATACCAGTTGAACACCACAGATACCACAAATTCTTCTATGAAAGAGAAACATCGAGAGGTTTTGTATCAGGTTTTTATTATCAATTACTAACGTCCTCGTATGAAACCCTCCAACTAGACTCTGTCTGGAGGAGGGATATACCAGACCTGGAAAGTGACTTTGATTGGCAAGAAGCATGGGCAAATGTCCGTCTTACATCAAGGAACCCGGACCATCAACAAATCAATCTTAACTATATTCACAGGACATACTTGACTCCTATAAGACTGAACAGAATGGGTCTTAAACAAGACTCAAAATGCTCCCAATGTACAAATGGAGACGAAGGGACATTTATGCACATGTATTGGGACTGCCCACCAGTTAAGACATTCTGGAAAGATGTGACCCATCAATTATCAAAACTCGTATCTTGGCATATACCAGTACACCCCTCTGTATTACTATTGAATGATGTTTTTGAGTTTGCAGTAAATCCACAGCTAAAGAGATTGGTTTTATCGGGTATCACAGTAGCTAAAAAACTGATCGCATCACGCTGGTTTCAACCAGAAAAAATGTGCCGGAAGGTTTGGTTTCTTACATATCTCGATGTGATTTATCAAGAAATATCTACAGCAAGAATTCTGGGTCTCAACGAATCCAATATGTCAATGTGGTTAGAAGTGGTGGAGAGAATAAAAGCTAGCTTATAATGGTAGTGTCTGGTTAGGAGTGAGGGATAATGGAGGTACTATCCAAGGAGGGGTCCGGGAGGGGGGGGTTCGAGCTGGAGCATATGTGTGTAGGGTTTTAGAAAATAGGTATTAGGGGTATATCCTGTATAAGGCATTGGTATAATTGGTAATTTCGTTGGATATATACTGTATACGGTAAAATATTATTATAGACTTTTTTGTTTGTTTTCTGTTTCTGTACTTGCATGTCATTTTAGCCACCTTGATTGTTAGTTTCATTATGCATTGTGTGTTGAGTACTGACTTTTAATAATTTTTGTTTTGCAATAATAAAAAAAAAAAAAAAAAAAAAAAGGCTGAACGCTCACTAAACTTCCTGTTTAGAAACACAGCTGGACCCTATTGATCATTTTGCCAACGGAACATATATTTTCAGCAAAGAAAGAAACTGCAATAAACAAACGGATACATTCACTGTGTGTTCTGCCTCTCATTTTGTTGATGAAACAAAACCATCAGCAACACAATTTACCACCAAGAGCGGATAGTTTAGTCTCACAAAAGACCGCCGGTGTTGTTAGCTACATGCTAATGTGAATGGCTATATCCATGTATAGTATATAGCTTAAATGCTAACGTAATGTGGTAACGTTACCGATATGAAATGGATGTAAACGTTATTTAACAGATTGCAGAATGGGTACAATACAATACGACTCAATACAAACAATTGTTAAGGGGATGCAGTCTGGACTGGGTTCCTTATAACAATAACTTGACAACACATGAGTTTAGTTTAGCTGCAGCTACATGTTTACTCTCAGCGTCAGGTCAGGAATGCGACAAGACATCAGTCGATCACAACACTCTTCAACACAGACGATACGTTTTGAACAAAAGTTTGTTACAATCATTTTCATATAACGCTACTTGGGACAGCTCTGCTGTAAACACTGGTGTAGCTGGCTCTGCTATAATCTCTCTACCCCGCGGTCTGCCGTGAACATGGGAAATAATTGCGACAGCTCTGCTGTAAACACTGGGAATAACCTCGGTTGCTATGCCCACACGCAACTGCAAAACTGCAAAACTTCACCCTGGCCACCGGTTTTAAAGACCGCGGTTGCAGTGTAGCAAATCCCCGGTTGTGTGTGGCCGAACAGTGCAACTGCGCACATACAATCATGGTTATATTAAAACCAGCGCTTGTGTGGATGGGGTAGGCGACTGAGGGGATCTTTGAATGTGTTTGGTCTGCATTTGCATTTGAATCAGGGGGGCTGTGTTCCAAGGGTTCAAGAGCTTCACACCTCCTGCTTGTCTGCCAAGGTGTCTGGTTCAAACCAAGATTTTTATCCAGTTTGTGTTTTAGCTAAAATGTCTAACTAAAATGTCAGTATTATTCAGTTTTTGGTGGGCCTCTTATAGTACTTACTCTGTTGTGACTCTGTTATGACTCCAACAAAGCCTAAGTCCACTAGAAGTTGGTATAATTCTTTTTGTCTCCTTTTAGAGATATCCAGGTTTTGGTTTATGATGTAGACCTCTCAGTCCAGTTATGACTCCAACAAAGCACTATTCCACTAGAAATTGGTATAATCCTCTTTAGTTCCTTGTGGGGATACCCAGGTTTATTCCAGTTGAGTGTCTTTTTCCTTTTTTTCTCCAGTTTTCAGCCTAAAATCAGGAGGTTTTCCAGGAGCTCCTAGGAACACAACTTCTCACCTCTCTCTCTCTCTCTCTCTCTCTCTCTCTCTCTCTCTCTCTCTCTCTCTCTCTCTCTCTCTCTCTCTCTCTCTCTCTCTCTCTCTCTCTCTCTCTCTCTCTCTCTCTCTCTCTCTCTCTCTCTCTCTCTCTCTCTCTCTCTCTCTCTCTCTCTCTCTGTGAACATTAGTAAACATTTATTACCATAAAACAGGCCTTGAGACGAGATAATTAACAAAACATTTTTTAACCCCTGTAACAGTCTTCTCCCACAGAGTCCATACCCAACCGTATACTATATATGTCAGGGACATGTGTGTGTGTGTGTGCAGGGGTGACTAATTGTACTTTGTTACAATACTTAAGTACTGTTTATGGGGATTTGTACTTTACTCGACTAGTATTAGGTTTGCTGATTGGTCCTTGTGCAAGACTATAGAAAGCGGGGTTCTTTGATTAAACACCTGCTATCAGAAGAATAGACAGTCAGAAAAAAAGTTTTTACTTTTACTTTTTACTACTTAAGGGAGAAAATGTCATTCAGAATGTTGGATTAGGACACTGAGCAGCAAAGGAGAAATGGCACATCTGACGTAAAGTGCCACAGGTGCTCACAAAAACATTAAACTGAGAGAGAGAAGGGATGTCTGCACATATAAAGCACCTGAAGAAGACCACACATATTGCACTTGAAGAAGACCACATATAAAGACCTGAAGAAGACCACATATAAAGACCTGAAGAAGACCACATATAAAGACCAAGAAGACCACATATAAAGCACCTGAAGAAGACCACATATAAAGCACCTGAAGAAGACCACATATAAAGACCTGAAGAAGACCATATATAAAGACCTGAAGAAGACCACATATGAAGCACCTGAAGAAGACCACATATAAAGCACCTGAAGAAGACCACATATAACGCACCTGAAGAAGACCACATATAAAGCACCTGAAGAAGACCACATATAAAGCACCTGAAGAAGACCACATATAAAGCACCTGAAGAAGACCACATATGAAACACCTGAAGAAGACGCAATATAAAGACCTGAAGAAGACCAGATATAAAGACCTGAAGAAGACCACATATAAAGCACCAGAAAAAGACCCCATATAAAGCACTTGAAGAAGACCAGATATGAAGACCTGAAGAAGACCACATATAAAGACCAGAAGAAGACCACATATGAAACACCTGAAGAAGACCAGATATAAAGCACCTGAAGAAGAAGACCACATATAAAGCACCTGAAGAAGACCATATATGAAGCACCTGAAGAAGACCACATATAAAGCACCTGAAGAAGAAGACCACATATAAAGCACATGAAGAAGACCACATATAAAGACCTGAAGAAGACCACACATAAAGACCTGAAGAAGACCATATATAAAGCACCTGAAGAAGACCACATATAAAGCACCTGAAGAAGACCACATATAAAGACCTGAAGAAGACCACATATAAAGCACCTGAAGAAGACCACATATGAAACACCTGAAGAAGACCACATATAAAGACCTGAAGAAGACCAGATATAAAGACCTGAAGAAGACCACATATAAAGCATCAGAAGAAGACCACATATAAAGCACCTGAAGAAGACCCCATATAAAGCACTTGAAGAAGACCACATATAAAGCACCTGAAGAAGACCACATATAAAGACCTGAAGAAGACCACATATGAAGCACCTGAAGAAGACCACATATAAAGACCTGAAGAAGACCACATATAAAGCACCTGAAGAAGACCACATATAAAGACCTGAAGAAGACCACATATAAAGACCTGAGGAAGACCACATATAAAGCACCTGAAGAAGAACCGATATAAAGACCTGAAGAAGAAGACCACATAAAAAGACCTGAAGAAGACCACATATAAAGACCCGAAGAAGAAGACCACATATAAAGCACCTGAATAACACCACATATAAAGACCTGAAGAAGACCACATATAAAGACCTGAAGAAGACCACATATAAAGCACCTGAAGAAGACCACATATAAAGACCTGAAGAAGACCATATATAAAGACCTGAAGAAGACCACATATGAAGCACCTGAAGAAGAACACATATAAAGACCTGAAGAAGACCACATATGAAGCACCTGAAGAACACATATAAAGCACCTGAAGAAGACCACATATAAAGCACCTGAAGAAGACCACATATAAAGACCTGAAGAAGACTACATATAAAGACCTGAAGAAGAAGACCACATATAAAGCACCTGAAGAAGACCACATATAAAGCACCTGAAGAAGACCACATATAAAGACCTGAAGAAGACTACATATAAAGACCTGAAGAAGAAGACCACATATAAAGCACCTGAAGAAGACCACATATAAAGACCTGAAGAAGACTACATATAAAGTCCTGAAGAAGAAGACCACATATAAAGACCTGAAGAAGACCACATATGAAGCACCTGAAGAAGACCACATATAAAGACCTGAAGAAGACCACATATAAAGACCTGAAGAAGACCACATATAAAGCACCTGAAGAAGACCACATATAAAGACCTGAAGAAGACCACATATGAAGCACCTGAAGAAGACCACATATAAAGCACCTGAAGAAGACCACATATAAAGCACCTGAAGAAGACCACATATAAAGACCTGAAGAAGACTACATATAAAGACCTGAAGAAGAAGACCACATATAAAGCACCTGAAGAAGACCACATATGAAGCACCTCAAGAAGAAGACCACATATAAAGCACCTGAAGAAGACCACATATAAAGACCTGAAGAAGACCACATTTCTCCAGTTTTCAGCCTAAAATCAGGAGGTTTTCCGCAGGAGCTCCTAGGAACACAACTTCTCACCTCTCTCTCTCTCTCTCTCTCTCTCTCTCTCTCTCTCTCTCTCTCTCTCTCTCTCTCTCTCTCTCTCTCTGTGTGAACATTAGTAAACATTTATTACCATAAAACAGGCCTTGAGACGAGATAATTAACAAAACATTTTTTAACCCCTGTAACAGTCTTCTCCCACAGAGTCCATACCCAACCGTATACTATATATGTCAGGGACATGTGTGTGTGTGTGTGCAGGGGTGACTAATTGTACTTTGTTACAATACTTAAGTACTGTTTATGGGGATTTGTACTTTACTCGACTAGTATTAGGTTTGCTGATTGGTCCTTGTGCAAGACTATAGAAAGCGGGGATCTTTGATTAAACACCTGCTATCAGAAGAATAGACAGTCAGAAAAAAAGTTTTTACTTTGACTTTTTACTACTTAAGGGAGAAAATGTCATTCAGAATGTTGGATTAGGACACTGAGCAGCAAAGGAGAAATGGCACATCTGACGTAAAGTGCCACAGGTGCTCACAAAAACATTAAACTGAGAGAGAGAAGGGATGTCTGCACATATAAAGCACCTGAAGAAGACCACATATATTGCACTTGAAGAAGACCACATATAAAGACCTGAAGAAGACCACATATAAAGACCTGAAGAAGACCACATATAAAGACCAAGAAGACCACATATAAAGCACCTGAAGAAGACCACATATAAAGCACCTGAAGAAGACCACATATAAAGACCTGAAGAAGACCATATATAAAGACCTGAAGAAGACCACATATGAAGCACCTGAAGAAGACCACATATAAAGCACCTGAAGAAGACCACATATAAAGCACCTGAAGAAGACCACATATAAAGCACCTGAAGAAGACCACATATAAAGCACCTGAAGAAGACCACATATAAAGCACCTGAAGAAGACCACATATGAAACACCTGAAGAAGACCACATATAAAGACCTGAAGAAGACCAGATATAAAGACCTGAAGAAGACCACATATAAAGCACCAGAAGAAGACCACATATAAAGCACCTGAAGAAGACCCCATATAAAGCACTTGAAGAAGACCACATATAAAGCACCTGAAGAAGACCACATATAAAGCACCTGAAGAAGACCAGATATAAAGACCTGAAGAAGACCACATATAAAGACCTGAAGAAGAAGACCACATATAAAGCACCTGAATAAGACCACATATAAAGACCTGAAGAAAACCACATATAAAGACCTGAAGAAGACCACATATAAAGCACCTGAAGAAGACCACATATAAAGCACCTGAAGAAGACCACATATAAAGCACCTGAAGAAGACCAGATATAAAGACCTGAAGAAGACCACATATAAAGACCAGAAGAAGACCACATATGAAACACCTGAAGAAGACCAGATATAAAGCACCTGAAGAAGAAGACCACATATAAAGCACCTGAAGAAGACCATATATGAAGCACCTGAAGAAGACCACATATAAATACCTGAAGAAGAAGACCACATATAAAGCACCTGAAGAAGACCACATATAAAGCACCTGAAGAAGAAGACCACATATAAAGCACATGAAGAAGACCACATATAAAGACCTGAAGAAGACCACACATAAAGACCTGAAGAAGACCATATATAAAGCACCTGAAGAAGACCACATATGAAGCACCTGAAGAAGACCACATATAAAGACCTGAAGAAGAAGACCACATATAAAGACCTGAAGAAGACCACATATAAAGACCTGAAGAAGAAGACCACATATAAAGCACCTGAATAAGACCACATATAAAGACCTGAAGAAAACCACATATAAAGACCTGAAGAAGACCACATATAAAGCACCTGAAGAAGACCACATATAAAGCACCTGAAGAAGACCACATATAAAGACCTGAAGAAGACCACATATGAAGCACCTGAAGAAGACCACATATAAAGACCTGAAGAAGACCACATATAAAGCACCTGAAGAAGACCACATATAAAGACCTGAAGAAGACCACATATAAAGACCTGAGGAAGACCACATATAAAGCACCTGAAGAAGAACCAATATAAAGACCTGAAGAAGAAGACCACATAAAAAGACCTGAAGAAGACCACATATAAAGACCCGAAGAAGAAGACCACATATAAAGCACCTGAATAACACCACATATAAAGACCTGAAGAAGACCACATATAAAGACCTGAAGAAGACCACATATAAAGCACCTGAAGAAGACCACATATAAAGACCTGAAGAAGACCATATATAAAGACCTGAAGAAGACCACATATGAAGCACCTGAAGAAGACCACATATAAAGACCTGAAGAAGACCACATATAAAGACCTGAAGAAGACCACATATAAAGCACCTGAAGAAGACCACATATGAAGCACCTGAAGAAGACCACATATAAAGCACCTGAAGAAGACCACATATAAAGCACCTGAAGAAGACCACATATAAAGACCTGAAGAAGACTACATATAAAGACCTGAATAAGAAGACCACATATAAAGCACCTGAAGAAGACCACATATGAAGCACCTCAAGAAGAAGACCACATATAAAGCACCTGAAGAAGACCACATATAAAGACCTGAAGAAGACCACATATAAAGACCTGAAGAAGACTACATATAAAGACCTGAAGAAGACCACATATAAAGCACCTGAAGAAGACCACATATAAAGACCTGAACAAGACCACATATGAAGACCTGAAGAAGACCACATATAAAGCACCTGAAGAAGACCACATATAAAGCACCTGAAGAAGACCACATATAAAGCACCTAAAGAAGACCACATATGAAGCACATGAAGAAGACCACATATAAAGACCTGAAGAAGACCACATATAAAGACCTGAAGAAGACCACATATAAAGCACCAGAAGAAGACCACATATAAAGCACCTGAAGAAGACCACATATAAAGCACATGAAGAAGACCACATATGAAGCACCTGAAGAAGACCACATATAAAGACCTGAAGAAGAAGACCACATATAAAGCACCTGAAGAAGACCCCATATAAAGACCTGAAGAAGACCACATATAAAGCACCTGAAGAAGACCACATATAAAGCACCTGAAGAAGACCACATATGAAACACCTGAAGAAGACCACATATGAATACCTGAAAAAGACCAGATATAAAGACCTGAAGAAGACCACATATAAAGCACCAGAAGAAGACCACATATAAAGCACTTGAACAAGACCACATATAAAGCACCTGAAGAAGACCACATATAAAGCACCTGAAGAAGACCAGATATAAAGACCTGAAGAAGACCACATATAAAGACCAGAAGAAGACCACATATGAAACACCTGAAGAAGACCAGATAAAAAAGACCTGAAGAAGAAGACCACATATAAAGACCTGAAGAAGACCACATATAAAGACCTGAAGAAGAAGACCACATATAAAGCACCTGAATAAGACCACATATAAAGACCTGAAGAAAACCACATATAAAGACCTGAAGAAGACCACATATAAAGCACCTGAAGAAGACCACATATAAAGCACCTGAAGAAGACCACATATAAAGACCTGAAGAAGACCACATATAAAGCACCTGAAGAAGACCCCATATAAAGACCTGAAGAAGACCACATATAAAGCACCTGAAGAAGACCACATATAAAGCACCTGAAGAAGACCACATATGAAACACCTGAAGAAGACCACATATGAAGACCTGAAAAAGACCAGATATAAAGACCTGAAGAAGACCACATATAAAGCACCAGAAGAAGACCACATATAAAGCACTTGAACAAGACCACATATAAAGCACCTGAAGAAGACCACATATAAAGCACCTGAAGAAGACCACATATAAATACCTGAAGAAGAAGACCACATATAAAGCACCTGAAGAAGACCCCATATAAAGACCTGAAGAAGACCACATATAAAGCACCTGAAGAAGACCACATATAAAGCACCTGAAGAAGACCACATATAAAGCACCTGAAGACGACCACATATGAAACACCTGAAGAAGACCACATATAAAGACCTGAAGAAGACCACATATAAAGCACCTGAAGAAGACCACATATGAAGCACCTGAAGAAGACTACATATAAAGCACCTGAAGAAGACCACATATGAAGCACCTGAAGAAGACCATATATAAAGACCTGAAGAAGACCACATATAAAGCACCGGAAGAAGACCACATATAAAGTCCTGAAGAAGAAGACCACATATAAAGCACCAGAAGAAGACCACATATAAAGACCTGAAGAAGACCACATATAAAGACATGAAGAAGACCACATATAAATACCTGAAGAAGACCACATATAAAGCACCTGAAGAAGACCACATATAAAGCACCTGAAGAAGACCACATATAAAGACCTGAAGAAGACCACATATAAAGACCTGAAGAAGACCACATATAAAGACCTGAAGAAGAGCACATATAAAGCACCTGAAGAAGACCACATATAAAGACCTGAAGAAGACCACATATGAAGACCTGAAGAAGACCACATATAAAGCACCTGAAGAAGACCACATATAAAGCACCTGAAGAAGACCACATATAAAGCACCTGAAGAAGACCACATATGAAGCACCTGAAGAAGACCACATATAAAGCACCTGAAGAAGACCACATATGAAGCACCTGAAGAAGACCACATATAAAGCACCAGAAGAAGACCACATATAAAGACCTGAAGAAGAAGACCACATATAAAGCACCAGAAGAAGACCACATATAAATACCTGAAGAAGACCAGATATGAAGCACCTGAAGAAGACCACATATAAAGCACCAGAAGAAGACCACATATAAAGACCTGAAGAAGAAGACCACATATAAAGCACCAGAAGAAGACCACATATAAAGCACCTGAAGAAGACCACATATGAAGCACCTGAAGAAGACTACATATAAAGCACCTGAAGAAGACCACATATGAAGCACCTGAAGAAGACCACATATAAAGACCTGAAGAAGACCACATATAAAGCACCGGAAGAAGACCACATATAAAGTCCTGAAGAAGAAGACCACATATAAAGCACCAGAAGAAGACCACATATAAAGACCTGAAGAAGACCACATATAAAGACCTGAAGAAGACCACATATAAAGACCTGAAGAAGACCACATATAAAGCACCTGAAGAAGACCACATATAAAGCACCTGAAGAAGACCACATATAAAGACCTGAAGAAGACCACATATGAAGACCTGAAGAAGACCACATATAAAGCACCTGAAGAAGACCACATATAAAGCACCTGAAGAAGACCACATATAAAGCACCTGAAGAAGACCACATATGAAGCACCTGAAGAAGACCACATATAACGCACCTGAAGAAGACCACATATGAAGCACCTGAAGAAGACCACATATAAAGCACCAGAAGAAGACCACATATAAAGACCTGAAGAAGAAGACCACATATAAAGCACCAGAAGAAGACCACATATAAATACCTGAAGAAGACCAGATATGAAGCACCTGAAGAAGACCACATATAAAGCACCAGAAGAAGACCACATATAAAGACCTGAAGAAGAAGACCACATATCAAGCACCAGAAGAAGACCACATATAAAGCACCTGAAGAAGACCACATATGAAGCACCTGAAGAAGACTACATATAAAGCACCTGAAGAAGACCACATATGAAGCACCTGAAGAAGACCACATATAAAGACCTGAAGAAGACCACATATAAAGCACCGGAAGAAGACCACATATAAAGTCCTGAAGAAGAAGACCACATATAAAGCACCAGAAGAAGACCACATATAAAGACCTGAAGAAGACCACATATAAAGACCTGAAGAAGACCACATATAAAGACCTGAAGAAGACCACATATAAAGCACCTGAAGAAGACCACATATAAAGCACCTGAAGAAGACCACATATAAAGACCTGAAGAAAACCACATATGAAGACCTGAAGAAGACCACATATAAAGCACCCGAAGAAGACCACATATAAAGACCAGAAGACCACATATAAAGCACCTGAAGACCACATATGAAGCACCTGAAGAAGACCACATATAAAGCACCTGAAGAAGACCACATATGAAGCACCTGAAGAAGACCACATATAAAGACCTGAAGAAGACCACATATAAAGACCTGAAGAAGACCACATATAAAGCACCTGAAGAAGACCACATATAAAGCACCTGAAGAAGACCACATATAAAGACCTGAAGAAGACCACATATAAAGACCTGAAGAAGACCACATGTAAAGACCTGAAGAAGACCACATATAAAGCACCTGAAGAAGACCACATATAAAGACCTGAAGAAGACCACATATGAAGACCTGAAGAAGACCACATATAAAGCACCTGAAGAAGACCACATATAAAGCACCTGAAGAAGACCACATATGAAGCACCTGAAGAAGACCACATATAAAGCACCTGAAGAAGACCACATATAAAGACCTGAAGAAGAAGACCACATATAAAGCACCAGAAGAAGACCACATATAAAGACCTGAAGAAGACCAGATATGAAGCACCTGAAGAAGACCACATATAAAGCACCAGAAGAAGACCACATATAAAGACCTGAAGAAGAAGACCACATATAAAGCACCAGAAGAAGACCACATATAAAGCACCTGAAGAAGACCACATATGAAGCACCTGAAGAAGACTACATATAAAGCACCTGAAGAAGACCACATATGAAGCACCTGAAGAAGACCACATATAAAGACCTGAAGAAGACCACATATAAAGCACCGGAAGAAGACCACATATAAAGTCCTGAAGAAGAAGACCACATATAAAGCACCAGAAGAAGACCACATATAAAGACCTGAAGAAGACCACATATAAAGACCTGAAGAAGACCACATATAAAGACCTGAAGAAGACCACATATAAAGACCTGAAGAAGACCACATATAAAGCACCTGAAGAAGACCACATATAAAGCACCTGAAGAAGACCACATATAAAGACCTGAAGAAGACCACATATAAAGCACCTGAAGAAGACCACATATAAAGACCTGAAGAAGACCACATATGAAGACCTGAAGAAGACCACATATAAAGCACCCGAAGAAGACCACATATAAAGACCAGAAGACCACATATAAAGCACCTGAAGAAGACCACATATGAAGCACCTGAAGAAGACCACATATAAAGACCTGAAGAAGACCACATATAAAGCACCTGAAGAAGACCATATATAAAGACCTGAACAAGACCACATATGAAGACCTGAAGAAGACCACATATAAAGCACCTGAAGAAGACCACATATAAAGACCTGAAGAAGACCACATATAAAGCACCAGAAGAAGACCACATATAAAGCACCTGAAGAAGACCACATATAAAGCACCTGAAGAAGACCACATATGAAGCACCTGAAGAAGACCACATATAAATACCTGAAGAAGAAGACCACATATAAACCACCTGAAGAAGACCCCATATAAAGACCTGAAGAAGACCACATATAAAGCACCTGAAGAAGACCACATATAAAGCACCTGAAGAAGACCACATATAAAGCACCTGAAGACGACCACATATGAAACACCTGAAGAAGACCACATATAAAGACCTGAAGAAGACCACATATAAAGCACCTGAAGAAGACCACATATGAAGCACCTGAAGAAGACTACATATAAAGCACCTGAAGAAGACCACATATGAAGCACCTGAAGAAGACCATATATAAAGACCTGAAGAAGACCACATATAAAGCACCGGAAGAAGACCACATATAAAGTCCTGAAGAAGAAGACCACATATAAAGCACCAGAAGAAGACCACATATAAAGACCTGAAGAAGACCACATATAAAGACCTGAAGAAGACCACATATAAAGACCTGAAGAAGACCACATATAAAGCACCTGAAGAAGACCACATATAAAGCACCTGAAGAAGACCACATATAAAGACCTGAAGAAGACCACATATAAAGACCTGAAGAAGACCAAATATAAAGACCTGAAGAAGACCACATATAAAGCACCTGAAGAAGACCACATATAAAGACCTGAAGAAGACCACATATGAAGACCTGAAGAAGACCACATATAAAGCACCTGAAGAAGACCACATATAAAGCACCTGAAGAAGACCACATATAAAGCACCTGAAGAAGACCACATATGAAGCACCTGAAGAAGACCACATATAAAGCACCTGAAGAAGACCACATATGAAGCACCTGAAGAAGACCACATATAAAGCACCTGAAGAAGACCACATATAAAGCACCTGAAGAAGACCACATATAAAGCACCTGAAGAAGACCACATATGAAGCACCTGAAGAAGACCACATATAAAGCACCTGAAGAAGACCACATATAAAGACCTGAAGAAGAAGACCACATATAAAGCACCAGAAGAAGACCACATATAAAGACCTGAAGAAGACCAGATATGAAGCACCTGAAGAAGACCACATATAAAGCACCAGAAGAAGACCACATATAAAGACCTGAAGAAGAAGACCACATATAAAGCACCAGAAGAAGACCACATATAAAGCACCTGAAGAAGACCACATATGAAGCACCTGAAGAAGACTACATATAAAGCACCTGAAGAAGACCACATATGAAGCACCTGAAGAAGACCACATATAAAGACCTGAAGAAGACCACATATAAAGCACCGGAAGAAGACCACATATAAAGTCCTGAAGAAGAAGACCACATATAAAGCACCAGAAGAAGACCACATATAAAGACCTGAAGAAGACCACATATAAAGACCTGAAGAAGACCACATATAAAGACCTGAAGAAGACCACATATAAAGACCTGAAGAAGACCACATATAAAGCACCTGAAGAAGACCACATATAAAGCACCTGAAGAAGACCACATATAAAGACCTGACGAAGACCACATATAAAGACCTGAAGAAGACCACATATAAAGACCTGAAGAAGACCACATATAAAGCACCTGAAGAAGACCACATATAAAGACCTGAAGAAGACCACATATGAAGACCTGAAGAAGACCACATATAAAGCACCCGAAGAAGACCACATATAAAGACCAGAAGACCACATATAAAGCACCTGAAGAAGACCACATATGAATCACCTGAAGAAGACCACATATAAAGACCTGAAGAAGACCACATATAAAGCACCTGAAGAAGACCATATATAAAGACCTGAACAAGACCACATATGAAGACCTGAAGAAGACCACATATAAAGCACCTGAAGAAGACCACATATAAAGCACCTGAAGAAGACCACATATGAAGCACATGAAGAAGACCACATATAAAGACCTGAAGAAGACCACATATAAAGACCTGAAGAAGACCACATATAAAGCACCAGAAGAAGACCACATATAAAGCACCTGAAGAAGACCACATATAAAGCACCTGAAGAAGACCACATATGAAGCACCTGAAGAAGACCACATATAAATACCTGAAGAAGAAGACCACATATAAACCACCTGAAGAAGACCCCATATAAAGACCTGAAGAAGACCACATATAAAGCACCTGAAGAAGACCACATATAAAGCACCTGAAGAAGACCACATATAAAGCACCTGAAGACGACCACATATGAAACACCTGAAGAAGACCACATATAAAGACCTGAAGAAGACCACATATAAAGCACCTGACGAAGACCACATATGAAGCACCTGAAGAAGACTACATATAAAGCACCTGAAGAAGACCACATATGAAGCACCTGAAGAAGACCATATATAAAGACCTGAAGAAGACCACATATAAAGCACCGGAAGAAGACCACATATAAAGTCCTGAAGAAGAAGACCACATATAAAGCACCAGAAGAAGACCACATATAAAGACCTGAAGAAGACCACATATAAAGCACCTGAAGAAGACCACATATGAAGCACCTGAAGAAGACTACATATAAAGCACCTGAAGAAGACCACATATGAAGCACCTGAAGAAGACCATATATAAAGACCTGAAGAAGACCACATATAAAGCACCGGAAGAAGACCACATATAAAGTCCTGAAGAAGAAGACCACATATAAAGCACCTGAAGAAGACCCCATATAAAGACCTGAAGAAGACCACATATAAAGCACCTGAAGAAGACCACATATAAAGCACCTGAAGAAGACCACATATAAAGACCTGAAGAAGACCACATATAAAGACCTGAAGAAGACCACATATAAAGCACCTGAAGAAGACCACATATGAAGCACCTGAAGAAGACTACATATAAAGCACCTGAAGAAGACCACATATGAAGCACCTGAAGAAGACCATATATAAAGACCTGAAGAAGACCACATATAAAGCACCGGAAGAAGACCACATATAAAGTCCTGAAGAAGAAGACCACATATAAAGCACCAGAAGAAGACCACATATAAAGACCTGAAGAAGACCACATATAAAGACCTGAAGAAGACCACATATAAAGACCTGAAGAAGACTACATATAAAGCACCTGAAGAAGACCACATATAAAGACCTGAAGAAGACCACATATAAAGACCTGAAGAAGACCACATATAAAGACCTGAAGAAGACCACATATAAAGCACCTGAAGAAGACCACATATAAAGACCTGAAGAAGACCACATATGAAGACCTGAAGAAGACCACATATAAAGCACCTGAAGAAGACCACATATAAAGCACCTGAAGAAGACCACATATAAAGCACCTGAAGAAGACCACATATGAAGCACCTGAAGAAGACCACATATAAAGCACCTGAAGAAGACCACATATGAAGCACCTGAAGAAGACCACATATAAAGCACCTGAAGAAGACCACATATAAAGCACCTGAAGAAGACCACATATAAAGCACCTGAAGAAGACCACATATGAAGCACCTGAAGAAGACCACATATAAAGCACCTGAAGAAGACCACATATAAAGACCTGAAGAAGAAGACCACATATAAAGCACCAGAAGAAGACCACATATAAAGACCTGAAGAAGACCAGATATGAAGCACCTGAAGAAGACCACATATAAAGCACCAGAAGAAGACCACATATAAAGACCTGAAGAAGAAGACCACATATAAAGCACCAGAAGAAGACTACATATAAAGCACCTGAAGAAGACCACATATGAAGCACCTGAAGAAGACTACATATAAAGCACCTGAAGAAGACCACATATGAAGCACCTGAAGAAGACCACATATAAAGACCTGAAGAAGACCACATATAAAGCACCGGAAGAAGACCACATATAAAGTCCTGAAGAAGAAGACCACATATAAAGCACCAGAAGAAGACCACATATAAAGACCTGAAGAAGACCACATATAAAGACCTGAAGAAGACCACATATAAAGACCTGAAGAAGACCACATATAAAGACCTGAAGAAGACCACATATAAAGCACCTGAAGAAGACCACATATAAAGCACCTGAAGAAGACCACATATAAAGACCTGACGAAGACCACATATAAAGACCTGAAGAAGACCACATATAAAGACCTGAAGAAGACCACATATAAAGCACCTGAAGAAGACCACATATAAAGACCTGAAGAAGACCACATATGAAGACCTGAAGAAGACCACATATAAAGCACCCGAAGAAGACCACATATAAAGACCAGAAGACCACATATAAAGCACCTGAAGAAGACCACATATGAATCACCTGAAGAAGACCACATATAAAGACCTGAAGAAGACCACATATAAAGCACCTGAAGAAGACCATATATAAAGACCTGAACAAGACCACATATGAAGACCTGAAGAAGACCACATATAAAGCACCTGAAGAAGACCACATATAAAGCACCTGAAGAAGACCACATATGAAGCACATGAAGAAGACCACATATAAAGACCTGAAGAAGACCACATATAAAGACCTGAAGAAGACCACATATAAAGCACCAGAAGAAGACCACATATAAAGCACCTGAAGAAGACCACATATAAAGCACCTAAAGAAGACCACATATGAAGCACCTGAAGAAGACCACATATAAATACCTGAAGAAGAAGACCACATATAAACCACCTGAAGAAGACCCCATATAAAGACCTGAAGAAGACCACATATAAAGCACCTGAAGAAGACCACATATAAAGCACCTGAAGAAGACCACATATAAAGCACCTGAAGACGACCACATATGAAACACCTGAAGAAGACCACATATAAAGACCTGAAGAAGACCACATATAAAGCACCTGACGAAGACCACATATGAAGCACCTGAAGAAGACTACATATAAAGCACCTGAAGAAGACCACATATGAAGCACCTGAAGAAGACCATATATAAAGACCTGAAGAAGACCACATATAAAGCACCGGAAGAAGACCACATATAAAGTCCTGAAGAAGAAGACCACATATAAAGCACCAGAAGAAGACCACATATAAAGACCTGAAGAAGACCACATATAAAGCACCTGAAGAAGACCACATATGAAGCACCTGAAGAAGACTACATATAAAGCACCTGAAGAAGACCACATATGAAGCACCTGAAGAAGACCATATATAAAGACCTGAAGAAGACCACATATAAAGCACCGGAAGAAGACCACATATAAAGTCCTGAAGAAGAAGACCACATATAAAGCACCAGAAGAAGACCACATATAAAGACCTGAAGAAGACCACATATAAAGACCTGAAGAAGACCACATATAAAGACCTGAAGAAGACCACATATAAAGCACCTGAAGAAGACCACATATAAAGCACCTGAAGAAGACCACATATAAAGACCTGAAGAAGACCACATATAAAGACCTGAAGAAGACCACATATAAAGACCTGAAGAAGACCACATATAAAGCACCTGAAGAAGACCACATATAAAGACCTGAAGAAGACCACATATGAAGACCTGAAGAAGACCACATATAAAGCACCTGAAGAAGACCACATATAAAGCACCTGAAGAAGACCACATATAAAGCACCTGAAGAAGACCACATATGAAGCACCTGAAGAAGACCACATATAAAGCACCTGAAGAAGACCACATATGAAGCACCTGAAGAAGACCACATATAAAGCACCAGAAGAAGACCACATATAAAGACCTGAAGAAGAAGACCACATATAAAGCACCAGAAGAAGACCACATATAAATACCTGAAGAAGACCAGATATGAAGCACCTGAAGAAGACCACATATAAAGCACCAGAAGAAGACCACATATAAAGACCTGAAGAAGAAGACCACATATAAAGCACCAGAAGAAGACCACATATAAAGCACCTGAAGAAGACCACATATGAAGCACCTGAAGAAGACTACATATAAAGCACCTGAAGAAGACCACATATGAAGCACCTGAAGAAGACCACATATAAAGACCTGAAGAAGACCACATATAAAGCACCGGAAGAAGACCACATATAAAGTCCTGAAGAAGAAGACCACATATAAAGCACCAGAAGAAGACCACATATAAAGACCTGAAGAAGACCACATATAAAGACCTGAAGAAGACCACATATAAAGACCTGAAGAAGACCACATATAAAGCACCTGAAGAAGACCACATATAAAGCACCTGAAGAAGACCACATATAAAGACCTGAAGAAGACCACATATGAAGACCTGAAGAAGACCACATATAAAGCACCCGAAGAAGACCACAAATAAAGACCAGAAGACCACATATAAAGCACCTGAAGAAGACCACATATGAAGCACCTGAAGAAGACCACATATAAAGCACCTGAAGAAGACCACATATGAAGCACCTGAAGAAGACCACATATAAAGCACCTGAAGAAGACCACATATAAAGACCTGAAGAAGACCACATATAAAGACCTGAAGAAGACCACATATGAAGACCTGAAGAAGACCACATATAAAGCACCCGAAGAAGACCACATATAAAGCACCTGAAGAAGACCACATATAAAGACCTGAAGACCACATATAAAGCACCTGAAGAAGACCACATATGAAGCACCTGAAGAAGACCACATATAAAGCACCTGAAGAAGACCACATATAAAGACCTGAAGAAGACCACATATAAAGACCTGAAGAAGACCACATATAAAGACCTGAAGAAGACCACATATAAAGCACCTGAAGAAGACCACATATAAAGCACCTGAAGAAGACCACATATAAAGACCTGAAGAAGACCACATATAAAGACCTGAAGAAGACCACATGTAAAGACCTGAAGAAGACCACATATAAAGCACCTGAAGAAGACCACATATAAAGACTTGAAGAAGACCACATATGAAGACCTGAAGAAGACCACATATAAAGCACCTGAAGAAGACCACATATAAAGCACCTGAAGAAGACCACATATAAAGCACCTGAAGAAGACCACATATGAAGCACCTGAAGAAGACCACATATAAAGCACCTGAAGAAGACCACATATGAAGCACCTGAAGAATACCACATATAAAGCACCAGAAGAAGACCACATATAAAGACCTGAAGAAGAAGACCACATATAAAGCACCAGAAGAAGACCACATATAAAGACCTGAAGAAGACCAGATATGAAGCACCTGAAGAAGACCACATATAAAGCACCAGAAGAAGACCACATATAAAGACCTGAAGAAGAAGACCACATATAAAGCACCAGAAGAAGACCACATATAAAGCACCTGAAGAAGACCACATATGAAGCACCTGAAGAAGATTACATATAAAGCACCTGAAGAAGACCACATATGAAGCACCTGAAGAAGACCACATATAAAGACCTGAAGAAGACCACATATAAAGCACCGGAAGAAGACCACATATAAAGTCCTGAAGAAGAAGACCACATATAAAGCACCAGAAGAAGACCACATATAAAGACCTGAAGAAGACCACATATAAAGACCTGAAGAAGACCACATATAAAGACCTGAAGAAGACCACATATAAAGACCTGAAGAAGACCACATATAAAGCACCTGAAGAAGACCACATATAAAGCACCTGAAGAAGACCACATATAAAGACCTGACGAAGACCACATATAAAGACCTGAAGAAGACCACATATAAAGACCTGAAGAAGACCACATATAAAGCACCTGAAGAAGACCACATATAAAGACCTGAAGAAGACCACATATGAAGACCTGAAGAAGACCACATATAAAGCACCCGAAGAAGACCACATATAAAGACCAGAAGACCACATATAAAGCACCTGAAGAAGACCACATATGAAGCACCTGAAGAAGACCACATATAAAGCACCTGAAGAAGACCACATATGAAGCACCTGAAGAAGACCACATATAAAGCGCCAGAAGAAGACCACATATAAAGACCTGAAGAAGAAGACCACATATAAAGCACCAGAAGAAGACCACATATAAAGATCTGAAGAAGACCACATATGAAGCACCTGAAGAAGACCACATATAAAGCACCAGAAGAAGACCACATATAAAGTCAAGTCAAGTCAGTTTTATTTGTATAGCACATTCCCAGGCAGCGGCAGCTGACACCAAAGTGCTTCACAAGCAGGTTGATAAAAACAAATTAGTGTGAGGCAAGGTATAAGATTAAAAGAAAGAAATAAAAAACATAGCAAAGCAATGAAAGCAACAAAACAAACAATATGGTGCAAAATATAAGATTAAAAACATAATAAAGCAATGAAAGTAATAAAAACTGGTAGGACACAGTAAAACAAAGAGGATAGAAGGGTCAGGGGTCTAGTGGTAGTTAAGTAGGGGGGAAGGCCAAGGAGAACAGGTAGGTTTTCAAGAGTGATTTAAAAGCCTGTACGGTCTGGGCAGTCCGTACGCTGAGGGGGAGGCTGTTCCACAGTCTAGGCGCTGCGGTGGAGAAAGCTCTGTCTCCCCCAGTTTTGAGCCTGGTTCTGGGTACCACCAATAGCATCTGGTCAGCAGATCTGAGGGATCGGTGGGGGGTGTGGCGGTGCAGGAGCTCGAACAGATAGGAGGGAGCCGTGCCATTTAATGATTTAAAAACATTTAGTGCTAATTTAAAATCGATCCTGAAGCTAATAGGCAGCCAGTGGAGCGAGGCCAAAACTGGGCTGATGTGTTCGTATTTTCTTGTTTTGGTGAGGAGGCGCGCGGCTGCGTTCTGCACCAGTTGTAGGCGGCGGAGGAGGGACTTGTGAATGCCAGTGTACAGAGCATTGCAGTAGTCGAGGCGGGTGGTGACAAAGGCATGTATCACCGTCTCTAGGTTACTTTGGGAGAGGTATGCCTTTGTCTTCGCCAGGAGTCTAGGGTGATAAAAGCTATTTTTCACTACGGCGCTGACCTGTCTATCGAATTTAAAATTACTGTCGAATATGACCCCGAGGTTCCTGACAGAGGTGGAGAGGTTTGGGCCCAGGGGACCAAGTGCGTCAATGAGGGGGGGGCGGGGGGGCACTATTAAAAACAATGACCTCGGTTTTCCCTTCGTTCAATGTCAGGGAGTTTTCGGACATCCAGCACTTGATTTCTGCCAGGCAGTCAAGCAGTGGTTCTATTGATGTCTTCACTTGGGTGGGCTTTAAGGGGAGGTAAACCTGCACGTCATCGGCGAAGCAGTGGAATGAGATCTTGTGTTTTGCCAAGATCTGGCCTAGGGGGAGTATGTATAGGAGGAAGAGAGTGGGACCCAATATCGAGCCTTGGGGCACCCCGCAGGTGAGGGGGGCCACAGAGGAAGTGAGATCACCGAGTTGGACAGAGAAGGTCCTATTACTCAGCTAGGACCGGAACCAGTCTAAGACGGGGCCCCTAAGGCCTACGTAATGCTCGAGGCGAGCTATAAGGATGTGGTGGTCTACCGTGTCAAAGGCGGCTGAGAGGTCAAGGAGTAATAGTAGGGATGAGTTTCCTGCATCAGCAGCTGTAATCAGGTCATTTAAGACACGGAGGAGAGCAGTTTCAGTGCTGTGTCGTGGTTTAAAGCCAGATTGGAATTTGTCATGGATGTTGTTGTGTTCAAGGAATGATTGTAACTGTATGTAGACTATGCGCTCCAGGCCACATATGAAGAGCTGAAGAAGACCACATATAAAGACCTGAAGAAGACCACATATAAAGCACCTGAAGAAGACCACATATAAAGACCTGAAGAAGAAGACCACATATAAAGCACCAGAAGAAGACCACATATAAAGATCTGAAGAAGACCACATATAAAGACCTGAAGAAGACCACATATAAAGACCTGAAGAAGACCACATATAAAGACCTGAAGAAGACCACATATAAAGACCTGAAGAAGACCACATATAAAGCACCTGAAGAAGACCACATATAAAGACCTGAAGAAGACCACATATAAATCACCTGAAGAAGACCACATATAAAGACCTGAAGAAGACCACATATGAAGACCTGAAGAAGACCACATATGAAGACCTGAAGAAGACCACATATAAAGCACCTGAAGAAGACCACATATAAAGACCAGAAGACCACATATAAAGCACCTGAAGAAGACCACATATGAAGCACCTGAAGAAGACCACATATAAAGCACCTGAAGAAGACCACATATGAAGCACCTGAAGAAGACCACATATAAAGCACCAGAAGAAGACCACATATAAAGACCTGAAGAAGACCACATATAAAGCACCTGAAGAAGACCACATATAAAGCACCAGAAGAAGACCACATATAAAGCACCTGAAGAAGACCACATATAAAGATATGAAGAAGACCACATATAAAGACCTGAAGAAGACCACATATAAAGACCTGAAGAAGACCACATATAAAGACCTGAAGAAGACCACATATAAAGCACCTGAAGAAGACCACATATAAAGCACCTGAAGAAGACCACATATAAAGACCTGAAGAAGGCCACATATGAAGAGCTGAAGAAGACCACATATAAAGCACCTGAAGAAGACCACATATAAAGACCTGAAGAAGACCACATATAAAGCACCTGAAGAAGACCACATATAAAGTCCTGAAGAAGAAGACCACATATAAAGCACCAGAAGAAGACCACATATGAAGCACCTGAAAAAGACCACATATAAAGCACCAGAAGAAGACCACATATAAAGCACCTGAAGAAGACCACATATAAAGATCTGAAGAAGACCACACATAAAGACCTGAAGAAGACCACATATAAAGACCTGAAGAAGACCACATATAAAGACCTGAAGAAGACCACATATAAAGCACCTGAAGAAGACCACATATAAAGCACCTGAAGAAGACCACATATAAAGACCTGAAGAAGGCCACATATGAAGAGCTGAAGAAGACCACATATAAAGCACCTGAAGAAGACCACATATAAAGCACCTGAAGAAGGCCACATATAAAGACCTGAAGAAGGCCACATATAAAGACCTGAAGAAGACCACATATAAAGCACCTGAAGAAGACCACATATAAAGCACCTGAAGAAGACCACATATAAAGCACCAGAAGAAGACCACATATAAAGCACCTGAAGAAGACCACATATAAAGATCTGAAGAAGACCACATATAAAGACCTGAAGAAGACCACATATAAAGACCTGAAGAAGACCACATATAAAGACCTGAAGAAGACCACATATAAAGCACCTGAAGAAGACCACATATAAAGCACCTGAAGAAGACCACATATAAAGACCTGAAGAAGGCCACATATGAAGAGCTGAAGAAGACCACATATAAAGCACCTGAAGAAGACCACATATAAAGACCTGAAGAAGACCACATATAAAGCACCTGAAGAAGACCACATATGAAGCACCTGAAGAAGACTACATATAAAGCACCTGAAGAAGACCACATATGAAGCACCTGAAGAAGACCACATATAAAGACCTGAAGAAGACCACATATAAAGCACCGGAAGAAGACCACATATAAAGTCCTGAAGAAGAAGACCACATATAAAGCACCAGAAGAAGACCACATATAAAGACCTGAAGAAGACCACATATAAAGACCTGAAGAAGACCACATATAAAGACCTGAAGAAGACCACATATAAAGACCTGAAGAAGACCACATATAAAGCACCTGAAGAAGACCACATATAAAGCACCTGAAGAAGACCACATATGAAGACCTGAAGATGACCACATATAAAGCACCTGAAGAAGACCACATATAAAGACCTGAAGAAGACCACATATAAAGCACCGGAAGAAGACCACATATAAAGTCCTGAAGAAGACCACATATAAAGCACCAGAAGAAGACCACATATAAAGACCTGAAGAAGACCACATATAAAGACCTGAAGAAGACCACATATAAAGACCTGAAGAAGACCACATATAAAGCACCTGAAGAAGACCACATATAAAGCACCTGAAGAAGACCACATATAAAGACCTGAAGAAGGCCACATATGAAGAGCTGAAGAAGACCACATATAAAGCACCTGAAGAAGACCACATATAAAGACCTGAAGAAGACCACATATAAAGCACCTGAAGAAGACCACATATGAAGCACCTGAAGAAGACTACATATAAAGCACCTGAAGAAGACCACATATGAAGCACCTGAAGAAGACCACATATAAAGACCTGAAGAAGACCACATATAAAGCACCGGAAGAAGACCACATATAAAGTCCTGAAGAAGAAGACCACATATAAAGCACCAGAAGAAGACCACATATAAAGACCTGAAGAAGACCACATATAAAGACCTGAAGAAGACCACATATAAAGACCTGAAGAAGACCACATATAAAGCACCTGAAGAAGACCACATATAAAGCACCTGAAGAAGACCACATATAAAGACCTGAAGAAGACCACATATAAAGACCTGAAGAAGACCACATATAAAGACTTGAAGAAGACCACATATAAAGCACCTGAAGAAGACCACATATAAAGCACCTGAAGAAGACCACATATGAAGACCTGAAGATGACCACATATAAAGCACCTGAAGAAGACCACATATAAAGACCAGAAGACCACATATAAAGCACCTGAAGAAGACCACATATGAAGCACCTGAAGAAGACCACATATAAAGCACCTGAAGAAGACCACATATGAAGCACCTGAAGAAGACCACATATAAAGCACCAGAAGAAGACCACATATAAAGACCTGAAGAAGAAGACCACATATAAAGCACCAGAAGAAGACCACATATAAAGACCTGAAGAAGACCACATATGAAGCACCAGAAGAAGACCACATATAAAGACCTGAAGAAGAAGACCACATATAAAGCACCAGAAGAAGACCACATATAAAGCACCTGAAGAAGACCACATATGAAGCACCTGAAGAAGACTACATATAAAGCACCTGAAGAAGACCACATATGAAGCACCTGAAGAAGACCACATATAAAGACCTGAAGAAGACCACATATAAAGCACCGGAAGAAGACCACATATGAAGTCCTGAAGAAGAAGACCACATATAAAGCACCAGAAGAAGACCACATATAAAGACCTGAAGAAGACCACATATAAAGACCTGAAGAAGACCACATATAAAGACCTGAAGAAGACCACATATAAAGACCTGAAGAAGACCACATATAAAGCACCTGAATAAGACCACATATAAAGCACCTGAAGAAGACCACATATAAAGACCTGAAGAAGACCACATATAAATACCTGAAGAAGACCACATATAAAGACCTGAAGAAGACCACATATAAAGCACCTGAAGAAGACCACATATAAAGACCTGAAGAAGACCACATATGAAAACCTGAAGAAGACCACATATAAAGCACCTGAAGAAGACCACATATAAAGACCAGAAGACCACAAAGCACCTGAAGAAGACCACATATGAAGCACCTGAAGAAGACCACATATGAAGCACCTGAAGAAGACCACATATAAAGCACCTGAAGAAGACCACATATAAAGTCCTGAAGAAGAAGACCACATATAAAGCACCAGAAGAAGACCACATATGAAGCACCTGAAGAAGACCACATATAAAGCACCAGAAGAAGACCACATATAAAGCACCTGAAGAAGACCACATATAAAGATCTGAAGAAGACCACACATAAAGACCTGAAGAAGACCACATATAAAGACCTGAAGAAGACCACATATAAAGACCTGAAGAAGACCACATATAAAGCACCTGAAGAAGACCACATATAAAGCACCTGAAGAAGACCACATATAAAGACCTGAAGAAGGCCACATATGAAGAGCTGAAGAAGACCACATATAAAGCACCTGAAGAAGACCACATATAAAGCACCTGAAGAAGACCACATATAAAGACCTGAAGAAGGCCACATATAAAGACCTGAAGAAGACCACATATAAAGCACCTGAAGAAGACCACATATAAAGCACCTGAAGAAGACCACATATAAAGCACCAGAAGAAGACCACATATAAAGCACCTGAATAAGACCACATATAAAGATCTGAAGAAGACCACATATAAAGACCTGAAGAAGACCACATATAAAGACCTGAAGAAGACCACATATAAAGACCTGAAGAAGACCACATATAAAGCACCTGAAGAAGACCACATATAAAGCACCTGAAGAAGACCACATATAAAGACCTGAAGAAGGCCACATATGAAGAGCTGAAGAAGACCACATATAAAGCACCTGAAGAAGACCACATATAAAGACCTGAAGAAGACCACATATAAAGCACCTGAAGAAGACCACATATGAAGCACCTGAAGAAGACTACATATAAAGCACCTGAAGAAGACCACATATGAAGCACCTGAAGAAGACCACATATAAAGACCTGAAGAAGACCACATATAAAGCACCGGAAGAAGACCACATATAAAGTCCTGAAGAAGAAGACCACATATAAAGCACCAGAAGAAGACCACATATAAAGACCTGAAGAAGACCACATATAAAGACCTGAAGAAGACCACATATAAAGACCTGAAGAAGACCACATATAAAGACCTGAAGAAGACCACATATAAAGCACCTGAAGAAGACCACATATAAAGCACCTGAAGAAGACCACATATGAAGACCTGAAGATGACCACATATAAAGCACCTGAAGAAGACCACATATAAAGACCTGAAGAAGACCACATATAAAGCACCGGAAGAAGACCACATATAAAGTCCTGAAGAAGAAGACCACATATAAAGCACCAGAAGAAGACCACATATAAAGACCTGAAGAAGACCACATATAAAGACCTGAAGAAGACCACATATAAAGACCTGAAGAAGACCACATATAAAGCACCTGAAGAAGACCACATATAAAGCACCTGAAGAAGACCACATATAAAGACCTGAAGAAGGCCACATATGATGAGCTGAAGAAGACCACATATAAAGCACCTGAAGAAGACCACATATAAAGACCTGAACAAGACCACATATAAAGCACCTGAAGAAGACCACATATGAAGCACCTGAAGAAGACTACATATAAAGCACCTGAAGAAGACCACATATGAAGCACCTGAAGAAGACCACATATAAAGACCTGAAGAAGACCACATATAAAGCACCGGAAGAAGACCACATATAAAGTCCTGAAGAAGAAGACCACATATAAAGCACCAGAAGAAGACCACATATAAAGACCTGAAGAAGACCACATATAAAGACCTGAAGAAGACCACATATAAAGACCTGAAGAAGACCACATATAAAGCACCTGAAGAAGACCACATATAAAGCACCTGAAGAAGACCACATATAAAGACCTGAAGAAGACCACATATAAAGACCTGAAGAAGACCACATATAAAGACTTGAAGAAGACCACATATAAAGCACCTGAAGAAGACCACATATAAAGCACCTGAAGAAGACCACATATGAAGACCTGAAGATGACCACATATAAAGCACCTGAAGAAGACCACATATAAAGACCAGAAGACCACATATAAAGCACCTGAAGAAGACCACATATGAAGCACCTGAAGAAGACCACATATAAAGCACCTGAAGAAGACCACATATGAAGCACCTGAAGAAGACCACATATAAAGCACCAGAAGAAGACCACATATAAAGACCTGAAGAAGAAGACCACATATAAAGCACCAGAAGAAGACCACATATAAAGACCTGAAGAAGACCACATATGAAGCACCAGAAGAAGACCACATATAAAGACCTGAAGAAGAAGACCACATATAAAGCACCAGAAGAAGACCACATATAAAGCACCTGAAGAAGACCACATATGAAGCACCTGAAGAAGACTACATATAAAGCACCTGAAGAAGACCACATATGAAGCACCTGAAGAAGACCACATATAAAGACCTGAAGAAGACCACATATAAAGCACCGGAAGAAGACCACATATAAAGTCCTGAAGAAGAAGACCACATATGAAGCACCTGAAGAAGACTACATATAAAGCACCTGAAGAAGACCACATATGAAGCACCTGAAGAAGACCACATATAAAGACCTGAAGAAGACCACATATAAAGCACCGGAAGAAGACCACATATAAAGTCCTGAAGAAGAAGACCACATATAAAGCACCAGAAGAAGACCACATATAAAGACCTGAAGAAGACCACATATAAAGACCTGAAGAAGACCACATATAAAGACCTGAAGAAGACCACATATAAAGCACCTGAATAAGACCACATATAAAGCACCTGAAGAAGACCACATATAAAGACCTGAAGAAGACCACATATAAATACCTGAAGAAGACCACATATAAAGACCTGAAGAAGACCACATATAAAGCACCTGAAGAAGACCACATATAAAGACCTGAAGAAGACCACATATGAAGACCTGAAGAAGACCACATATAAAGCACCTGAAGAAGACCACATATAAAGACCAGAAGACCACAAAGCACCTGAAGAAGACCACATATGAAGCACCTGAAGAAGACCACATATGAAGCACCTGAAGAAGACCACATATAAAGCACCAGAAGAAGACCACATATAAAGACCTGAAGAAGAAGACCACATATAAAGCACCAGAAGAAGACCACATATAAAGATCTGAAGAAGACCACATATGAAGCACCTGAAGAAGACCACATATAAAGCACCAGAAGAAGACCACATATAAAGACCTGAAGAAGAAGACCACATATAAAGCACCAGAAGAAGACCACATATAAAGATCTGAAGAAGACCACATATAAAGACCTGAAGAAGACCACATATAAAGACCTGAAGAAGACCACATATAAAGACCTGAAGAAGACCACATATAAAGCACCTGAAGAAGACCACATATAAAGACCTGAAGAAGACCACATATAAAGCACCTGAAGAAGAAGACCACATATAAAGACCTGAAGAAGACCACATATAAAGCACCTGAAGAAGACCACATATAAAGACCTGAAGAAGACCACATATAAAGACCTGAAGAAGACCACCAGGTCCAGATGTTGCTCCTAAGGAAGACCACCAAGGCCCTCATTTATCAACAGTTCTTAGAAAGTCTTCTACTTTCATTCGTAAGCACAGAATTTAGAATGTGTGCACGCACACAAAAAACGGGATTTATCACACGTGCGTACACAGGTCGTACGCACACCTGTCTTGATAAATATCACTTTGATCCTACGCTGGAGCTCGTGCATGGTTTTAAGTATTTGCATACCAGAACCGCCCCGATTATCCATATATGGTCATGAAACACCCCCATGGGATGTGAAATAATGGTCTAACCCGAGCGAACTCTGAGAGACTTCACTGAGAGCGAGATTGATCACCGAGGTCCAACCAACAAATTGAACGTATATAGCATTTCCCGTTGTGAACAATCTTATTTGGAAACATGACACACAGAATAATAGTATTTAGCGTTTTATTTTAAACAATATTTAATCGTATGATTATAGATATTTTTAGAGAATAAATAAATCCAATGAAGTTGCCAAGTCCACAGACAACTCGGCTGAGGAGGAGGGAGCATGTAGACTATCTTCGGTGCACCGGGAGCCAAGGATGTTGACTGACCCAGTCCTGCTACAGAACCAGCACATTGACAGAAATAAATGACAAGCTGACCCGACATTAAGCACTGTAATGACTGAAATAAAATCAATTTCAGCAGGCCAACTCTGCGCTCTACAATGCCTATTATGTGCGCTTGTCATGAGCCCGTGGTTCTGGTCAGAGTCATTATGGCTTCAGTGGATAACCCTGATCTGCATTTAAGTGATTTTTTAGATACCCCAGTAATAACATTACAATTTAATTAAATACAATTAGGCCTGAATGAGACTCCGGCCACCGGCATATTATCAGCCAAAATGCGCATCGCAGATTATCTGTACATTGACCGAGTGGAATCCCGTTCACATTACTGGATTTGTTTATTGATGGAGCATTGAAAGCTATATGGGTACAGTCTATATATTGCTCCGATGATGTTGGGTAACCTGGCGTAAAATCCTCTCTTGGCCTCCTGTTATTGATATATGGATATTGTATGTAGTTGGTGGGGTTGGGGATATTAGACATCCAACACTGCGTTTTGCTCCACGCTCCAATGTGGGTCTCAAATTGTGGTACAAATCAAGAAGAATGTGTCTCGGGTAGCAAACTCTACTTAATATTATTATGTTCTCTCTCTCTGCAAATAGACATGCCCTATATCTCTGAAAACATCTGAGTGCACACCGGAGAAGTATTCCTATAATAACGCTATGAACCAGGCTGAATTCATTCGGAAATACCTATTCCACATGCTATTTAGGGTTTGACAATAATTACACTACTATCGCTATTTCACAATGAACTATAATGAATTACGGTTCATACAGAACACGCGCCAGTGTCGGGAGTAATGCACGGAAGCTTATTTCCGCATTGAAACATGCATGAAACTGAGGAGCGCATATGCCGTCCGTCTGCAGTAACGATATTCTACCACCGGGCATCAGCTATGCATGCTCCGAGCTGTGCGTAGATATAAGCACAAAGTCAAGCACAAGTTCAAATTGATAAGTCCCACACTTTGCTTAGAAATGATCGTATGCACGGGTTAAGCACATATCTGTGCGTACGCAACGTTGATAAATGAGGGCCCAGGTCTTGTTAATAAATTGTTTTTTTTTTGTGTTTTTTTTTTTTATTATTTTTTAAACAAACATATAAACAAACATGACAACACACGATAAGATATACAAGCATTATTAACAGTGCACATCCAATGAAATCACCATATAGTTAAATGTCTTATACAGGATATACCCCCAATACCTGCTATCTAATACCCTACACATATATGCTCTAGCTCGTACCCCCCCTCCCGGACCCCCCATTGGATAATCCATCCATTATCCCACGCTCCTAACCAGACACTACCATTATATGCTAGCTTTTATTATCTCCACCACTTCTAACCACATTTTCATTTTTGATTCATTGAGACCCAAAATTCTTGCTGTAGATATTTCTTGATAAATCACATCGAGATATGTGATAATCCAGACCTTTCGGCAAATTTCTTCCGGTTGGAACCATCGTGATGCTATCAGCTTTTTAGCCACTGTGATACCCGATAAAACCAATCTCTTTAGCTGTGGATGTACTGCATTCTCAAAAACATCATTCAGCAGTAATACAGAGTGGTGTACAGGTATATTCAGAGTTAAGAGATTTGATAATTGCTGGGTCACCTCATTCCAGAATATTTTAACTGGTGGGCAGTCCCAGTACATGTGCATAAATGTCCCCTCGTCCCCATTTGTACATACGGAGCATTTGGAGTCTTGTTTAAGGCGAGACACTGCAGGTGAATAGGCAAATATACTTTTTTTGTTGATTTTGAGATTTTGTTATATTTTGCTTCCTAAACATGTCTTCTATGAAACTAGTGACAATAAAACGTCAATAACACACATTTAGTTGTTTATTTTACTTCATTTTGCCTTATTGCATCCATAAATGTCCACATATTTAATGGGGAAGTGCCTCATTTGCATATATAAACATACATTTCAGAAAACTTGTCTCTACTAGGAGGTGGTCCAGAGGGGGGGGGGGGGGGGGGGGTCTCTACTGGGAGGTGGTCCAGAGGGGGGGGGGGGGTCTCTACTAGGAGACTAGTGGTCACACACACACACTGTGGAACAGTGTCTATCTGTCTGTCTGTCTGTCTTTCTGCTGTCTGTCTCTCCGGCTCTGCAGCTGGACCTTCTCAAATAAGCACGGAAAAGCTTTTAAGCTCATAGCTCCAATTTGGGTCCCAAATTGCGGTACAAATGAAGGAGATGTCTCGGGTAGTGGACTCTAGTTAATATTATGTTCTCTCTGCAATTAGACTGCCCCTCATTCATTCATTCATCCCTATCTGATGCTATCTCTGAAAACAGTTCCTGCGAGCGCAGTCAGTGCACCCGATAACGCTATATATATAAACCTGCATTCATTCGGAGAGAAAGACCTATTCCACATGCTATTTAGGGTTTGACAATAATTACACTAATATCGCTATTTCACAATGAACTATAATGAATTACGGGGGTCATACAGAACACGTCAGTCAAGCTTATATTTCCGCGTTGAAACTAATGCATGCAACTGATCTATGCCGTCCGTCTGCAGTCCCCATATTCTACCACTGGGCGTCAGCTACGCATGCTCCGAGCTGTGCGTAAATATAAGCACGAAGTCAAGTTCAAGTTGAAATTGATGAATCCCACACTTTGCTTAGAAATGGTCGTACGCACAGGTTAAGCACATATCTGTGCGTAAGTCACGTTGATGAATGAGGGCCCAGGTCTGGTATATCCCTCCTCCAAATAGAGTCTAGGTGGAGGGTTTCATACGAGGCCATTAGTAATTGATGATAAAAATCTGATACAAAACCTCTCGATGTCTCTCTTTCATAGAAAATTTGTGGTATCTGTGGTGTGCAATTGGTATCGTTAATGGAACACCGTGAGCCTTCAAACATGCCAATAACTGTGCGTAAAAATAATATGTGGACTTGGTGAGATAATTTTTTTTGCGTATTTCATCGAAACTACAAAAACCCTGTTTGTTGAAAACGTCTCCTAATGAGTGTATGCCTTGCTTTTCCCATCTAGGGAATCTTATAGGTTGTTTTCCAATCAAGAGTGCATTGTTATTGAATAAGGGAGTATGATTATGCCATTTATGTGGGATAGAATCTTTTTTTTGTGTTTCACGCCATATCCGGATCGCATGAGTGATTATGGGGCCAAATTTCCGTTCGCATTGCTTAATTGATAATTTGGTGTATACTATGTCCTTCAGCCTATATGGAGCTACTATATTTTCTTCTAAATTTCTCCAGGATACTGATGTTTGGGGATCAAACCATGTTGTCAGTGGTCTTAAAGTGTACGCCTTAAAATAGTGGTAGAAATCTGGAAATGCCGTACCACCGTCTGATTTGTTTCTCTGTGCGGTGGATCTTTTTATATGTGGTGGTTTGTTATTCCAAATAAATTTGTATGTGGAGGAGTGTAATTCTTTCCAGTAACCCTTTGGAGGGGGTAACGGTAGCATTGAGCTGAAGAAGTTGATTCTAGGTAAGACGTCCATCTTAACTATTGATATCCGTGCCTGTACTGAGTTTTTAAGTTTTGACCACCTGACAAGGTCGTATTTGATTTTGTTTTGGATTTTTATGTAATTGTGCTTCACCGTTTGGCTTATGGTAGGAAATATTTCAACTCCCAAGCATCTAAAGTGTTTTACCATAGGTATCTCTACTGGGAGGGTTATATTTCTTTTTGCAGGGGCGTTAAGTGGGAGGAAGGCCAACTTCGGCCAATTTATCCTAAATCCCGATAAATCTCCAAAGTCCTCAATCAACTTGAGAAGATGAGGCAATGCGGTGTTGGGGTTTTGCATGAACAGTATTACGTTGTCCGCATATAAACAATTTTTGTGTTGTGTGCCCTTGATTACGATTGGTTCTATGGATTGGGATTGTCTTATATATTGTGCTAAAGGCTCTAATGATAGATCGAATAGTCCGGGACTAAGAGGGCAACCCTGTCTGGAAGAACGTGATATCGGAAAGATTTCGGAGGTGATTGTGCCTGTTGTAATCATGGCCGATGGGTCTTTGTATAATACTTTAATCATATCAATGAATCCTTTTCCTAACCCCATCCTTTCTAATACTGCCCATAGATACGACCATTCCAACCTGTCAAAAGCTTTCATTGCATCCAGGGACAACATCTCCTTAGGTGTGTTGTCTTCCTTGTTAGCATCTAGTACGTGTAGTAATCGTCTTATGTTATCAGTGATCAAGCGGCCTCTTATGAAGCCAGTTTGGTCCGGATGAATTAAAGACGTCATATGCTTTTGTAGTCTGATGGCTAATACCTTAGAGTACAGTTTGATATCGGTTCCGAGGAGGCTTAAAGGTCTATAATTACTGCACTCGTGGGGTCTTTGTCTTTTTTAAGGAGGACTGTTATGAGTGCAATATTGTCATTCTTATGGAAGTTCCCCTCATTGACTGAGTATAAAATCATATTTAGTAATAAGGGACCAATTATGTCCCAACAAGAGAGGTACATTTCTGGTGGGATACCGTCTCTTCCAGGAGCCCTACCACTTTGCATTTCAGATATGGCCTCCCTAAGTTCATCTAGTGTGATCGGTGTTTCTAACTGTTTAGCGTCATCCTCTGAAAGATATGTGTCCATTTTGTTTTGATCGAAGGTCGTTTCTGATTTGTATAAGTTGGAGTAGAATTCTTTGAATGTCGTGTTTATTTCTTTGGGTTCTGTAACAAGTCCTTGTTGTGCTCTAATGGTAGTTATATCTGCAAATTTTGCGTTGACTCTTAATCGCATAGCTAATAGGTGACTTGGTTTGGAACCTTGGGAGTACTGCTGTTGTCTTGTGCTACGTATTTGCATTTCAGATTGTTGTCTGTATATGGCGTTAATCTCTTTTTTTAGTATATTGACTTGATTTTCCAGTCGAACCGAGTTGTTGTATTGTAAAGAATTAAATAACGTTGAGTAAAGCGTTTCCAGTTCAGCCAGTTTTGAGCATCGATTCTTGTGTATTTGGGAGGAAAAGCTATCAGTGAAATCCTTGATCATTCCCTTTGCCGACATCCATAATATTCTGGGGTCCTGCACCAAATTCGCATTCATCCGTAGGAATACCGTAAGAGCTTCTTTGATTTGTGTAATGAATTCCTTGTTATTAAGCAGCATCGTGTTAAATCGTCATCTTGGGGCTCGGGATGATAGTATACCAAATGTTCCTTTTAGGAGTAAATAACAGTGATCTGATAATGCATTGGGTATCATTTCCACATCGTAGTTATCAAATAGTCTCGGGATGTAAAAACGTAATCTATTCTGGATAATGTGTTATGTCTCGCAGATCGACAAGAGTACTTCCGGGTCGTGGGGTTGAGTGATCGCCATAAGTCATTTACACCTGTAATCTTCGACCAATCCTTTAATGCATTAGATGAATTTTTTTGTTTGTTGGAAAAGGAGGGGTTTGATTTGTCCATCCTTGGATTCCAAATGGCATTAAAATCCGCACCAATTATAAATGAGTATTCGGGAAGGTCTAACATTGCTCTGGTAAGTGTAGTGAAGAAACTAACTTCGTATAAATTTGGGGCGTATACCGCTACCAACGCTATTTTCCTGTTCTTGTGTAAAATCTTAGCTATAGTTATCCGACCATCTGCATCAGACCATACTCCCTTGTTAATTTAAAGGTGCTATCGATAAAAATGTTATGTAGAGTAATCTTTTTTTTATTCATCCACAGAGCTTTTAGAAAGGTGCAAAACAAAACAAATTTAAGAAATTGCTTTTCCCCCTCAAAAAGATATTCATTGATGAATTCCCCACGTGGAATGCACCTGATTGGATAAATTACATGATGGTACTCTAATGCAGCTAATATGTCCTGGCAACATATTTTGGCTAAATATGCCTTGTTTTATATGTGTATTGATAACATAGTGCTGTAATTCAATTTTCTAATAAATATGCATGGTCAAGTTCAACGTGTGCTTGTATTTTGATATTCCTTAATTCCATGTTGAAATTATATATAATTACATATAATTAATGTGTTATATATAATACATTAATACAAAAAAGTAATCCCTTATTTTTGCAGAAATATCTGTAATCAGAATAATAGCTTCTTCTTTATTTAAAAAAAAAAATATATATATATATATATTATATATATATATTTTACAATGCCCTGCAGAAGCTAATTAGTACAATTATTATTATTATTATTTTTTTTATTATGTTTTTGGTAGATCTTTTATAGTTTTTTTGATACCGGGCAGTCCGGTAGAGAGAGAGAGAGGAAGAATGGGAGATAGACGGGGGAAGACATTTGGCAAAGGTCGCCGGGTTCGGGGAGTTGAACCCGGGACGGCTGTGTTGCACTGCAGCGCTGTATGTGGTGCTCCACCCTGGCGCCCTTACAATTATTTTCTAAATGTTGTTACACGTGAAATATAATTTCTCAATATCTATTTTATCTTGTGACAAAGAGTTTAATCTTGCTCTGTTTTAGAGAAAAGAGTATAAATAATTGCAGTAACCGTCTAGGCGGCTACGTGGCGTAGTGGGCAAGGCGCTCGCCACGAATGACGGAGACGCTGGGCTTGCCTGTTCGAGCCCAGCGCTCCACATTGCTTTCAGTTTAGCTGGTCGTTCATACTAATACACATTGGCCGTATTAGGGGGTGGGAAACTGATGGGTGGGGATCGGGCGTTGTGGACAGCGACTCCTACAGGTCGGTTGGTGCGCCTGCGCAGTAGAATCAGGAAGTGTCGGGGGCAGCGTGAGCCTCCCACGCGTTACTCCTCGCCACTGAGAGATCGAGCTGCGCAGGTGAAAAGATGCGACTGCTGTTACCTCAAGTACCGGAGGGGACTTGTGCTATGTATGACTTAGTCCACATTGCAGCCGGCTTGTGGGAGGCAAGAAACAGCGTTCGTGACGGGGGAGGGTTGAATTGGATGATACGAAATTGGGATGGGAGAAAATATAAAAAAAATGGGAGAAAAAGTGGATAAAAAAAAAAGAATTGCAGTAACTACAAAATCACTGGATAGTCAAAGTACCTTTAAGCCATTTTCTCTGTTTCACTGCCTAGTTATTACAGGTAGCTCTCGCAGGTCAGTATAGTTTAGTTTAGTTTACTCAGTTTATTTGATCAGGGACAGTGCATATCAATCAACAGTTTATACATTTATAAATGAATACAAATTAAAACTGTAAATATGCCAACATTAGCAGGGTTGCTAGTTTTCAGTTGTAGTCCCTGGGCTAGATGTTTAAGCCAGAAAAGAAACAGAAAAATAGAAGGATATTAAAGCTAATATAAAAACAGTTTAAAACATATTCTGTACATTCACTCACTCACTAGGCATTTGTGCATCTAAAAAAAAAATCAAAGCTATACATGTATAAACACTGTATAGGCAGGCACACATATACATAATCATAAATCACATAATCACAATAAGGACAGTCAGGCTAGTAGGCAAGCATACAGGGGCTGGCCAGCTGGACTGCGACGTGACTTGCTAATGGTCACAGACCTGATTTTGCAACAGCCATGATTTGTGTGTGTGTGTGTGTTTGAGTGTGTGTGAAGGACCTGAGTGTATTAGTACTGCGGATGTGTGATGGGATGGTGTTCCAGAACTCTGCAGCTCTGATCCAGAAGGCTGATTTGCTAAATGCGCTTTTTCTCCCTGGGATGATGACATTTCCCTCTAGCACTGTTCTGGTGAACATGCTGCTTTCTGTTAAAAACTGTGAGAGAGGTGGTGGGCCAGGAGAGAGGTGGTGGGGCCAGGAGAGAGGTAGTGGGGCCAGACCGTGTTGGATTTTATATATCAGGCTGGCGTCTTTTAGTTTCAGCATGTTGTTTTCAAGTTCAAGTTCAAGTTCCTTTTATTGCCACACGGCCAGGCCGGTGGAATTCAAGCACGGTGCAGGTGGTAGCTGCGACAATACAGCTTAGCAGGGCATGTTTCTGGAGGATGGTACAGTGGTGGTGGCGAAAGGGTTTCTTGTCCAACACCTTCAGAGCCTGTTTATGAACTGAATGAATTGGTGTCAATGTGGTTTTGCAGGTCTGAGACCAGCTGGTTATGCAGTATGTCAGATGGGACATAATTACTGAATTGAAGTGTAGTTTGGCTGTTTCCATGTTGAGGCAGTCTCGGATTATATAGTATATATTATATATTATAATCTCTAATATATAATATAGTATATATTATATATTATATAGTGGATTACAGCTTTCTGTATCCACATCACTGTAATCCTGTTACATGATGTAATTCATTACTTCAACGAACGGTAGTTCTCCCTCTGATCCTGTTCTCACAAGGCAGTCAGGTCGACCTCCTTGTCCTCTTCAGACCAGAGAGCACGTCCAGAGAACTGCTAGGTCTATCAACAGACCTCCTCCATTACTGCCTTCTCCTCCTCCCTCTCGACCCACTCCATCCTCCCTGCTCTCCCCTTTCTCCTCCTCCATCTCCCCCTCCGCCTCCCCCTCCGCCTCTCCCTCCGCATCCCCCTCCACCTCTCTCTCCACCTCTCCCTCCGCCTCTCCCTCCGCCTTCCCCTCCACCTCCCCCTCAACCTCTCCCTCCGCCTCCCCCTCCGCCTCTCCCTCCGCCTCTCCCTCCGCCTCCCTCTGCCTCAGGAGCATGGCCCTCTCCCTCATGTAGCAGCCATCCAGACTGGAGTAATCACCTGAGGAGTTGTCTCCTCCTCTCCCCTCTCCTTCATCTCTCTCCTCTTCCCCCTCACTCTCCCGCTCGCCCCTCTCCGCGGCCCCCTCCTCGTCTTGGACGTCTCCCTCGCCGCCGCAAGGCCACCACCGGCGGGTCCCGAGACGGGCCTCCAGCGACGCAACGGCCCCCCGCACACGCTCCCTGATGCCGCCCTCCTTGTAGACCAGGCTGTGGAGGGTGTACTCTCCACCTGTGTCCTGGTTCAGCTTACAATACAGGGGGAGCAGCAGCAGCAGCAAGACCCCGAGGCAGAGGAGGAGGGAAATGATGGTCCAATCTTCACTAGTAAACATGCCTACTGGGAGAGAGACAGAGAGAGAGACGGTTCAGAGACAGAGAGAGAGAGACAGAGAAAGATACGGTTCAGAGAGAGAGAGAGATACGGTTCAGAGAGAGAGAGAGATACGGTTCAGAGAGAGGGAGAGAGATATGATACAGGGAGACAGAGAGAGAGACATGTTCAGAGAGAGAGAGATACGGTTCAGAGAGAGAGAGATACAGTTCAGAGAGAGAGAGATACGGTTCAGAGAGAGAGATACGGTTCAGAGAGAGAGATAGATACGATACAGGGTAGAAAGACTCTTTGATATTGAAGACTCTTTGATATTGAAGGCTGCGTCCCCTATTTTCTTTAGGCTGTGGTTGATAACATTCAATAAACCAGTAGTAGATGATCGCAATATTCTAGGGGGCACATACAGTAGTTGCACAAGAGAATTGGCAATGTTGCTTGGTCCTGTTCCATTTTAGTGCTTTGTATTATTTAGAAATCTATTCTAAATGTTACCGGAACACTGGACTGATGTGGTCTCTCCTCTTGGTTCTAGTTAATAGCCTAGCTAGCTGCAGAGTAGCTAACACTGGACTGATGTAGTCTCTCCTCTTGGTTCTAGTTAGTAGCCTAGCTGCAGAGTAGCTAACACTGGACTGATGTAGTCTCTCCTCTTGGTTCTAGTTAATAGCCTAGCTGCAGAGTAGCTAACACTGAACTGATGTAGTCTCTCCTCTTGGTTCTAGTTAATAGCCTAGCTGCAAAGTAGCTAACACTGGACTGATGTGGTCTCTCCTCTTGGTTCTAGTTAATAGCCTAGCTGCAGAGTAGCTAACACTGGACTGATGTGGTCTCTCCTCTTGGTTCTAGTTAGTAGCCTAGCTGCAGAGTATGCTAACACTGGACTGATGTGGTCTCTCCTCTTGGTTCTAGTTAATAGCCTAGCTGCACACTGGACTGATGTGGTCTCTCCTCTTGGTTCTAGTTAATAGCCTAGCTGCAGAGTAGCTAACACTGGACTGATGTGGTCTCTCCTCTTGGTTCTAGTTAATAGCCTAGCTGCATAGTAGCTAACACTGGACTGATGTGGTCTCTCCTCTTGGTTCTAGTTAATAGCCTAGCTAGCTGCAGAGTAGCTAACACTGGACTGATGTGGTCTCTCCTCTTGGTTCTAGTTCTATTTCATTCTGGCCTCCGCTCAGCGTCAGTCTGCACTCAACTCGCTCCAGTGACGTGCACTGAATAAAAACTTCACAATGTACCTTTACATACCGACATCCGTCTGACCACACCCCCATCCGCTACCTACATAAGCAGGGGTGGGGCCACACACTCATCTCCTTCTCAAATTTCATCCACAAAGATAGTGCCTGTTATATACCCCACTTGACGTGGAGAAAATATTTAGTCTGAGGAAAGGAAAACAGAAGAACAAGGAGATACGTTGACATTATATCTTTATTTTCTCTCTCACTATTTTCGAGAAAATACGGCGATATTGTCTTCGTCACTGGAGTGTCTGGAAGATGATGATCAGTCTGACCTCCACCGGCTTTTTCGTATTAGGGGCTCGCGCTGCTGACATACTCCCCAACTGCAGTCCTCCTTGCTGCGGCTGGATGGGTATTGGCCCTCTGGTCATACAGCTGGACTGTGGGAAGCACCGGCTGTTGTGAGAAAGCGGTTGCTTCCGGGTGGGGTAAGTACTGTTTTAGTTGCGAGCACTGGTTGTCTGTTTATGCTATGGGGGTTAGCTGACAATTTTACGAACGCCGACTCCGGACTGGGGTCCTCTGCTCGGCTTCTTAAGCGGCGGACGGAGGATCTTGGTCTGACGCCCATGATGGTCAACCTAGTGGGCCGCGACCGAGTCCTGGTTAAAACCCGGGTTTCTCTGGACGAGCGGATGCTTCTCTGTCCCGTGCAGGCCCCATCTTTCACATAAATGTGGAAGTACACCCTAATGAGGAAATGTGGGCATAGGATCTTCATTATCGGGAGTTCCATGCTCAAGTCGGCTGCAGCCCGGATGGGAATTTGTGCCGACTCCGCTGTATGTCTGGTAAATCACCGTTGAAAACTGTGTTTGACATTTCTTTTTCTCTTCCCTCTTAGGATGGGGAGGGACTTGGACAGCGGCCTGTCTGAAGTGTGGCTTGTTATGTCGTTGTGTACAGTTCAGGTGATAGCTGCTTAGCTGGCGTGCTAGTTTGTGGCCTACTGTTGTTAGCCAGTCAGCTGTTAGCTGCGGCGCTAGCCCGTTGTGTCACTAGGCTAGGAAACGTTAGCTTGTTGCTATCAGTCGGACGGCTGTTAGCTTAATGCTACACTGTTGAAACGTTACTGTGACTATAATAGCCTTAAACACTCTGACTACGACGTCATCTTTGACAGAGGATGTTAGTCGACCCTACACCCGGGTGCCAGTGCCAGCGAGGACTTCGTCAACATGGAAAACGGCGGCTGGGTGGCGTAGCGGACATACCCTCGTCAACAGCGCAGGAGATGCTGGGTTCGACTCAGTGTCCCGTTAACCAGTGTGGCAGTTCTCTCGGCCGGCGCTCAGGGTGAAGGTAGGAGTCCTGACCGGACTTTAAACACTTCTTCTTTTCTTCCCTTCTAAATGTTTTGTAATAACGATGTTTTCAAAACATGTGTTGCTGCAATACATTGAGGATACGACGCGTGTTGTGTGTGAATTGTCTTGTCACTGGTATAGCTTTTCTCTCTGTAGTAAATCGGCGTTGTTTTTTTACATGTGTAAAAATGAACTGGTTTGGTTGTGATGAGAACATGTGTGTTCATGTAACGTTGTACCGTGGGTGAACTCACAACTAAGAGGGTTAATTAACCTGTAAAGCTATGCTTAGTGACATGTGATTGAGGAATGAATCTTTTTTCTCAGCCTGTGATGACAATGAACAGCATGTTCACACATTAACAGAGGTGCCTGTTCGCCTTGGTCGTATCAAGGGTAAGATAGGAGGGGTGACCCCCCGGTTTCCCTGGGGCTTCCCCCCCTCCTCTCAGACATGTTTGGTTACAATATATTGTGTCACTGTGTTTGTGGGGATACGATGTAACCCTCAGCTTAATTGCTGGGGTTGTGCTTTCCGCTTGAGAAACTATTTTTTCCTAAAGAAAAGGTTGTTTGGTCACTTATCATGTGTGCTTAGCAAGGTCTGTGGCCATTACATAATCGAGGACTTCTGTCTTCTCTCGTTATGAAAAACGGCGTTCCTCTGTAGTAAGAGTGTACTTTTGCCATTTTTTGTTGTGATGAAGGGTTGTGTGTGTCTTTGTGATCTACAACTGGGTTAGGTTTGGCCCACAGAAGCACATGTGTAAGTCTGGACCGGGGCTCTTAAAGGGGCCCTCTCTGTTCTGTGTTTTTTCCTTAGTAAAACTCAGGTAGCAGGTTAGTACATGAGCTATGTGAGGCTGTTAGATGCTTCATGTAGCATGCTATGACTGTGTCATGCTCTATTTGTCATTACATCGTATCATGGGTGAGGGGTCGTAAAGGGATGAACTGGTAATCCTTTCCTCCCCTTTTCTGATTGGTCAGGGGTTAAAACCAAGGTTCCTGTCACGTTGCTGTTCGGCATGTTACAGGGTAGGGGGGGGGGGGGGGGAGTTTCCTGGCGTGTGCACCGCGGAAATTCCCCCGCCATAGAGTACGTCACTGAGCGCGTCTCTATTGGTAAGACTTCCGTGGGTTGTTCAGGTCCATGTTATGGATCTGTTTCAGGGAGTTGTCAGAGCTCTTCCTCACGAAACTCCTCCTCAGGGAGAAGTGCCTTCTGTGAGTTCGGACTCTCCTTCCCAGTGAGGGAGCCTCCTCAGAGTTCAGAGCCTCCTCCTCAGATTGTTAAGGTGAGTAGAACTTCAAAAAAGGAGTTCTGCTCTATTGTGTGTGTATTCGATTCAATTCGATTATTGAGTGTGTATTGGTTCAGTGCCTCCTCCTCGGAGAGCTCTAACCCAAGTGTTACATAGCTCAATGTTGCAATATATTCTTTTCAATCTATACAGCTCGCGTGGGAAGTCTCTCTGGGGATTTCCGTCTCCTCCCTGTGGCGAGGGTGGCGGGATGTAAAAATGTAAAAAAAAATTACCCTCAGCTGCGTCACGTGGGATTCATGTCAGTCTGTGTTTCTTTCTTTTTTAAATAAAAAGAGGAAAGAACATTAAGCACGATGGCTCCGTGTCGTTCTCCCAGGCGACTTGGAGGAACAATGTCTGGTGTCTTGCTAGACTATCCATTGATGTGTTTGGGTCTCGACCAAGGACGCAGGAACTATAGGTGCGACGGGTGCTCCAGCACCCCCTGCTGGCGGGGAGTAACTGCAAGCTGTGTCAGAAGATTTAAAAAAATAAATAAAAAATCCAAAACCTGAATTTTTTTTAGTTAGCATTTTAGTGTAAGCAGTCTAAAACATGCTTTTTTTTTTTTAATGGTTAAAATCCACTATTTAATGATATTTTATATTATCTGATCTGAGTCTGTCTGACTGTCTGTGACGCTGCAGCGCGCCGCACAGTCTCACACGCACACATCGGCGACGTGCCGACGTCTACTACGTCGACTACGTGACGTGGTTTCGGCGCGAAGCAAGGATGAGGACTTGAGTTTGAATAATAAACAGTAGTGTGTTTACTTCCTTGTGTCTCGAAATGTCTCAAAAACGAATATCCGATTTCTTTAATAATAATCAGCCCAAAGCCAAAGTCAAAAAAAGAAATACACTCGACTCAGAGTCTGAGTCCCTGCCGATGGACACAGATGCCACTGCCAGCATGTGTATATGTCCAACCTGCACATGCAAACAAGAGGACTCTTCAAAGACGTGGAAAATCTCCACCATCTGTGTCTTTCCATGCCCATCTCCGTGGCCTCTTCAGAGAGATCCTTCTCGGCGCTCCGTCGCCTGAAAACCTGGCTGCGTAACACAGTTACCCAGAAGAGACTCACTCACCTGGCCTTGCTGCATCAGGAGGTTTTGGACTCACTGGACATTCATGTTGTCATGAAGGAGTTTATTTCCACCACTCCTGAACGCAAGACCACCTTCGGTGTTCTACCGTCTTTGGAATAGATGTGTGTTTATTCGGCCTGGGCTGGCTGGCTGCGCAGTGCGCCGTGCTCACTTGGTTAATGTTTCAGCACCACGGACAGCGACTGTTGTTGTGACAGAGTCACACACACACACACACACACACACACACACACACACACACACACACACACACACACACACACAGTTCAGTTACTCTTAGTTTGTATACTATTATTACATGTTCGAAATAAATATTTCAAATAAAGAAATGAATATTTTCGGATGGTTGCGTGTCTGTTTGTTCACTTCATTCTGTCACAAAAATGTGTAAATTGTCACTAGCGCGCTGACTGTTAGCCTATATTCATTCATATAATATACATCATTAATCTGTTTAATCTATACTCTGCATTGGTTATACGATCCTGTGCGGTGTGCGAAACGAAATTCCAAACGCATAGTTGTTGACGCTTGCGGGCGGCTTGCATCTAAATCGACAATAAATCGTCTTCTGATTAGAGAAAAACTGCTGCATTTCGTGTGTGAACTGTCCACATGTTGGTGTTCAAGTTTGTCTGTTGTATTGTAAAATATTGATCTTTCAAATGAATGGAAAATCACGAATGATGTGCTTCACGCATGCATTTAATATGACGTTATTATTATTATTTATCCGACTCCAACCGCACCCCCAAGTATAAATTACTTCTTGCGTGCCTGGTCTCGACGCGTACATAGTGCTGGCTCGGGGTGTTTCTGTTAAGAATCACGCAGGGGGCTAAGTACGCCTTGGTTGCTCGTTATTAAAACAGCGTTTTTATAGGGCAACTGGGATGGAGTTTTGTCTCTTCCGAGCGCCAGTTTACTAGGTTGTCTCGATGAATTCTCGTTCATATCTGGGGGATGTTAACGGAATAGATCAGAACATAGGTAGAGGGGTCTCACGCCCTTGGGGTGGGCCACTGAGCGCGGTACAAATGGGACCGTCTGGGTGGCGCCCTCTTTTCATGTTTTAGATCGACACGCATACCTACCCCCTCTTCTGGAGTGGGCATGTCGGCGTGGTTATGGCACAGGACTGATTCTGGTCGCGCTGGTCCGGGTCAGTTAACCCGTTGTCCGCCGGGGACGCAGATCTGCTGTTCTGGTACCCTGAGGGACTTGTGCTTTTTGGGGGGGGGAAAATGCCGGGTCGGCCCGGGTGTCACAGGGTTAGGCGTTAACACTATCATAAGGGGCTGGTTCTCTTTTCTTTCGCTCCTCTCTCACGCATGGCGAAGAGGGGGCTGTTGGGGTGGACCTCCTCTGGTAACCCTGTGTGCTTCCCGAGCCGCCGGGGCCGGTCCGAAGTAATGTTTCGTTGAAACCGTAGGCCTGGGATAACCCTTTTTGGAAACTGAAACACTTGTACTGCGGTATAGCTGGTGTATACCCGCAGGTGTGTTTTGGAGTTTTTTCTTGAGGGGTTATAGGAACAACCACCGTCTGTGTACCGAGAGGGTGGTTGATTCCCTGGTGTGTTGGAGCAGAGTCAACTCCCGGGTTACCCGGTTGAGTGTGCCCCTGCACGTTCATGACGTCTGCCAATCGTGTCAGCCTTCTCTGCCTCGACCCCTCTGGGTGGGTTTTTTTTGATGGAGGCTTTGTCATGGTGTGCAACAATGCCAGCATACGCCCCTTCCGCCGGGGGGGCTGTTTTCAGTTGACCCCTTTGGCGCCTGTCTCGTCCGCAATGCTCCAGGCTCGGGTCTACAGCCTGCTGCCTGGTTTCCCCGGTGCGCTGCCCGCTTCCGTTGGTTAACCTTTTGAATGCTTTACGGCCATGCTGACTGCCTGTGTTGCAGGGTCAGTGTGCCAGGCGGTGTACTAATGGGGGGAAAGGGCCCGCTCTTGGAGGGGCCCTGTCCGGATATGCTGGCGATGTGGGGGGCGGTGTCACTAAGTGACCGCCTGGTGGGGTCTTGATGCCTGGCGCCATTGACCTCTCCGGGCCCCCTTTTTCCAGGGGATCCAGTCCCTTCAGTGGGTCTGGGTCTTCCTTCGCGCTCCGCTGCTACGGCCTTGCCACGGGGTTGAGTTTGCTCTTGACCCCGTGATTTTGGGGGCAGTAACGAGGGTTGTTCCTTCCGTTTGTTCCCTGGTGGCATGCGGGTTGTGCGTGTGCGTAGTCGTGGGGTCAAGCCACGGTCTGCTCACCCTGTGCGTTGAGTTGCTTGAGTTCCTCTTCGCACGGTCGGATCCGTCTCCCTCCCGTCCTCCAATAGGGAGGGTATCCCTCCATTAGGGAGGGTCGGGGGGCTCGGTCCTCCCTGGTCTGATGGTTGTGGGGGGCCTCAGCGGGGTACATTTGTCGAGCTTCTGGCTTCCGCTCAGCTCCTCTTGTGCAGACTGACGCTGAGCGGAGGCCAGAATGAAATAGAACGTAAGGTTATGTATATAACCAAGTTCTATGAATTCTGGTGATGCTCAGCGTCAGGACGCCGCTGCGGCCCTTGATTTTTCCTTGTGGTGACATTTTTGGGAAGGAGATGAGTGTGTGGCCCCACCCCTGCTTATGTAGGTAGCGGATGGGGGTGTGGTCAGATGGATGTCGGTATGTAAAGGTACATTGTGAAGTTTTTATTCAGTGCACGTCACTGGAGCGAGTTGAGTGCAGACTGACGCTGAGCGTCACCAGAATTCATAGAACTGGTTATATAACCTATAACCTTACGTTAATAGCCTAGCTAAAGAGTTTTGAATGAGAGTCATTCTGTGTTTTTTTACGGGAGGCTGGTAAGGAGTGCATTACAGTAGTCGAGTCGGCTTGAGATAAAGGCATGGATCAGATTTTCAGCGTTGTTTTGATTTATAAATGGCCATACTTTAGCTATTTTGATTTTTTTTATTTTGATTTGAAATCTTGAAAAATGTAAATAAATACAAATACAAACAAAATAAATAACTAAACAAAAGCTAAACATAACTCAATTTACATGTTCGAAAAGGAGTAGGAAGAAGTATACACTTTAATCATACCCCTTTTCCACTACTCAAATGAGTGTACTAATTTAAAACATTTCAAAACAAATATATAGGTACTGTATATGAAGAAAAAAAATGTATATATATATATATATATTAGAGCTGGGCCGTTAACGGCGTTAACGTGCTGCGTTAACGCTATACTAGTATCGCGCGATAATATAATTAACGCATTAATCTAACATTAACATTTTTTTTTTTTTACCTTTATTTACCCAGGGTAGGTTCGCTGAGCACAGATGCTCTTTTTCAGGAACGCCCTGCTTCACATTCACACAGTTCCATTCACACCTGGGAGCTGCCCAGTACAACCACAGTTGACACCATTGGCCAGCAACTCCACTGGAGCAGTTGATTCAAGCCATGTCACATAGTTCAAGTTTGAAATGATTCTTTCTGTTTTGCTCCTGAGAGTGTGCTAGATACTATACTGTACTGGTAATATTATTTATTTGTGTTAACTTCTGAATAAAACAACTTATTAAACACAAGTACATCTTATTGACATTATTTTGATATTTCATTACCAATTATCATAGCAAAACCGCTTTTTCAAACAGTCTGTAATGCATTTTGGAAACGGGAGATGGGCTCATGGTGTAATGGGCCACCTGGCCTGAGAAACATAAGGAGGAAATAAAAAGTAAGGACTTACTTCTGGTCATTATTTAGGTAGAACACACATATTTTGAATGCCTTCAGCAGGTTTTATTTTTTTTTGGGCCATTTTAATCTAGATTAATCTAGATTAAATTCAGGATTGCAGATAGATTAATCTAGATTAAAAAAATTAATCTATGCCCACCTCTAATATATATATATATATATATATATATATATATATATATATATATATATATATATATATATATATATATATATATATATATATATATATATATATATATATATATCGTACTTTTCGGACTATAAGCCGCGGCTTTTCCCCCCATTTTTCGACCCTGCGGCTTATATAACGGTGCGGCTTATATTTGGACAAAACCCGAAAATCTAAATATTGCTTTTTTTACTGCATTGAAATGTTATTTATCTGTTCCCTTATTTGCTAAACTTAATACAAATGAGTTAATTCTTGTTATTTGTCCGACAGTATTGTGTCCCAACGGGAGTCATTCTCTGTAGAGGTAGGAACTTAAAGCTCAATATAAGAACGGCCATGCACCACCACCCACAGAATCGAGAAAGAGCAATCAATCTGTCAATCCTTTCCGTGTCCGGGCCGGGTGAGGTTTCCTGTGTTGAGTCAAATTAAGCCGCAGGCTCCACTCCTTACATAATGGTAATTAAACATTAACACATGCGGCTTATAGTTCAGTGCGGCTTATATATGTACACATCATTCAATTTAGCTGCTGCGGCTTATAGTCAGGTGCGGCTTATAGTGCGAAAAGTACGGTATATGTAAAACATGAAAGAAATTAAATAAAAATGTAAACACCCGTGAATACCAAGTCCCTTCCTCATCCCTGTACCTCGTGAACATCATTTCCTTATAAATCAGTTTGAATTGTCTCATATTTCTAAGGTGGAAGAATTATGTTTGTCACCTCGTTGAAACTTGGGTCTGAATCTATTATAACACCAAGACTTGTAACTTCAGGTTTAATCCAAGGTGTAAATTGACCCCATATTGCTCAGCAGCATTTCTATTTTGGTTATAGGGCCGACTAGTAGGATCTCAGTCTTGTCCTCATTTAATTTTAGGAAGTTGTTGGTCATCCATTTATTTATTGCTAAGAGACAGGCGGAAATGGAGTTAATAGCTGTGTAATCATTTGGTTCAGCAGAGATACAATTGTGTGTCATCTGCGTAACTATGGAAACATATATTGTGTTTTCTTTTTTTTTTTTTTTTTTTTTGTCTTTTTCCCCCTCCATTTTCCGCCGATTTTTCTCCCATCCCAATGTTAGTCGTATGCCAATTCCCAGTCCCTTCCTGGTCGCTGCGCACTTACCCCCCACAGTCAGATCATCTGGGAGAGTGGAGGCTACCACGTGCTTCCTCCGACACACGTCCAGCCAATCACCGCTTCTTTTCACCTGGCAGCGCGGATTCTCATTGAGAGGGCGTAGCGTGTGGGAGGACCACACTATCCCCCTCACGTCCAATCCGCGCTTAGCAGGCGCCCCGACCGAACTGTAGGAGTCGCTGTTTACAACGACCCGGACCCACCCCGCCAGCTTCTCCCACCCTCTGATACAGCCAATTGTATCAGTGCAGACGGCCAGCCAAGCTGGTGACAACCCCGGAGCTGTGAGCTGGATTCGAACAGGCAAATCCAGCTCAGCTCCGGGGCTGGTGACGAACGCAATCTCCGCTCGGCCACCTAACCGCCTCATATATTGTGTTTTCTAATGACTCAGCGGCAGCATGTATAGTGAGAATAATAATGGATTAAGGCAGGACCAGGTGTCATGTTTATCAGAAGAATGATCTCCAAGCCTGATACTGTCTCCCTTTGATATATGTTCTAAACCAGTTTAGTACATAGTCAGAAATACCAACTAACCTTTCTAGGCGATTTATTTGGATATCATGTTCAACCATGTTGAACGCTGCACTTATGTCTAATAGTACAAGAATTTAGACTTTATTTACATCTGAGTTTAGTCTGAGGTCACTAATTATTTTAGTAAGAGCAGTTTCAGTGCTGTGGTTCTGAAGCCTGATTGAAATTCCTTCATGATGTTGTTTTCTTTGAGAAAGGAGTTTATTTGGATTGAGACTATCATTTTCAAGTATCTTGCTGATGAATGGCGGTTCTAGACCGCTGAAGCCCCCCTAAATATATATAATTTTAGCCCCCCCTAAGATAAAAAAAATAAAAATAAATGTATTTTAATTTTAAATATATATATATTTTTTTCCATTTTTATTGTTTTTATTCTTGTTTTATTATTATTATTATTATTATTATTATTATTATTATTATTATTATTATTATTATTATTATTATTATTATTATTATTATTATTATTATTATTATTATTATTATTACATACATGGATTGCTGGTAGTAGCCTGTTTACCTCATTGGTTAACTATACAAAATAAAAAATAAACGTCATGGTAACATCATGTCAAGTCCCAGTTCGACATTCAACACAAGACATGGAAGCAGATGTAGCTACTAGCGAGATGCATCCAGCTGCAGGACGACAGCACCGACACTCTCAGGACCGCGACACTTTAAGGACCCACACTTTAACAACGCTTTTCTCGCCAATGACGTGTTACCACGTCATTCCTCGCCATGCGTAATCTGCCAATGACGTTTTACAGCGTCTTTGAGATCAATATTTCAAATTTCTGTCATGGTATTCATATTTCACCCACGGATCCTTGACTGGTGCTGTAGATCTCCGCTCAACTCTCCAACGCTTCAATACTGCCACCTGGTGGCCGATCGGCGAGTTGCAACCGGATGTCGATAATTGTGACGCCGGTGTGTCTCCCTATTCTGTCCGGCCACTCGCTATCGCTCGTGGGACTCCATCTTGACACTGGATAGCGATCCATTGCCATAACTCAATAAACAACATTATTTGGACGTATGATCTATATATCACCCATTACTACATGAATGATTTAACGTCGGCCACGGACTTATAAACGACCCCCCCCCCCCCCCCTCCGGTCAACCGTGCATGATGAGTCATAACGTCTGGGACCTTGTACAGTTGACATTTTTTATCTGGCGTCAATCGGTATCAAATTGCATTTGATGATCTAATACAGGGGTGGGCAACTTTGTATATGGTGAGGGCCACAAAATGTCCACAATCAATCTGGGGGGCCGCATTGTTTATCGGCAGTCCCGCCAGTAGTACCCCATCACTCAAATAGCCCTAATAGTCACAAGGTATATAAACAATTATAATTTGTTGTAACTTTGTTTTTATTCCATTTCAAATGCATTTAGTAATGCAATTTCAACTTTATGAATTTATAAACAGCTGAATTTAAAAGTATTGCTGTGTAACCCCAAATATATACAAAAATGATCAATTATAATTAAGGCTTCTAATAAAATAAATTTATGAACTTAAAGCCCACTGCTCAACAAACACAAAGCAGCATTCCTGCTGCATTTCACAGTAAATCAAAAGTGCAATAATAAATGATTTTGTTAAATGTATAAACTTTTATCCTGCTACTAAACAAAACATTATAACACTGAAATGCATGTTATGGATATGAAGCACTCAGGAATGTTTTGTTTAGTAGCAGGATAAAAGTGTATACATTTAACAAAATCATTTATTATTGCACTTTTGATTTACTGTTGTAGTGAAATGCAGCAGGAATGCTGCTTTGTCTTTGTGTTATTAGTGTTATCTGAACACTACAAAAGTAAACAAGTAAAGTGCAAGTAAAGTAAAGTGCAATACTACATGCCTCCCATTGACCCTTTATCAAACTGGCATGACATTCACCCTCGCCCCACAGTGGGTCAATAATGGTTATAATAATAATAATAATAATAATAATAATAATAATAATAATAATAATAAAATAATAATAATAATAATAATAATAATAATAATAATAATAATAATGGTCCCCTCTCTACACCTCTCCATCATCTCCCCCCCCCCTCTCTACACCTCTTCATCATCTCTTCCCCCCTCTCTACACCTCTTCATCATCTCCTTCCCCCCATCCTCTACACCTCTTCATCATCTCCTCCCCCCTGTCTTTAATGAGACACTTGTGGTCTCTCTTGTTGGCGCACAATAGCAGGAATGTCAACTTCAATGTTTGTGCATGCAATCTGCATCAGATGAAATAATGTTTCATCCGACAGCCTGTTTCTCTCCTTTGACTTGATGTGCTTCATGTTTGAGAAATTGCTCTCGCATATGTATGTGCTCCCAAACATACTGGCCATAGAGAGGGCAAAGTCCCTGAGGAGTGGGAAGCGGGGCTCAGGTAGCAGTTTCCAAAATGAAATTCCCCTCTCATTTCTCTTTGCTTGAAAAAAAGGATCTGACTGTAGCTCGCACAGTTCAAGCTGCAACGGTGGGGGCTGCTCTGACACCGTAGCGGTGAGGGGGCCGGCAAACAGCGCTATCCGTGACTGCATGCCATTGAAATCTTCAAACCGATCATTGAATTGCATTTCCAGTGTTTCAATGTCGCTCCTGTACTTTCCGACGGCTCAGCCATCGGATTTCTGTGTGTAGCTGCAAGTCGCCATAATCAGTGTCCATCTCTTCCAAAAAGGAGACAAACTTTCTATGGTTTAGTGACCTGTTGCCTCCACGAATTAGATTGGTAACCTTGGTAACCAAATCCATAACATGGCTGTATAGTCAAGCTTCTTGGCACAGAGAGCCTCCTATATCAGATAAAAAAAAGAAAAACGATTTAACGACTCTCGCATATAATTTGACTACACTCGATTCGCATTGGTCATTATTAGTGACCCACAATAGATGGAAATTATGTTAGCGAACTTACCTGATGTATAATGCAGTGCAGCATTGGACACTCAACGCCACTCTGCCTTAGAAGCCCAGCGAATCCTGTGCGTTTTCCTTTCATTGCCGGTGCTCCATCGGTAACAACAGCCGACAGTTTATCAAAACCCCCATATTGCTGCACGGCACTTTCAACAGCGTTTCATATGTCCACACTAGGGCTGACCCCTATTAATCAAATAGTCGACTAATCGATCGAAAGGAGCCATAGTCGACTGCCAACTCTTCTTAGTCGAATACAATACAAAAAAAATAAAAAAGAAAATTTTAAATTAAAAAATTAAAAAATATTATAATTTATTTTTATTTTTTTTATTGGCCTGGGGCCGCATGAAACGTCGGTGAGGGCCGCGTGCGGCCCGCGGGCCGCCAGTTGCCCCTCCCTGATCTAATATATGCATTTATGGCTATAACTCACGTTCTATGAAATACTGCAGAAAACGATAAAAACATATTTATACTCTAGACCGTATTTTTGTATGAATGTGTGAATGAAAAAGTAAAACGTTCCTACATCCTGAACGATAGCTAATCGATGTTGAATGGGCCATAGTAATGTCAATTTAGCAATACAATTTAAAAAGTTATAGCCCTGCAAAGTAGGTGAACATCTCCATAGACAAATAGAGCTGGCAGACTGGCTACAAGGATGGATATAAGCGTGGCAGAGAAAGGGACCCTTGCTTCCATTGGCTGATTTGGGTCACGTGACCGTCCCACCCAATGGCTGAATTGGAGTATTGCACTGCGGGATTGATTGATTGATTGATAACTTTATTAACAGATTGCAGAATGGGTACACGTGACCGTCACAGGCCCGGATTTGGGTCACGTGACCGTCCCACCCAATGGCTGAATTGGAGTATTGCACTGCGGGATTGATTGATTGAAAACGTTATTAACAGATTGCAGAATGGGTACAGTACAGCAGCTCAATACACACAATTGTTAAGGGGATGCAGACCAGAGAAAGACCTCAATGCAGTACTGTTACATTTGTGACATACAGTAAATATATACAAGGGGGAGGCTTGATCTCTCTCTCTCTCTCTCTCTCTCTCTCTCTCTCTCTCTCTCTCTCTCTCTCTCTCTCTCTCTCTCTCTCTCTCTCTCTCTCTCTCTCTCTCTCTCTCTCTCTCTCTCTCTCTCTCTCTCTCTCTCTCTCTCTCTCTCCCACGGCTCCCACGGGCCGAATATTGATCCTCGCGAGATTAAATCCACGGGTACCTCTCGGTGTGCCGAAGCTTTTCCTAAATCACTTCCATCATCGAAAACTAGGGGAAAAGGTCGGCTCGCGACCCTGAAAATTTCACACGATTTTAAAAACGCTGTATTAAGTGAGCCTATTATAGGCTCCACGCGAGCTTTCTACCGTGGGTACATCTCGGCGTCCCGCAACCTTTACCCACTCACATGTAGCCCCGAAAACGCTTAGAAAAGGAAAGTTGAAAGCGTGGAATAAACTCGCAGAGACGGTAAAATGTCCCACGGGCGCGCCGTGATTCCGATCCGCGTGAAAATATTCACGGCCATAGAGGAGACCGTGAGACACCTTTTTGCAACCGAATATGTGTCTCGAATTTGCTCCCGTGCGGCGCGCAAAATCGCGCAAGGAAAAATCGGACATTGCCAAACCAAAAAAAGCTTTGGGGGGGGGCACTCTCCGCCGGTCTTGTTTACATCAGGGTCCCCCATTTTCAATTCATCATAAATATACAGTTCCCTCCCCCTTGTATATATTTACTGTATGTCACAAATGTAACAGTACTGCTTTGAGGTCTTTCTCTGGTCTGCATCCCCTTAACAATTGTGTGTATTGAGCTGTACTGTACCCATTCTGCAATCTGTTAATAAAGTTTTCAATCAATAAATCAATCAATCCGGGCCGCGTGAATATTTTCGGCAGCCAACATGCCCTTCCGCGTTGCTCTGATTGGCCAGCGATCATGCAGCCCTCTACGCTCGTTTCCCCCCTACGCCCGCGCGAGCGCGCATGCGCTACGCCCACGCGAGCGAGCATGCGCGCAAGACACGCTAATCCCCCCTACATAATAACCACGCAGGTTAATCAGCAGGTTAATCAGCAAAGGTTAATAATAATAACCACGCAGGTTAATTAGCAACGCTCGCGCAATACCTAGGTTAATAATAAGTAGGCAATTGGCACAAGTGTAAATTATACATTCGTCACTCAGTTTTAACATTGACGCACTTAGCTCAACTTGTTTGCCAGCTTGCAGTGGAGCCTATGGTCACAACCAAGTTCGAATCACTTCAATTCTTTTTATTTAATTTTCTTTTACGTTTAATTAATTTATCATCTCTCTATATTAACGTAACTAGCTATTCATATCAATCGAAATAATGTTCATCTCCGTGAGCCTTCAGAGCTGCTCTTATTTGTAAATAGAAGAAAAAGGAGTTTTTCATTGTTCAAGAGTGGATATATGTTGCAGAACATGCCTGTTAATTACCTTTTAAATATCTGTTATGTGGTTAGGGTATGTATGTTTTTTAAATAAATGCCCAGTCTTGTGCTTTGTCACCACCTGTCAATCTGTTCTGTTATTGGTCCATGATGGCAATAAGTGGATGATTTTTACAGCTTGGTGGGTGAGATTATGCATGACCAGCCTGTGATCTAAATATTAGTTGATGCAGTTGATGGAATCGCGTCAATCTAGAGAGTAGTGACGAATGCATAATGCCGCAACGGCAAAACCTATTAATATTACCTATGTGTTGATGGAATCGCGTCAATATTATAGAGCAGGGGTGGGCAATTATTTTTCCCAGGGGGCCGAATGAGCAACTGAAAATATGTTGGAGGGCCGGGCCAAAATTCCAAACTCAATTATGCATAATATACATTTTATTTCTATATAAAAAGCAGTAAATGGCATTGTTTTGACCCCTGGTAAGAGTGTATGTTATTATTTGGCAATTAAAAGGTGAGGTTAGCTTTCAAAAATATCATTTATTCAAATAGAATTTATTTCCAAAATGATAAACAAAATGTGAAACATTAATAACAAAGGGCATTTTGAGTTTCATATACTATTGAAACAAGGATTTTCTTAGCTTTCTAAAGACATCACATCATCTTATAGCCAAAATAAACAAGACATGTCACTGAACTGTGTAAAGAAAAGTGTCCCAGTTTTGTAGCCTTTTTTACTTTACATGCCTATATTAAACATTTAATGTTTTCAGAACTGTGCAAAAAAGAAAAAAAGAAAAAAGATCAAGTGTCCCATTTCACTTGTTATATTTCCACATTTTAGTGTTCTTCAGTTTTTTTTTTCATTCAGTGTGAGAAATCCAGTCTCTGTTGAGCTTTAACAAGTCCATCAAAGTCAGGTTGCATGTCTGAGGTGGAGATGCGAAGCACAGCTGCCAGATGTTCATCAGTGAGAGAGGATCTGTACCTGGACTTGGTAAACGTCATGACTGAGAATGTCTGTTCACATATGTAGGTGGATCCAAAGAGAACCAACATCTTCTGAGCATGTCTCCTCATGTTTGGAAAGTTCTCCTCCTTGAGAGCAGAGTAGAACTCTAGCAGTGATGCTGACTTAAAGTGCTCTTTCAGTAGTGAATAAGACTGCAGGTCAATGAGTTCAAGCTGAACAACTATCAACACTGCAGGTAAAGGGAGAGGAAACCAGCTGCATTTCATCCTCAACCTTTTTGAAATCTTGAAAACGCCTTGAAAATTCATCATGCAGTGCTCCCAACATGGATGAGTAGCTGTGCCGGTGATCAGCTGATGGTTTGACTTCTTTCAGGGTTTTCATGTGTTTGAGATTGTTGCTGCCTAGTTGCCTTGAAATTGATTGCAACTTTGTCATGAAGGCTTTCACATGGCTATGCATTTCATGAGCAAAAATGCCCTTGCCCTGCAGTTGTGTGTTCAGTAGGGATGGGTACCGTTCACATTTGAACCGATACGGTACCGGTACCTGTGAATCGATACCGGTACCCAACGGTACCTTTTTTCTGTACTTTAGTCTCTAAAAATGTAATCTACCTACCTCAGTTGTGAAAAAAAAATCCAAACTTCAAATAACCACACTTTCGACCGTTTTCGGCTTGCCCCGACTGCTTTGTTGTTGAATCAAGTCAAATCCTAGGTAAGCGTATATTGTGCGTGTGAACGTTGACATGAAAAGAAAAAAGTAAAAAAGTATATATATATTTTTTTCTAATTATCATGTAATCTTTCGCGGGCCGGTCAGAATCAGAAAACGAGCATAGAGGGCTGGCCGATCGCTGGCCAATCAGAGCAAAGCATGTCGGCTGCCGAAAGTATTCACGCATCCGGGCCTGTGACGGTCACGTGTACCCATTCTGCAATCTGTTAATACAGTGTTCAATCAATCAATCAATCAATCCCGCAGTGCAATACTCCAATTGAGCCATTGGGTGGGATTGACCCAAATCAGCCAATGGAAGCGAGGGTCCTTAAAGTGTGGGTCCTTAAAGTGTCGCGGTCCTGAGAGTGTTGGCGCTATCGTCCTGCAGCTGGATACTATTGCTACTAGCTAGCAGTGTTGGGAAAGTTCACTTTCTACATGAACTAGTTCAGTTCACAGTTCACAAATCTTTAAATGAACTAGTTCAGTTCATAGTTCATAATTAAAAACTTTGAACTAAAGTTAATGGTTTCAAAAATGAACTAATTTATAGTTTATAGTTTTTTTTTCAATACGTTGCTGCAAGCTATTATTTGTCAAATGTATTGCCACAACCCAGAATACTGGCATTTCCATAACGCTTTGCTGCCGTCCATTCAGTCCACACTAGTAGCAGCTGCAGCTTTCATCTCTACAGTATATTTTAAAAAACATGAGGAAAAACATAATCTTACGTTGTCCTGCGTCTGTCTCCCTTTAATGAATCCAGTCTGATCTTCATCTATGATGTCTGGCATAAACGTCTCGAATCTCTTTGATATTATTGACGTATACATCTTATAATACACGTTGAGTATGGACACAGGTCTGAAACTACTACATAATTCTCTATCCTTCCCTTCTTTCGGTATCGTGGTGATTATGGCTTCTTTCCATGAGGGTGGCATTTTGCCCTCTTCCATCGTGTGCCTGAATGCCGCTCCTAACATGGGCGCTAGTTCTAATCTAAATGTCTTGCCACGCAAAAATGTATGAAAAAAATATGTCGTGGCCTCAAAATAGTATTTTGTTACCTCAAATGTATTTAGTTATCTCAAATTAATCAATTTTGGGCCTCAAAATAATATTTTGTGGCTTTAAAATAGAAAACTATTTTGTGGCCTCAAAATAGTTACCTCAAGTATTTCTTTCCCTCAAATTAATCAATTTGAGGCCTCAAAATAGTATTTTGTTCCATCATGATTTGAACCTTCACTCACTGGAAATGTCTTTTTCCCATAGATGTATATACGAAAATGCTCCGTAATATGATCATGATCATTATGATCGACTGGAATAATAAAAAAAAAAATTATATGTTTACAACTTACATACTGTAGTTGTCTCCTTTGTTCATTAATTTTACCTAAATGTCATAAGTGAATTGTATAGAAACAACTCACCAAAATTGACTATTGCACAACTGATTTGACAAAATCCACCAAGGGGGGGAACCCCCCTTCACCCCCCCCCCCCCCTGCCCCCTCCCTTGCCATACCTTGGCATTTTGTGAAATGATGATACTGCTCTAGGGGCTGAGCCCCCCTAAAGGTCTGATGCTAGAACCGCCCCTGGATATCGTCCTATAGTTGGTCAGTGCTGTCTAGCTTATGTTTCTTTAGTAAGGGTCTTACGACGTCTGTTTTGAATGCGTCTGGGAAAAGGCCTGTCAGAAGCGTTGTATTTATAATCTTTAGGACATGATTTTAAATACTTTAGAATATTCACTTACATTCCGTGACAGTTTTGTAAAGCTCAGTTGATACAAGTAATACAAGTGCATTTTTCCACGGTTACTTTTTTGCAGGGTTTACAGATGGTATCTGTGTTTGCATCAGATACCACTGGGGGCAGTGTTGAGTAGCTGGTCGATGGCTGAGAATAATATTCTAGAGTTTCCAGCATTCTCTGTGATAATCTTAGAAGAGTAGTCCTTTCTCGACACTCATATTTCTTTGTTATAGGCAGTCATGGCTTCTTTATATACTGTATATCGCAGTGGAGTGTGAGCTTAGTTTTCCTCCATTTTCGTTCAGCAGCTCTGCAGATTCACTGCTATTATTTAACCATGAGGAGATTTTAATGAATGGGGTGTACTTTGGTAGAACATTTGTACTTGTACTAATGTACTTTACCTTCTCTAGAAGCTTACTGCAAGAGGAACACAGTTACTTTACCTTCTCTAGAAGCTCACTGCAAGGAGGAACAAATGCCAGTGCGACCTTGCAGTTATACGTGGAATTCTGCAGGTGAAATCCAGTTTTCTTTCAACGTGACTGTTGTGTTTTCACCAGGAGAGGATGCATTTGTGAATTTACATTCAGGACCTGAAAGATATTTATTCATAATTAATTAAAAGAAAGAGGATCACGGCTGCCAGGTGGGGGTAATTGGTCAAATGTATCACATTATCATTCCTGGCGTCTAAAGCAACTTTTGTCATTTCAGTAAATAACAAACATTTACACCATTTGTACTACTGTCCACAGAGTGCAGCGGAAGGTTATCTGATCAACGCTCACTATCTTTGATAACAGGAGCAGGATCAGCAGGCATATGGTCTATGATGCTATATAATGAAATGCGCTGAAAGCTACTACTGTCTATGATGCTATATAATGAAACGCGCTGAAAGCTACTGTCTATGATGCTATATAATGAAATGCGTTGAAAGCTACTGTCTATGATGCTATATAATGAAACACGCTGAAAGCTACAGTCTATGATGCTATATAATGGAACGCGCTGAAAGCTACTGTCTATGATGCTATATAATGAAACACGCTGAAAGCTACAGTCTATGATGCTATATAATGAAATGCGTTGAAAGCTACTGTCTATGATGCTATATAATGAAATGCGTTGAAAGCTACTGTCTATGATGCTATATAATGAAACACGCTGAAAGCTACAGTCTATGATGCTATATAATGGAACGCGCTGAAAGCTACTGTCTATGATGCTATATAATGAAACACGCTGAAAGCTACAGTCTATGATGCTATATAATGAAATGCGTTGAAAGCTACTGTCTATGATGCTATATAATGAAACACGCTGAAAGTTACAGTCTATGATGCATGCTATATAATGAAACTTGCTGAAAGCTACTGTCTATGATGCTATATAGTGAAACTCGCTGAAAGCTACTGTCTATGATGCTATATAATGAAACATGCTGAAAGCTACTGTCTATGATGCTATATAATGAAACGCGCTGAAAGCTACGGTCTATGATGCTATATAATGAAACGCGCTGAAAGCTACGGTCTATGATGCTATATAATGAAACATGCTGAAAGCTACGGTCTATGATGCTATATAATGAAACGCGCTGAAAGCTACAGTCTATGATGCTATATAATGAAACACGCTGAAAGCTACAGTCTATGATGCTATATAATGAAATGTGCTGAAAGCTACTGTCTATGATGCTAAATAATGAAACGCGCTGAAAGCTACTGTCTATGATGCTATATAATGAAACATGCTGAAAGCTACTGTCTATGATGCTATATAATGAAACACGCTGAAAGCTACTGTCTATGATGCTATATAATGAAACACGCTGAAAGCTACTGTCAATGATGCTATATAATGAAACGTGCTGAAAGCTACTGTCTATGATGCTATATAATGAAATGCGCTGAAAGCTACTGTCTATGATGCTATATAATGAAACATGCTGAAAGCTACTGTCTATGATGCTATATAATGAAACACGCTGAAAGCTACCGTCTATGATGCTATATAATGAAACACGCTGAAAGCTACTGTCTATGATGCTATATAATGAAACGTGCTGAAAGCTACTGTCTATGATGCTATATAATGAAACGCGCTGAAAGCTACAGTCTATGATGCTATATAATGAAACACGCTGAAAGCTACAGTCTATGATGCTATATAATGAAACATGCTGAAAGCTACTGTCTATGATGCTATATAATGAAACACGCTGAAAGCTACAGTCTATGATGCTATATAATGAAACGCGCTGAAAGCTACTACTGTCTATGATGCTATATAATGAAACGCGCTGAAAGCTACGGTCTATGATGCTGTATAATGAAACGCGCTTAAAGCTACTGTCTATGATGCTATATAATGAAACATGCTGAAAGCTACTACTGTCTATGATGCTATATAATGAAACATGCTGAAAGCTACTACTGTCTATGATGCTATATAATGAAACATGCTGAAAGCTACTACGGTCTATGATGCTATATAATGAAACATGCTGAAAGCTACAGTCTATCATGCTATATAATGAAACATGCTGAAAGCTACTACTGTCTATGATGCTATATAATGAAACATGCTGAAAGCTACTACTGTCTATGATGCTATATAATGAAACTCGCAGAAAGCTACTGTCTATGATGCTATATAATGAAACGCGCTGAAAGCTACTGTCTATGATGCTATATAATGAAACATGCTGAAAGCTACAGTCTATGATGCTATATAATGAAACGCGCTGAAAGCTACTACTGTCTATGATGCTATATAATGAAACGCGCTGAAAGCTACTGTCTATGATGCTATATAATGAAATGCGTTGAAAGCTACTGTCTATGATGCTATATAATGAAACACGCTGAAAGCTACAGTCTATGATGCTATATAATGAAACGCGCTGAAAGCTACTGTCTATGATGCTATATAATGAAACACGCTGAAAGCTACAGTCTATGATGCTATATAATGAAATGCGTTGAAAGCTACTGTCTATGATGCTATATAATGAAACATGCTGAAAGCTACTACTGTCTATGATGCTATATAATGAAACATGCTGAAAGCTACTACTGTCTATGATGCTATATAATGAAACGCGCTGAAAGCTACTGTCTATGATGCTATATAATGAAATGCGTTGAAAGCTACTGTCTATGATGCTATATAATGAAACACGCTGAAAGCTACGGTCTATAATGCTATATAATGGAATGCGCTGAAAGCTACTGTCTATGATGCTATATAATGAAACACGCTGAAAGCTACAGTCTATGATGCTATATAATGAAATGCGTTGAAAGCTACTGTCTATGATGCTATATAATGAAATGCGTTGAAAGCTACTGTCTATGATGCTATATAATGAAACACGCTGAAAGCTACAGTCTATGATGCTATATAATGGAACGCGCTGAAAGCTACTGTCTATGATGCTATATAATGAAACACGCTGAAAGCTACAGTCTATGATGCTATATAATGAAATGCGTTGAAAGCTACTGTCTATGATGCTATATAATGAAACACGCTGAAAGCTAGTCTATGATGCATGCTATATAATGAAACTTGCTGAAAGCTACTGTCTATGATGCTATATAGTGAAACTCGCTGAAAGCTACTGTCTATGATGCTATATAATGAAACATGCTGAAAGCTACTGTCTATGATGCTATATAATGAAACGCGCTGAAAGCTACGGTCTATGATGCTATATAATGAAACGCGCTGAAAGCTACGGTCTATGATGCTATATAATGAAACATGCTGAAAGCTACGGTCTATGATGCTATACAATGAAACATGCTGAAAGCTACAGTCTATGATGCTATATAATGAAACTCGCTGAAAGCTACAGTATATGATGCTATATAATGAAACGCGCTGAAAGCTACAGTCTATGATGCTATATAATGAAACACGCTGAAAGCTACAGTCTATGATGCTATATAATGAAATGTGCTGAAAGCTACTGTCTATGATGCTAAATAATGAAACGCGCTGAAAGCTACTGTCTATGATGCTATATAATGAAACATGCTGAAAGCTACTGTCTATGATGCTATATAATGAAACACGCTGAAAGCTACTGTCTATGATGCTATATAATGAAACACGCTGAAAGCTACTGTCAATGATGCTATATAATTAGGGATGCTCGATATTGGCTTTTTTACCGATACCGATATTCCGATATTGTCCAACTCCAATTTCCGATACCGATACCGATACCGATATCAACCGATACCGATATATGCAGGGTTTCCCCCCAAAAAAACGGAATAATTTCAGGTAACTAATAATTTCACTGGATGCATTCAAAAGGCTTTCTAAATGTAAGCATTATCTGTGCAAAATATGATCATTAAAAAAGTAAAAATGAACATTTTAAACCAACATGCATACTTTTGACAATAAATAAAATAAGAATTGGTTCTTACTTGCTTGCCTGGGTAAATAAAGGTTAAATAAATGTAAAAAAAAAAAAAAATTGTTATTGTTTTTTTTTTTTTTTTTACCGATACCGATATTTTCCGATATCACATTTTACTGCCGATATCGGCCGATAATATCGGTCGGCCGATAATATCGGACATCCCTATAATATAATGAAACGTGCTGAAAGCTACTATCTATGATGCTATATAATGAAATGCGCTGAAAGCTACTGTCTATGATGCTATATAATGAAACATGCTGAAAGCTACTGTCTATGATGCTATATAATGAAACACGCTGAAAGCTACCGTCTATGATGCTATATAATGAAACACGCTGAAAGCTACTGTCTATGATGCTATATAATGAAACGTGCTGAAAGCTACTGTCTATGATGCTATATAATGAAACGCGCTGAAAGCTACAGTCTATGATGCTATATAGTGAAACACGCTGAAAGCTACAGTCTATGATGCTATATAATGAAACATGCTGAAAGCTACTGTCTATGATGCTATATAATGAAACGCGCTGAAAGCTACAGTCTATGATGCTATATAATGAAACGCGCTGAAAGCTACTACTGTCTATGATGCTATATAATGAAACGCGCTGAAAGCTACGGTCTATGATGCTGTATAATGAAACGCGCTTAAAGCTACTGTCTATGATGCTATATAAGGAAACACGCTGAAAGCTACAGTCTATGATGCTATATAATGAAACGTGCTGAAAGCTACAGTCTATGATGCTATATAATGAAACGTGCTGAAAGCTACTGTATATGATGCTATATAATGAAACATGCTGAAAGCTACTACTGTCTATGATGCTATATAATGAAACATGCTGAAAGCTACTACTGTCTATGATGCTATATAATGAAACTCGCTGAAAGCTACTGTCTATGATGCTATATAATGAAATGCGTTGAAAGCTACTGTCTATGATGCTATATAATGAAACACGCTGAAAGCTACAGTCTATGATGCTATATAATGAAACGCGCTGAAAGCTACTGTCTATGATGCTATATAATGAAACACGCTGAAAGCTACAGTCTATGATGCTATATAATGAAATGCGTTGAAAGCTACTGTCTATGATGCTATATAATGAAACATGCTGAAAGCTACTACTGTCTATGATGCTATATAATGAAACATGCTGAAAGCTACTACTGTCTATGATGCTATATAATGAAACATGCTGAAAGCTACAGTCTATGATGCTATATAATGAAATGCGCTGAAAGCTACAGATGAATCTTTTCAGAATCGGGTCCCTTCTGCCACTCCAATGTCACTTCGATGTCAGTTTAGAACTAGCACTAGGTGTTAATTTAGTGCAGTAAACAAAGCGAGGGTACTTAACTTAGGTGCTTCCCCAGGGAGGGGGTCGGGGGCTACTGCTCTCAGACCCCCAAGATCATTTTTATATGGGCAGTCTGACTTGGGCTACTGTACCATATATTAGTGTTGCAATGCATGATAAATGAACAGTGAAAAAAGCTAAGAAATTGGATGGGGCTGGGACATTTGGGACGAATACATTTTTTAGATGAAAATCTTTCCAGCCTGTGGCAGGCAGTGGAGGTGTGAAATCCAGAACAATAGGAGTCACAAAGTGGAGTGGTGGAGTAGTGGTAGAGTAGCAGTAAAAGCTGGACTTCTAAGGGCTTCTACTGTACTGTTACGACTAGACATGACGGTGGTGGACAGAGTAAAACCCAAGCGCAGACCAGCAGAGGATAGACAGGAGGCAGGTGTTGAATCTTGAAATATGAGCACTGCTCCTTTAATGTAGGTACGAGTAGCTCAAAAACAAAGAGAGAGAGGGCAAGTCTCCAAACGTGCTAAATGCCCTACAAATCATAAACATAATAAATAATAATATCCTCTGTGACAAGGAGCGATAAAGACTTCCACAAAACAAGTTATGCTACTTACAAAAGTGTTCAGCGAACAGCTGACAAACACACAAGCCAAAACACGACTGGAACCAGGGAACACAGAGTAATGACGCAACAGGGAAGACAGGAAGTAAGAGGCATATATACAGACACTGATTGACACAGGGGGGTAATTAGGTGATTAGACTCAGCTGGGGAAACAGAGTGACACACAACATTACCAAGTTGAAATATAAATACACATAAACACAACACTGACCAGATCACAAAACCAACACAGATAGGGAAGACATTTAGACCAGGGAGTGTAACATCACAGATAAGACAGACATCAAATGTACAGACAACAGATTGATAAGGACCACATGAAACACATTAATAAATAAACACAAGAGCTGCGCCACCTGAATTAGTCCACCGGCTGGCGCAGCAACCAGGGGGGCGTTACAGTACCCCCCCCTCAATGGACGACTACCAGGCGGACAACCAGGCCACCCAGGAACAGGCAGGGTAGGAGGGTGGGATGCAGCATCGACGAAGAAGGGCTGGGGGAAGGGGGGTCGAGAAAAAGAAAAAACTGTGGGAATAGGGCCGGGGGGAGGGGGTCGATGAAAGGAGCGAGGAGGATTGGAGCAGGGGGGGGGGGGGCGGGGGTGAAGAAGATAACCCAGGAGTAGGACCTGGGACTGGAATCCCCTCAGCAGCAGGACCCTGCACCGGACCCCGAACAGGAGGCTCCGCGGCGGCAGGGCGATTGGAACAGGGGAGGGGGGGGGGGTGGAGAAGATAACCCAGGGGTAGGACCTGGGACTGGGATCTTCTCTGCAGTGGGATCCTGCATAGGACCCCGAACTGGAGGCTCCACAGCGGCAGGACCCGGCGGAGGACTGCGGTCCGGAGGCTCCTCGGCGGCGAGACCCGTCGCAGGACCTGATGTAGGACCCCCGACTGGGGTCCTTCCGGCCGTGTGATCTGGCGTCGCTCTCCGGGCAGACGACATGCCGGTGACGTGGGACCTGAGGTAGTCCCAGAGCGAGGGATCACTTTCAGGAACCTCCTCGGGAGGAAGAGACCCGGACCAGGGCGGTGAAGGGGACCTGTAGTCTCTGGAACCCCTTCTCCCTCTGGGGCTATGGCGTCGGGATCCGCGTCCCTTCCCGGACGTTCCCCTGCGGACCAGGCGACTTCCCTCCCAAGGGTTTGGAGCCGAAGTGGCAGCGGGAATGGCACCCATGGTCGAGGTACCCAGAACCATCAGCGCAGCTGGGTTGGCAGCTCCGTCTCTCCTCTTATCTGCTGGGTTGTGGTTTGGTCGCGTCATTCTGTTACGACTAGACATGACGGTGGTGGACAGAGTAAAACCCAAGCGCAGACCAGCAGAGGATAGACAGGAGGCAGGTGTTGAATCTTGAAATATGAGCACTGCTCCTTTAATGTAGGTACGAGTAGCTCAAAAACAAAGAGAGAGAGGGCAAGTCTCCAAACGTGCTAAATGCCCTACAAATCATAAACATAATAAATAATAATATCCTCTGTGACAAGGAGCGATAAAGACTTCCACAAAACAAGTTATGCTACTTACAAAAGTGTTCAGCGAACAGCTGACAAACACACAAGCCAAAACACGACTGGAACCAGGGAACACAGAGTAATGACGCGACAGGGAAGACAGGAAGTAAGAGGCATATATACAGACACTGATTGACACAGGGGGGTAATTAGGTGATTAGACTCAGCTGGGGAAACAGAGTGACACACAACATTACCAAGTTGAAATATAAATACACATAAACACAACACTGACCAGATCACAAAACCAACACAGATAGGGAAGACATTTAGACCAGGGAGTGTAACATCACAGATAAGACAGACATCAAATGAACAGACAACAGATTGATAAGGACCACATGAAACACATTAATAAATAAACACAAGAGCTGCGCCACCTGAATTAGTCCACCGGCTGGCGCAGCAACCAGGGGGGCGTTACACTGTACTACTGTCTATGATGCTATATAATGAAACGCGCTGAAAGCTACGGTCTATGATGCTATATAATGAAACACGCTGAAAGCTACAGTCTATAATGCTATATAATGAAACGCGCTGAAAGCTACGGTCTATGATGCTATATAATAGCTTTTCAACTTGGCCTTTAACCCCTAATCTCTCACTTTATATGTATATGTTGTGATTTTCCACTGTCTGTTACTTTGTTATTCCCCCCCCCCCCCCTATGTAAAGCGACCTTGGGTCTCTTGAAAGGCGCTATATAAAATGAAGTTATTATTATTATTATTATTATTATTATAATGAAACATGCTGAAAGCTACTGTATATGATGCTATATAATGAAACGCGCTGAAAGCTACTACTGTCTATGATGCTATATAATGAAACATGCTGAAAGCTACAGTCTATGATGATAATGAAACATGCTGAAAGCTACTGTCTATGATGCTATATAATGAAACGCGCTGAAAGCTACTGTCTATGATGCTATATAATGAAACATGCTGAAAGCTACATTGTTGAGATCAGAAGCTCTGTGTAGGATTGTTAGTAACTGTCTAACTGTACATATGGCTGTTTACACTAGTAACTGTTTACCTGCATATATAATTGTCTCCACCAGTGACTGTCTAGTTGCATACATATCTGTTCCCACTAGAGGGCGCTCTAGGCGGAGCCACCCAGGTACTCCACCTTGTGGCGAGTATAAAAGCAAAGGTATACTCCCATTTCGTTCTCTCCCCCAATGTCTCTCAGTGAGAGAAGAACATGTATGTTACTGCTGCTATTTCCATGTGAATAAAAAGAAACCACGCCAGTTCAGGCTCAAGATAGAAACCATGCCTCTTGACCACATTATTGTTGCCCTATAGCCGAATTCTGTTAACAGGTTATGGGCCCAGATAACGCCGGGGCGAAATAGTGGAGGTACTGTAGCAAGCTTAGCTGAAGTATAGGCTAGGATCACCGCGTGGCTAGACGCTAGGCCAACAAGAGCGAAAGCTAAGCATACCATTAACGAAGAGAAGAGGCAAATGGCAGACATTCAATGGAAAAGCGGAGAACTACGAGCTCTGGGAAGAGCGCATGCTGTGCTGCATGCACGGGGCGGGGCTGAAGGAGACGATCCTGGGGGCCCCCACCGGAGAACTGACAGCGGAAGAGCAAGCCCTGGACGACCAGTGGAACGCAAGCACGTACTGTGAGTTAGCACCGATGCTCGACGACACCAGCCTGGGGCAGATATTCCGCGACACTAAAGACAGAGGCCGAGAAAGCCTGGCGGTATTGAGAGAGCATTTCATCGGGCGAGGAAGACCCAGAGTCGTGGCCCTCTACACAGCACTAACGGGCTTGAGGAAGGGGATCACCGAAACCGTGACCGAATACGTCAACAGAGCGGAGCAAATCACGACGCCACTGAGGAGTGCCGGAGAAGCACCAAGCGATGGGCTAATGATGGCGATGATAATGAGAGGACTACCGGAGCTGTACAAACCGTTCACACTCCTGGTAACACACGGTTCAACGGACATTACGTTGGGACAATTCAAGGCTAAGTTAAGGAACTTCGAGGCCTTAGAAGACACCCACCCAGCCGCCGCGGAGGAGGGGGAGAGGATGCTAAAGGCCAGAGCGACGCCAAGAGAGAGAACCAGGACCACGACGGAACTGGCGTGTTGGCGATGCGGAGATCGGAGAAGCGAATGCACAAAGACTGTCTGGTGTAGCTTCTGCAAATCCACGGGGCACACAGACAGAGCGTGCATGAAGAAACACAACCAGAGCGCGCGATACGCGCATGGACAAGATGGCGGCTACGGACGAGACGACGGCCATGAACGAGACGGAGGCCACGGACAAAATGGCGACTACAGACGAGACGGAGGCCACGGACAAAATGGCGGCTACAGACGAGGCGAAGGCCACGGACAAAATGGCGGCTACAGACGAGACGAAGGCCACGGACAAAATGGCAACTACAGACGAGACGGAGGCCACGGACAAAATGGTGACTACGGTCAAGATAACGGCTGTGGACAGGATGACGACAGCGGACACGACGGTGGCGACTATCGACGTGAGATGAATTGAGATGACGCCCGGAGAATCGATGGCGGCGACGATCGACGTGAGGCGAGTCGAGACGACGCCTGGAGGATAACGGGACAAGAAGACTGCGCTTTTGGAGCGCGGACGGCGGGCATCGCCGGACCGGCCCAGCTGCAGCGGGCCCAGAGAAGGGGACTGATCGTGGACACGGGCGCGTCGTCCCATGTCATCAACGACAGGGGTCGTTCAAGAACTTTGACGACACTTTCCACCCGGAAAGGCACTGCATGGAGCTGGCGGACGGTAGACGCATCTACGAATTGGCACAAGAGAGGGGAGACGCACAGGTATGCCTCACGGACAGCAAGGGGCGCCGGCGTACGGTGACGCTAAAGAACGCTCTATACGTACCATCGTTCCCACAAGGACTATTCTCTGTAATAGCTGCTACTGCAAGCGGCGCCAAGGTATTCTTCGACAAAGGTAAAAATGTTCTTGTAGAACCTGACGGTACCCGGTTTGACATAAAGATGTACCAGAGAATATTTTATCTGAAAACGGAGTGTAATGACAACGACCAGTGTAATGATAATGATGATGTGTGTAGCGGGACGGCCCGTCACGATATTCAGACATGGCACGAGATTATGGGTCATTGTAATTACGAGGATTTACTGAAACTGCAAGGAGTGTCAGAGGGCATGCACATTGAAGGGGAGAAGCGTAGACCTGACAAAAATTGTACAATGTGCAAAACGGGGAAGTTTACCCAACCGAGATACAGAAATCCCACAGACAGAGTAAGGGTACCACTTGCACTAGTTGACATGGACCTAGCAGGCCCAGTAAGCAACGAGTCCATAGGAGGTTTTAGATATGTACAGTCTTTTACAGACATGTGTACACTACAGGGGCAGTGTTTGTTTACTTTATCAAAGAAAAGAGTGACACACTCCAGGCCACAGAAAAATTCCTGGCAGACGTAGCCCCTTATGGTACAGTAAGATGTTTGAGGTCCGACCACGAAACCGAGTTCACAAACAGAGAGTTACAATCACTGTTGAGAAGGTATAAGATAAGACACAAGACGTCACGTCCATATCCCACACACCAGAGCGGGGTGGCAGAGAGGGAATGGCACACCCTTTTCGAAATGGCTAGGTGTAAGCTAGCAGATAGTAACTTACCAAAGAGCCTGTGGCATTATGCGGTGCAAGAAGCCGCTTACACCAGAAACAGGTGCTTTAATAAGCACTCTGGCACCACCCCGTATACAGCACTGACAGGAAAGAAGTGTAATCTAGCTAGAATGCACCGATTTGGATCAGTGTGTTATGCAGGACAGGGGAAAACCCAAGTCCAAGGAAATAAAAGGATTTTTCGTAGGATACGACAGAGGAAGCCCTGCTTTCCTAGTTTATCACCCCGGTAACGGGAGAGTGCAGAAACACATGCTAGTCAAGTTTGTCACGAAGACAACCTGTGAGAGCGACACACAGACAGAGGAGCCAGAGCTGGACTCCAGAGCAAGGTGTGTAGAAACAGAAACACATCACCCCAGTGTACTTAGTACAGTTGTGCAGACAGACAGTCAGCAACCCCCAGAGGGCGATGGCGAGGAGCACCTGAGGGTGACGTCAAGCAGTGGGAGGTATTCCCCAAGGGAACACAAACCCCCAGAATATCTGCCAGACTATGCCAGGAAAGGGAGTGACGAGGAGGACAATACACCTACCCCTGTTGAGTACTACTACAGGGTAGTCAGTGGGGTAAACCCGACCTTTAAGGAGGCCACATTGTCCCCCGAAGAGGGCAGACATACAGTGGGAGGAAAATGGGTGTATTCAACCAAGTTACCAGAGGGCAGACAGACAGTGGGAGGGAAATGGTTGTATTCGATCCAGGAGGGTATTGAAGACCACGGTAAATACAAAGTATGGTTCATAGAAAATTGCTTAAATGCTGAAGGAGGGTACCCCATATTTAAATAATGAAGAAGGGTGACTAATTTCTTAAATGCTGAGGGAGAATACTCCAGGTTTAAATACAGGAGGAGTAGAATCCAGGTTTGAAAGTCTGACTAGTTACCATGTTTAAAATACTGAAATGAATCGTATGTTTAATCCCATGTTTAAGTACAGAGGTGGGTGATTTACAATGTTTAAATACAAAGGTGATTCAATGTTTGAATACAAAAGAGGATCTATGTTTAAAATACAGAAGTGGAGGATTTGATCATCGCACCAGACAACAATAGAAAGACCTAGGCAGGTTCAACCATTTTATAGGTATGGACTTCGAACAGTCTGCCAATTATGTAAAAATATCCCAGAAGAGATATGTGGGAAAGATCCTGAGATGTTTTGACTGAAGTAAGAGATGTATAGAAAAATGTGGGTAGCTTCATTTTGTTGGACAACCTGTACTCGCCCTGACCTATGTTTTGTAGTGAGTAAGAGTGTCATAGTATTTTTGTTGACCCCACAGAGAAGCATTGAACTACGTCAAAATATGTTTTTCGTTATCCCAGAGGTGCTGCAGACGGACAGCTGTGTGTTCAGAAAAGACAACAAAGGTTTAACGCTTAAAGCCTACAGTGATACTATCAGCCTGTGAAGCTGAGTATATGTTTCTAGCTATGACAATGCAAAATGTGTTTATCTAGAGCAACTGCTCGAAGTGATGGAGATAGGTTATGAATATATTGCTCAAAATGCAGTAGGTAATTGAAATGTATTCTCTATACCGAATATAGTGTTTTTGAAGAATGGGCGTTCTGTCAAAACCGTTTAAAATGATGAACACTGTGTATATATGGAGACTGTTGTTTATGAGGACAACCAGGGGACCATTGTGATTACTAGGAACCCAATATGTCAATATAGATGTAAACATGTCATTATAAATAATATCATCTCATCAGGTATGTCATCAGATAAGAAAGAATGACACCGGTTTACTGTCCAATGGACGACAGAGCAATAGATACTATGAGAGAGCCTGTTTCAAATTAAAATTGAAGGGATTTGCAAAGGTCATGTTTAATGTGAAGATATTGACTGTCATACCCTATGGATATTTTTGGGATTATATTATTTCCTTTGTTAAATGTTTTTCCCAGAAGTCAGCCAGTATGCTAATGCAAACCTAAGTGGGAGTGTTGAGATCAGAAGCTCTGTGTAGGATTGTTAGTAACTGTTTAACTGTACATATGGCTGTTTACACTAGTAACTGTTTACCTGCATATATAATTGTCTCCACCAGTGACTGTCTAGTTGCATATATATCTATTCCCACTAGAGGGCGCTCTAGGCGGAGCCACCCAGGTACTCCACCTTGTGGCGAGTATAAAAGCAAAGGTATACTCCCATTTCGTTCTCTCCCCCAATGTCTCTCAGTGAGAGAAGAACATGTATGTTACTGCTGCTCTTTCCATGTGAATAAAAAGAAACCACGCCAGTTCAGGCTCAAGATAGAAACCATGCCTCTTGACCACATTATTGTCGCCCTATAGCCGAATTCTGTTAACATACATGATGCTATATAATGAAACGCGCTGAAAGCTACTACTGTCTATGATGCTATCGCACTGAAAGCTACTGTCTATGATGCTATATAATGAAACGCGCTGAAAGCTACAGTCTATGATGCTATATAATGAAACATGCTGAAAGCTACAGTCTATGGTGCTATATAATGAAACATGCTGAAAGCTACAGTCTATGATGCTATATAATGAAACACGCTGAAAGCTACTGTCTATGATGCTATATAATGAAACGTACTGAAAGCTACTACTGTCTATGATGCTATATAGTGAAACTCGCTGAAAGCTACAGTCTATGATGCTATATAATGAAACGCGCTGAAAGCTACAGTCTATGATGCTATATAGTGAAACGCGCTGAAAGCTACTGTCTATGATGCTATATAATGAAACATGCTGAAAGCTACTGTCTATGATGCTATATAATGAAACGTGCTGAAAGCTACTACTGTCTATGATGCTATATAATGAAACTCGCTGAAAGCTACTGTCTATAATGCTACATAATGAAACATGCTGAAAGCTACTATAATGCTATATAATGAAACACGCTGAAAGCTACTTATGATGCTATATAATTAAACACGCTGAAAGCTACTGTCTATGATGCTATATGAAATGCGCTGAAAGCTACAGTCTATGATGCATAATGAAACATGCTGAAAGCTACGGTATATGATGCTATATAATGAAACGCGCTGAAAGCTACAGTCTATGATGCTATATAATGAAACACGCTGAAAGCTACTGTTTATGATGCTATATAATGAAACATGCTGAAAGCTACGGTCTATGATGCTAGCTGTCATGCTGTACGCCTACTGTATTAGTGTCACGTCAGCAGAGAAGGATGCCCCCCCACCCTCCCCCGACACAGGAAGTGTCTGTGTGGCCCTGATTCTGAGCCTCCGTGGCGCGGCTGAGGAACAGGAAGCCAGCAGACGCTCTCAGCCTCACCGGCTTCCTGTCGGATGAGACGACATCAGTCGAGATTTAAGATAAGCGACAGGATCCGCAGGTTTAGACTTGGTGGAACGTGCAGCTCAAAGAGTGGTGCGTGGCACTAGCATGGGTCAGGTCGAGGGTTTGATTCCCACTGGGGCTGTACCCATGCTCAAGGGAGGCCTTGTGTGAGGCGCAGCTGGCATGCTGTATGTTAATTGGCGGACCTGGTCCAAGCCTTTAACCCTTTCACTGCCACACGACAGCCGGTTAACCCTTTCACTGTGACAATAAAGAAGGTTAACCCTTTACTATCACACAACCGACGGCGATGCTCCATCATTAGCTCCGCGGATGCCGAGTTAATGATGCTAATGATGGAGCATCGCCCTCGGTTGTGTGATAGTAAAGGGTTAACCTTCTGTCGTGTGGCAGTGAAAGGGTTAAGGGGCCCCTAAGTAAAACTTTATTAATACTATTGACTATGATCAATGCCTGATCATTCACACACCTACAGCTCTCCAGCTACTGTGTTTTGTATATTTGTTTCTGTGCCTTTGTCTCTGTAGCCTGTTGTCTTTGGAAAGCTATATACTTGTATTGATTTTTGTCATTTGTGTAGTATGGTAGTAGTATATGGTAGTATAAGTAGCCAGCCCGTAAACATAATAATGCATTTTTGTATGACGACATGATATAATATATTACAAAAAACAAACAAACAAAGAAAGACAATTTCAACCGCTCTTGGCTCTCTGGTGGCCATGGGGGCCCTAAGCAGGCGCATCATTCACGTATGCGTTGGGCCGGCCCTGTTAATTGGCATAAGCACCATGACAGAAACTATCAGCTACAAACATGGTGTGATTCAGTTATGCTGCTCCGTTTAAAGGTTATGTTAAAGTGGTATGTGGTCCAGTTATGCTGCTCTGATTAAAGGTTATGTTAAAGTGGTATGTGGTCCAGTTACGCTGCTCTGATTTTTCTTCTCCTCCTTTTTCTGTATTTTTCTCCCATCCCAATTTAGTCGTTATGCCAATTCCCCCCTCCCCTTCCTGGTCGTTGCGCGCATTTCCCCCCCACTTGCCGGTCTAGGGAAGGTTGATAGATACTATCACATGTCCCCTCCGATTAGGGCTGGGCAATTAATCGGAAAAAAATCGCGATCTCGATTCATAGACCTATGCAATCTCATTTCTAAGTTATGATGATTTTCTTTAATGAAAAATAAAAAAAGCATTACACTTTTTTTGTTTTTTCTTTACTTTTTAAAATGATGACTATGCGGAGCTAAGTTTAAGCGTTAAGTTTAAGTCAATCATTTTGATATATGTTATGTTGTCTGTTTAAGAAAGAGTGCAATAAATGATTTTATTGAAAAAATAAGAATCGTGTGAGAGAATTGTGATCTCAATTCTTAGAGAGAAAAATCTTGATTCACATTTTAGCAAGAATTGCCCAGCCCTACCTCCAATACATGCAGAGTCAGCCAGTCGCTTATTTTCACCTGACAGCGAGGACTCTCACTGGGGGAGCGTAACGCGTGGAAGGCTCACACTACTTCCCCCAGTTCCCTCCCTCGCTGAGCAGGCGCCCAGACCGACCTGTAGGAGTCGCTGTTTACAACGACCAGGATACACACACCGCCGGCTTCCCACCCGCTAACACTGCCAATTGGTTAGTATGGACGACCAACCAAGCCGGATGTACCGCTGACAGCTGGATTCGATACCAGTGTCTCTGCGGTGGTAGGCAGGCGCTTAGTCCACTGCGCTACCCAGCCGCCCTATGTTGCTCTGATTAAAGGTTATGTTAAAGTGGTATGTGGTCCAGTTATGCTGCTCTGATTAAAGGTTATGTTAAAGTGTATGTGGGACAGTTATGCTGCTCTGATTAAAGGTGATGTTAAAGTGGTATGTGGTCCAGTTATGCTGCTCTGATTAAAGGTTATGTTAAAGTGGTATGTGGTCCAGTTATGCTGCTCTGATTAAAGGTTATGTTAAAGTGGTACGTGGTCCAGTTATGCTGCTCTGACTAAAGGTTATGTTAAAGTGGTATGTGGTCCAGTTATGCTCCTCTGATTAAAGGTTATGTTAAAGTGGTGTGTGGTCCAGTTATGCTGCTCTGATTAAAGGTTATGTTAAAGTATTATGTGGTCCAGTTATGCTGCTCTGATTAAAGGTCATGTTAAAGTGGTATGTGGACCAGTTATGCTGCTCTGATTATGTCCTCTTGAAGTTGACAGGCTTCAAAATGTGTAAATTATTGCCATGTTTTATATGCAACATCTTTTTCTACAGATAAATGTAGTAAAAAGTACAATATTTTCTTTGAAATGTGGAGTAAATGTACAAAGTTCCCTAAAATTAAAATACTCACATGGTAGAAGTACCTAAAAACTATTCTTAAGTACAGTACTTGAGAGTAAAAAATACTTAGTTACTTTCCACCACTGAAATAGATCCACTCTAAAATAGAAATATCCTACACACAGCAGTCAAGAGATTCAAGTGTTAAACTCTGGAACACTCTAAGTTCATCATTGAGGTCAACAACCTCCTTATCTATATTTAAAAACAATTAAAATCTCATTTAATTTCATCATAAATCATCAACATATTAAGTTAGTCCTGTGCATCAATGTTACATATATGGCTGCTTATTTTGTTCTTTTTCTTCATTATATACTTTTCATATGTTATTCTCCTCTCCTTTGCCTTCTTGTACCTTTTCTAATTTCTTTTTCTTTTTATTGGCTCTTGTTGCTGTGTTTTGAACATGACATATATCCGTGTTTATCTTCCATTTTTTCGCTATAGTGTTTGCCTTATATCTCTGATTTTGTTCTGAATTTATTTTCTAGAAAATGTTGACATGTATTTAGTTCATATATGATTATGGGCATTGATGGGATGGGAGTGGAACTTTGTACCCTTTGGGCTTCGTTCCCTCCTAGCACTGTTTTTTTTTTTTTTAAATAATGTGCTAAATAAATAAACTAAACTATAATTCAGATACCAGGAGAACACAATAATGCCAATAATCACCAATATACTATTTATTTTTCCAGAAGAGTACTATTAGATTTGATTAGATTAGATTGAAATGTATTGTCATCATGCAGTAACAAGTACAGTACAACAAAAAGAGGTTCGGCATCCAACCACAGTGCAAATGTAACAGTAAAGTGCAATAGTAATATACAATGTACAGGTGATTAAATTGGGTATAAAATATATAAATGAGTACTACGGAGTAATAGTGCTAATCAGATGTATGTACAGAGTTGAGTATTAATATGTACAGTGATACAGGTAAGTCATACTGGCCAGCAGCGTAATTATTCAAAATGATTTTCAAGTAACTTGCATGCATCCGATACTACTTCCTGTGGTCTTATATATGCTATGAATTTCAATCGTGAAGATTTATATCAGTTTTTAAGTTTAGTTTATTAAATGAGTTGATGTGGGTTTGCCAGAGCCACCATAGCATCCCAAAATAGGCTGCAAGTATAATATAAAAGCACCAACTTACCCAAATGTGTTGGCATCTAAATTGGCAAGATGATGGGTTTGCTAAAACAGATGGGAGCGCTCCCAGAGAGACAGGAAGACATGACCAGCGTGCGAGTGAGAGACAGACAGAGAGAGAGAGAGAGTGAGTGAGAGAGTGAGTGAGTGAGAGAGAGAGAGAGAGAGAGAGAGAGAGACAGAGAGTGAGTGAGTGAGTGAGAGAGAGAGAGTAAGTGTGAGAGAGAGAGAGAGAGACAGAGAGAGAGTGAGTGAGTGAGTGAGAGAGAGTAAGTGAGCATGGAAACAAAACTTAGGGTAGGGTGCAAATGAGGTATGGATGTAGTGCAAATCTCTTTAATAATAGATAAATATAAAGTGTGTTAAAGTGTCTAAAACGTGAGTAAAGTGAGTGGTAGTGTGAGTGTGTACATGTGGATGTGTGTGTACTGTACTAACCTAACTGTACCCAACCAACTGGTTAATTGTTTAGAGTAAATCTGTAATTAATTAATTTACTTCGTTAACCGTTATCAAGGAGTACATATTAATATTACAACTCTGTACATACATCTGATTAGCACTATTACTCCGTAGTACTCATTTATATATTTTATATCCAGTTTAATCACCTGTATATTGTATATTACTGTCGCACTTTACTGTTACATTTGCACTCTGGTTGGATGCCAAACGTATTTTTGTTGTACTGTACTTGTGCTGTATGATGATAATACCTTTTAATCGAATGTAATCGGCAACAAATGTATAATTGCAGATTAGTCTAGCAACACTTAGATATATGTCACTGACTGGCATCCAGCTTTTACATCCACTTCATCACCTTTGAATAACTATAATATTTATATACAATATATTTTTTCAAGTGAGTTTTACTGAACACTACATGAGGGTGGCTTAGGAGGTAGAGCGGTCGTCTGGTAATCAGAAGGTTCTCGATTGTACTTTAGCTTGTATATTGTGTATAATATGGTGTTATTCCTCTTTTACTACTTTTTTACGGTATGAAGCACATTTATCACTGCCATGCCTCTGCACACTGCACTGTAGCACCTTATGGCACCTATCTCTTTGGATTTTTATTGAATCAGTTTGTATGTCTGTCATGAGGATCGGTATTTTATTTGTTTAGTGTATATCTAGCATCAAATGGCTGTAACTGAGACCTGAGTACTGTATCTCGTGCTTCCATGTCAATGGAAAAATTACAATAAACTTAACTTTTATTCTCAGGGGCTCATACAGAACCACGCATTTAACTGTAGAGTACATGTACCTTATGTGACAAATAAAAACAAACTTGAACTTGATTAGATTCCTGCTCCTCCCGGCAGCGTGTCGAAGTGTCCTTGAGCAAGACACTTAACCCCTTAACTGCTCCTGATTCACACACCTCTGCCGTTGGTGTGTGAATGGGTGAATGTGAGGATTTGCACCATTTACGTGAACATGAGCAGGTTCAAAATGCTGCAGGTTTTGCTCTTGGAGGTTGAAAGTAGAAGAACTTCCTGTTACAGTATATGCTCCAATGACAGGCCACCAGTGGTGGAAAGTAACTAAGTATTTTTACTCAAGTACTGTACTTATTTGAAATTAATTAAAATTATACTTTTACTCCACTACATTTCAAAGGAAATATTGTATCTTCTACTCCACTACATTTATCTGAACCCATAAGTTACTAGTTACTTTAACATGGCAAAATAATTATGAAGATTATATACTTTCACATTTGAAGCCCATCAACTTCAAGAGGACGTAATCAGAGCAGCATAACTGGACCACACACCACTTTAACATAACCTCAGAGCAGCATAACTGGACCACATCACTTTAACATAACCTTTTAGCCGGAAAGTTTGGTTTCTTACATATCTCGATGTGATTTATCAAGAAATATCTACAGCAAGAATTCTGGGTCTCAATGAATCCAAAATGTCAATGTGGTTAGAAGTGGTGGAGAGAATAAAAGCTAGCTTATAACGGTAGTGTCTGGTTAGGAGCGAGGGATAATGGAGGTACTATCCAAAGAGGGGTCCGGGAGGGGGGGGTTCGAGCTGGAGCATATGTGTGTAGGTTTTTAGATAACAGGTATTAGGGGTATATCCTGTATAAGACATTGGTATAAATGGTAATTTTGTTGGATATACACTGTATATTAATGCTTGTGTATCTTATCGTGTGTTGTCATGTTTGTTTATATGTGTGTTTAAAAAAAACATAACCTTTAATCAGAGCAGCATAACTGGATCACACCACTTTAACATAACCTTTAATCAGAGCAGCAGAACTGGACCACATACCACTTTAACATAACCTTTAATCAGAGCAGCATAACTGGACCACATACTATTTTAACTAGGGATGCTCGATATTAGCTTTTTTTACCGATATTGTCCAACTCTTAATTTCCGATACCGATATCAACCGATACCGATATATGCAGGGTTTAATAATTTAATAATTTCAGGTAATTAACATTACATATCTCACAAGTTCATATAAAGTTCATATAAAATGTAAGTGATTAGGGCATGACAAATGAAGCTTATTTTTGGTCTTTATTTTTAGTTTTATCTTATTTAAATTTTTATTTTACGGGAAAGTGGCCAAGCCACAGTCGACATTCTACTTATGGTAGAATTTAGAGTGTTAGATCCTATGGTATACATAGGAATGTTAAGGATAATTGGATCATTCTGGGATATCCGGTGGTGCAAGGGAGGGAGTCATACGCAAAGGTTGTGTTCATGGAACACAATCCTGTACGACTCTCGGTGGGAGGGAAGGGTAGGGGATTTTTATTTGTATATATGTATGTTTTTAAGCTCGGCTCTCAACGGGACCTCACTAGTGGGAAGTATATCTATTATTGCCTCGCACTCTAGAAGCATTACCAAAAATTACAATACAACATGTATAGATTATGGCTAGTTTGAATGATATGGAACACCGGGGGAATAAATAACCAACTCAAACGCAAAAGCGTGCTCACACGGATGAAAAAAGAACATGTGGACATTGCTCTGCTAAGCGAAACGCACATTCTAGAGAAAGACATAGATAAATTAGCGGACAACACATACCATAATATTAGTCACTCTTCTATTGGTACGAGAACTCGGGGTGTAGCCATAGTCGTTAAACGTAAGTTGAATATTGTACTAAAGGGAGTATGGTCTGATGTAGAAGGTCGGATAACTATAGCTAAGATTGAACATAAGAACAGGAAAATAGCGTTGGTAGCGGTATACGCCCCAAATTTGTACGAAGAAGATTTCTTCACTACACTAACCAATGCAATGTTAGACATTCCCGATTACTCATTTATAATAGGTGCGGATTTTAATGCCATCTGGAACCCAAGGATGGACAAATCTTACCTCGCCTTTTCCAGCGAACAAAAAAACTCATCGAAGGCATTAAAGGATTGGTCGAAGATTACAGGTGTAATTGACTTATGGCGGTTACTTAATCCCACGACCCGAAAGTACTCTTGTCGATCCACGAGACATAATACACTATCCAGAATAGATTATGTCTTTGCATCACAGAGACTATTTGATAATTATGAAGTGGAAATGATACCCAACGCACTATCAGATCACTGTTATTTACTCCTTAAAGGTACATTTGGTATACTATCCTCCCGAGCCCCAAGATGGCGATTTAACTCGTTGCTGCTTAATAACAAGGAATTCATTACACAACTCAAAGAAGCTCTTATAGTATTCCAACGGGAGAATGCAAACTCGGTGCAAGACCCCAGAATAATATGGATGTCGGTAAAGGGAAGGATCAAAGATTTCACGGATAGCTTTTCCTCCAAAATGCGCAAGAATCAATGCACAAAACTGGCTGAGCTGGAAACGCTTTACTCAACGTTATTTAATTCCCTAAAATACAACAACTCAACTCGACTAGAGATTCAAGTTAACGTACTAAAAATAGAGATCAATGCCATATACAGACAACAATCGGAAATACAAATACGCAGCACAAGACAACAGCAGCACTCCCATGGTTCCAAACCCAGCCACCTATTAGCCATGCGATTAAGAATTAATGCAAAATTTGCAGATATAACTACCATTAGAGCACAACAAGTACTTGTAACAGATCCTGTAAAAATAAACGATACATTCAAAGAATTCTACTCCGACTTATATAAATCAGAAACGACCTTCGATCAAAACAAAATGGACACATTCTTAATCAAATTATTCTCCCTAAACTTTCAGAGGATGACGCTAAACAGTTAGAAACACCGATCACACTAGAGGAACTCAAGAAGGCCATAACCGCAATGCAAAGTGGTAAGGCTCCTGGAATAGACGGTTTCCCATCAGAAATGTACCTTTCTTGTTGGGACATAATTGGCCCCTTATTACTAAATATGATCTTATACTCAGTCAAGGAGGGGAACATCCATAAGAATGACAATATTGCACTCATAACAGTCCTCCTTAAAAAAGACAAAGACCCCAACGAGTGCGGTAGTTATAGACCTTTAAGCCTCCTCGGAACCGATATCAAACTGTACTCAAAGGTATTAGCCATCAGATTACAAAAGCATATGACGTCTTTAGTTCACCCGGACCAAACTGGCTTCATAGGAGGCCGCCTGATCACTGAAAACATAAGACGAATACTGCACGTACTTGATGCCGACAAGGAGGACACCATACCTAAGGCGATGCTGTCCCTGGATGCTATGAAAGCCTTTGACAGGCTGGAATGGTCGTATCTATGGGCAGTACTAGAAAGGATGGGGTTAGGAAAAGGATTCATCGATATGATTAAAGTATTATACAAAGACCCATCGGCCATGATTACAACAGGCACAATCATCTCCAAAATCGTTCCGGTATCACGCTCAGCCAGACAGGGTTGTCCTCTTAGTCCCGGACTGTTCAATCTATCATTAGAGCCTTTAGCACAATATATAAGACAATCCCAATCCATAGAACCAATCGTAATCAAGGGCACACAACAAAAAATTAGTTTATATGCGGACGATGTAATACTGTTCATGCAAAACCCCAACACCACATTGCCTCATCTGCTCAAGTTGATTGAGGACTTTGGTGATTTATCGGGATTTAAGATAAATTGGCCGAAGTCGGCTTTCCTTCCACTTAACACCCCTGCAAAAAAAGATACAACCCTCCCAGGAGAGATACCGATGGTAAAACATTTCAGATGCTTGGGAGTGGAAATATTCCCCACCATAAGACAAACTACACAAAAATCCAAAACAAAATCAATGACGACCTTGATAGATGGGCAAAACTTAAAAACACAGTACAAGCACGGATATCAATAGTTAAGATGGATGTACTACCTAGAATCAACTTCTTCAGTTCAATGCTACCGTTACCCCCTCCAGAGGGTTACTGGAAAAGATTACACTCCTCCACATACAAATTTATTTGGAATAACAAACCACCACGTATAAAAAGATCCACCGCACAGAGAAATAAAGCAGATGGTGGCATGGCATTTCCAGATTTTTTCCTATATTTTAAGGCGTACACATTAAGTCCATTGACAACATGGTTTGACCCCCAAGCATTAGTATCCTGGAGAAAATTAGAAGAAAACATAGTAGCCCCACATAGACTGAAGGACATAGCATACACTAAACTATACCAATCAAGCACTGTGAACGAAAATTTGGCCCCATAATTACTCATGCGATCCGGATATGGCGTGAATCACAAAAAAAAAATCCTAACCCACAAAAATGGCACAATCATACTCCCTTATTTAATAACAATGCACTCTTAATTGGAAAACGACCTATAAGATTCCCTATATGGGAAGAGCAAGGCATACACTCATTAGGGGATGTTTTTAACAAACAGGGTTTTTGTAGTGATTTTTTTTGATCAAATTTTTTTTATTATTAATTACATGAAACAGGACAACACAATAACCACAGTAACAAAAAACATAACTTTCACAGGAGAATAACAAACAATAATAATACAGAATAATAAATTATAAAGACAAAAATTATAAAGACAAAAAGAAAAAGAAACAGCGTCCAACCTATCAAATATAGATGGCTACTTCAATAACAAAAAGGGTCTTCAAAACATGGCAACCTTTCCCCACCTTTACAAAGTGGAGTGACTTAAAAGATCGTTTATGAGAGTGTTGCCGCAGATTTACTGTAGATAGCCTAGGTCCCTTACACATGTTCAAGACTGCCAAACTTGCAGAAGGTAAAGTGTAAGAAGAAAGAAATTCTTCCTCCAAGTTGGCTGACAGGTCAATCAGTCTGCCAATATTAGTCTCTTGGGGAGATGGCATGTGAATTGACATATAGCGCAGAATAGCTAAATACCAACCCCCCCTAAAATCCCCCCAGTCAAAGTTAAGAAGGACAAGACAAAAACCAAGACAGACAAGACATTTCCTCCTCCCCCTCCCCAGAGACCGCCGGACCCCCCCGATCAAGCGCCCCAACCCCGCTCAGCCGCACACTGCGGTCTTTACCTTCTCAGCTGCTGCGAACCACAGGTCAATTCCAGCCTGCCCTACCCCGATCACCCGGGCCGTGGATATCTCAAGATAAATCACATCCAATAGAGTTAGGGACCAGTTAATCATTGTAAGCTTCTCAGGCTCCTTCCATCTCATTGCTATTAGCTTCTTCGCTGCTGTGACGCCCGCTAGGACAACCCTTTTCAGTTGTACGGACGCGGGTAGTGTCGTTATATCGTTCAGGAGTAGCGTAACAGCTGTGAATGGGATAGTTAAGCCACACAGATCTGAAAGTTTGTCCGTTATTGACCTCCAGAAGCGGGCCACTGGTGGGCAATCCCAATACATATGCATATAAGTGCCAGTGGCCTTTTGAGAGCACAAAGTGCACCGAGAGTCGGTTATCAGTCCCATAGCAAATAGCTTCCTAGGTGTAAGATAGGTCCTATGAATATAATTAAAATTTATTTGCTGGTGATTGGGGTTGCGGGAAGATAATGCCACATTTGCCCAAACATCATCCCAGTCAAACTCGGGGTCCAACCCCGGGATATCCACACGCCAGATTGTATCCAATGATAAATTTTTATACGTGGATTGAATTAAGAGCGTATAAAAGTCAGAGACAAACCCTCTGGATGTCGTCCTGTCCACTATGAGCCTGAGGAAGGGGTGTGGGTGCAAGGCTTGAGCCCACGGTACGCCATGCGCCCTCAGTGCTGACCTTAGTTGAAGGTAAAGAAAGAAGGACTCGCCGGGAAGATCATAAAATTCTCTTAAGTCCTGAAACGCACGGAGGCCGTTCTTATCATAAATATCCTCCAGAGTATGTACTCCCCTCCTTTGCCATTGAGGAATATTAACCGGCTTGTGTCCAACAAGTAATTGCTGGTTATTAAAAATTGGAGAGTCCAGGTGCCAAGGGCATTTAACCCCACACGACCTCTGTACATTACGCCACGTTTGGATCACGTGAGTTATGATCGGTCCATACCTCAGCCGGCATTTCGCAATAGAGACAGTGGAGTACACTACATCCTGCAATCTTAGCGGAGACACCGCCGCCGCTTCTAAGGAGCGCCACGATACAGCCTCTACAGGGTCTAGCCAGCACATCAAAGGTCTCAGTGAAAAGGACCAGAAATACAGTTTAAAATCAGGGATTGCGAGGCCCCCATCTTGTTTCCTACGTTGAGTAGTAGCCCTTTTGATTCTCGGGCGTTTGTTATTCCAGACAAACTTAGATACCATCGATTGTACCTTGCGCCAGTGGTCTATTGGAGGGGGCAGGGGGAGCATTGAGCTAATAAAATTTATCCTAGGCAGGATGTTCATTTTGATTATGGAAGCCCGGGCTTGTAAGGAGTTAGGAAGGGACGACCACCTGTCTAGATCCTGGCGTATTTTATCATAAGTACCCGTGAAGTTGTACTTAGTAGTTTGGTTCAGCGTGGGGAATATCTCTATGCCCAGGTATTTAAAATGTTCTACTATGGGGATATCAGCTGGTAGTCGTACCGCCTTGGCCAGTTCATTAAGAGGTAGGCAGGCTGATTTGTTCCAGTTAATCTTAAAACCTGACAATTTACCAAAGTCGTCGATTATCCTCAATAATTTTGTGGCCGACCGGGAGGGGTCGTCCATGAAAATCAGCAGGTCATCCGCATAGAGAGCAATTTTGTGTGGAGTATTGTTGACCATTATGGGGACGATGTCCTCCGATTGCCTAATAAATTGGGCCAAAGGTTCGAGGGAAAGCGCGAACAGTCCCGGGCTCAGAGGGCAACCCTGTCTAGAAGATCTGGAGACTGGAAAGAGTGTGGAACAGTTTTTGCCTGTCAGTATCATCGCAGACGGCGAGGCATACAGGACTTTAATCATATGAATAAAACTCTTTCCAAGACCCATGACCTCAAGTACCTTCCACAGATATGACCACTCAAGTCTGTCAAACGCCTTCATGGCATCCAAAGACAGAACTGTGGATGGAGTTGTATTGTCTTTACTGTTATCGATTACATGCAACAGCCTCCTAAGATTATCTGCAGCCAGACGCCCCGGGATAAAACCAGTTTGATCGCAGTGTACCAATACCGTCATAAATCTCTGCAGGCGGCGGGCCAGCACCTTGGCAAACACTTTTAAATCGGCCCCGAGAAGACTCAAGGGTCTATAGCTACCACAATCATTGGGATCTTTGTCCTTTTTGAGAAGTAAAGAAATCAACGCCATATTGACATCTCTTGAGAACTCCCCTTGTTCGATAGCGTAATTGATCATATCGAGCATCAATGGACCCAGTTGGTCCCAGAAAGCTAAATACACTTCGGGTGGAATACCATCCCAGCCTGGCGCCTTACCCCTCTGCATTTCAACAATAGTCTCCCTCAATTCTACGAGAGTAATCGGTCTCCCCAGTTCCTTGGCCTCTTCCTCAGAAATGTGGGGTATCTCAAGCCCGCCAATGAACGATTCAAATCTAGAGTCATCCAGATTACCCTCTGAGCTATATAACTGTGAGTAAAACTCTTTAAAAGTGTCATTGATCTTTTTCGAATCAGTAGTGACTGCACCCTGGCTCGTCCTAATCGAGGGGATATCTGAGAAATGATCATTTGATCGTATTTTCATTGCCAATAGATGGCTAGGTCTGGAGCCGTGAAAATAGTAATTTTGTCTTGTCCTATGTATCAAAAACTCAGACTGTTGTTTAAGTATGGAGTTTATTTCTTTTTTGACTATCTTACGTTGTGTGTTTAGTCGTTCATTATAGTCAGTTTGCAAGGATGCGTATAGGTCCGCATATAATGATTCCAGTCCTTCTAGCTTTTTTGACCGGGATTTTCGCAAATTGGAGGCAAATAGTGTGACATGACCCCTGATGAATCCTTTCAATGCGTTCCACAGGACCCTAGGGTCTTCTACTGTGCCAACGTTGATCTGCAAAAATTCAGCTAGTTTACTCCTGAACTCAGAACAGAAGTCATCGTTCTTTAGCAAGGTCGAATTAAAACGCCATCTGGGAGCTCTTGCGGAGAGCCTGCCAAAGGTTGCCGTAAGGAAAATCCCCTTGTGGTCTGAGAGAGCCAAGGGAACCAATGAGACATCGACACTATCAAACGTATTAGGGGACGCGAATGCATAGTCAATTCGAGAGAAGCTTTTGTGTCTGGCTGACAGGTGAGAGTAATCTCTGAGGGTGGGGTTGCATAAGCGCCAGAGGTCTGTGAGCCCCGTGTCTTTGGCCCACATCCTGAGGGCCTTAGAGGCCCGTTTCTGGTCGCTCGTTTCAGAGGGCCCGGACCTATCTATCTCCGCATCCCAGCACGCATTAAAATCGCCACCCACAATGAGAGCGTATCCATTAAGTTCCAACATATTCTTCGTGATTGTATTATAGAACGCTGAATCAAATGTGTTAGGAGCATACAATGCTATTATAGCCATCTTCCTATGCAAGAATTCAACTTTTGCTATAGTAATCCTTCCCTCCGTGTCCGACCATACATCCAAGATTTTGATATCAAGGTTACGTCTTGTAACTATGACTACTCCTTTCGTCTTATCATCGGCTGAAGATGAGGAGATAACGTGATATTGCCGATTTGCCAGTCTTGACACGTCACCTACCATTAAATGCGTCTCACTAAGGAGAGCAAGGTCAATATTTCTCCTCTTCAATAGCCAAAGGACACTGGCACGCTTGTGTGGGGCGTTAAGCCCTCCTGCGTTCCAAATTAAAATATTCAATTTAGCCATGGTCGAGCTTGTATAAGTGCGTAGAGAACATACCCGTGCAGCCAGGCTGAGTACAGAGGTGCCGATCCCGGCGGGCCCGGACGGTCAATCCCAGGAGTTCAGAGGAGGAACACTTACACATATATAAGACAACAGTACACAGAACACATAAAAATACCACCCCAGCTACAGCCCCCCCTCCTTCTACTCTAAACCCTAACCCACCCGTCCTACTATAAGTTCCTCTATACCCACTCTCCAATCCCCACCCTATGCCCCATCCACTGAGGATGGTCATCTTCCTATCACTTCCCACTAGAGACATGGATCAATAAGACGCTTCCCACTCCCACCCCCCTCTAGATAAACCCCTGAGTAAACCCCCACTAGTCCAATAAACACAAATAATAATAAAATAAAATTCAATAAAGATATCGGTCGAGACCCACCTGAGCCCTGGCCCCAACATGAGACAACCATAATGGTAAAAATAGCCATTATTAAATAATAACTCTGCATCAACCTGCAGCCCTCTATTTCCGAATCTGCGCTTCAACATCACATTGTTATAGCCCAACAAGGTATAGGAAAATTCAAAACAAAATTAAATTAAAGCATCCCAGCCGATAGTCTAAGGCAGGTTCGGGTCACAGGTTAATTGTGCAAAATTGTGTGAACAGTGTCAATTAAACAATGACAAAAAAAAAAAAGGAGGAAGGGAAAAAAAAGGGTTATGGTCAAAGTGCACCCCTTTAGCCGTCCCTCTGATCAGGCACAACGGCTGAAATGACCCAACCTATGTAAGAATAGAATTAAACACAATCATTCATTAATCAATCCGGGGATGGTAATAGGCAACACCTGACACCACCTGTCATCATACATTGTTTCAATAAAGATATCGGTCGGAGCAGTTAGTCCGAGGTAGGATCGAATCACAGTTAAATTGCTCATTCAAATGCCCTTAAAACAGCGACACAATAATTATTATATAGTTACTCAGCATCAACCTGTAACCATCTACCTTGGAGTCTGCATATTAATGTATCAACGTTATAGCATAAGTGCCTCACGGAAAATTCAAAAAAAAATTAAGGCGAGTCAGCAGTTAGTCCAAGGTAGAACCGGATCACATTTAAATCGCGCATATAGATGACATAAAAACAGCGACAATAGGAAAGAAAAAAGAAAGGAAAAGAGGGTAATGGCTAGAGTGCAAGCCATATAACCATATAGCCATGAAGTGCAAGCCATACCCGACCCAACCGTTTATCAAATATTGTATATGCATATTCAACCGACCTTGGCATCTACTTTGGATCACCAAAGCTCAAAACAACCTGGATATAAAAATAAAAAGCATACCAGAAGTTAGTTAGGGACTCGGTCACTCTTGAACTGTGCAAACCAATGTCCCTTTGAACAGCAACGTAACCATTAACGGGTCTCGAATGTCTCAGCGCAGACCATAGTCGAAGCCCGCTGGCTAGCCCGAGGCTAGCGTGTAAGCTAGTGACGAATCCGGATAGCACGTTAGCCTACTATGTACATTGTTCAGCTAGCTCGTTAGCTTCCAAAGAGGCGATACACAAGTACGACCATGAGGTCAGCTTTAGCAAGTAACAGAAGTCATTGGGAAGCCCCGCTAGTTGGATGGGCAGAGGACAGTTAGCATGTCTGGGCATGACAGCAAGTGTTTGTGAATAGTCGACCTAATCAATGTATATAGGCCCAAACCGCCAAGTCACTCACCCTCCATAGATATCAAGCAACAGACTCGGGTGTCTCCGCGAGATATTCCTTCGCTTTAGCCAACGACCAAAACAAACGCTGACCACCGACCTTCTCCAACACAGATAGTTTCGCGGGAGCGAATAACGTGGGCCTCAGGCCTAGTTTCCATAGCTTAGTCAGGACCACCTTGTACTCGGCTCTCTGAGCTTGAACCTCCGGTGTAAAGTCCTCGAAAATGGCCACTTTGTGATCGCCAAGCCTCAGAGTACCCCTTCTGGTACGAGCCGACCGCATGATGATTTCTCTCTGTTGGAGTCTGTTCAGCTTGACTATGATGGGCCTCGGTTCTTTGTTCACGCCGGGAGAAAACCTGCCCGCTCTGTAGGCCGACTCACAGATAGGAGGCGAGGGGAGGACGTCCGTCCCTAGTATCTTCTGCAGCAGTTCGGGCATGGTCTCAGAGAGACGGCCTTCACCGCTGGTCTCCGGTACTCCAACAATCCTGACGTTGTGGCGTCTATCCCGGGACTGCATCTCCTCCATCGCCGACTGTAGTTTGTTGACTTCAGCCTGCCTAGCCAGCAGGGCGGATTCAAGACCCGCCATCTTCTCACACTGTGATGATACCTCCGTCGTTAGCATGGCTAGTTCGTTAGCATTAGCCGATGAGGCAGCGTGAATCGTCTCCATCTTGTCTGTCAGCGGGACTACCGCCAGCCGTATTTCTTCTGATATCTCACGACGGAGGCTGATACAGAAATCCGCCAACGCTTTCTTCTGTGCTTCAGCGATGCGTGCCTCAGAGTCTGCGTGTACTTTCTTCTGTGCTTCAGCGATGCGTGTCTCAGAGTCTGCGTGTAGCTTGGTCATGACCAAGAGCACAGCTTCGCTTAACTCCCCGACAGCGGGAGACGGTGCGGCCATGCTCGGCGGTGCCGGTGTCGTGCCTAATTCTTTCATGGCTCTGGTTTCCACCCCCGCCATCGTAGAAAGTCGAAAAAAGTTGATGAATGTATACTAAACACGACGACCTAGCAAACAGATAAAAAACAAATAAAAATAAAATAAAGACTAATGGGGAGAAACGTATATTCAGCACGGTAGAAGGGAGCTCATGTGAAACACGTCTACTCCATGATCGCTCAGCTCCGCCCCTTCTCGGGTTTTTGTAGTGATAAAGAAATACGCAAAAAATTTAATCTCACCAAGTCCACATGGCTTTTTTACAAACAGTTAGAGCTATGTTTGAAGTCTCACGGTGTTCCATTAGACAGACCAATTGAACACCACAGATACCACAAATTATTCTACGAAAGAGAGACATCGAGAGGTTTTGTTTCAGAATTTTATCATCAATTACTAACGTCCTCGTATGAAACCCTCCAACTAGACTCTGTCTGGAGGAGGGATATACCTGACCTGGAAAATGACTTTGATTGGCAAGGAGCCTGGGCAAATGTCCGACTTACATCAAGGAACCCGGATCATCAACAAATCAATCTTAACTATATTCACAGGACATACTTGACTCCTATAAGACTGTGCCGAATGGGTCTTAAACAAGACTCCAAATGCTCCCAATGTACAAATGGGGACGAAGGGACATTTATGCACATGTATTGGGACTGCTCACCAGTTAAGGCATTCTGGAAAGATGTGACCCAACAAATATCAAAACTCGTATCTTGGAATATACCTGTACACCCCTCTGTATTACTATTGAATGATGTTTTTGAGTTTGCAGTGAATCCACAGCTAAAGAGATTGGTTTTATCGGGTATCACAGTAGCTAAAAAGCTGATCGCATCACGCTGGTTTCAACCGGAAAAAAAGTGCCGTAAAGTTTGGTTTCTTACATATCTCGATGTAATTTACCATGAAATATCTACAGCAAGAATTCTGGGTCTCAATGAATCCAAAATGTCAATGTGGTTAGAAGTGGTGGAGAGAATAAAAGCTAGCTTATAATGGTAGTGTCTGGTTAGGTGCGAGGGATAGTGGAGGTACTTCTCAAGGTGGGGTCCGGGAGGGGGGGGTTCGAGCTGGAGCATATGTGTGTAGGTTTTTTAGATAACAGGTATTAGAGGTATATCTTATATAAGACAACTAACTAAAATGTGATCTCATTGGATGTGCCCTGACAATTAATGCTTGTATATCTTATCGTGTGTTGTCATGTTTGTTTATGTTTGTTTAAAAAATAATAAAAAAATAAAATACAAAAAACATTACATATCTCTTGTTGTGGAATTAACACAACATTATGCATACTTATGACAATAAATAAAATCAGAATTTGTTCTTACTTGCTTGCCTGGGTAAATAAAGTTTATAGAAATGTAAAAAAAAGTTAAAAAAAATTAAATAAAATATTATAATTTGAAAACCGATACCGATATTTTCCAATATCACATTTTAATGCCGATATCGGCCGATAATATCGATAGGCCGATAATATCGGACATCCCTAATTTTAACATAACCTTTAATCAGAGCAGCATAACTGGACCACACACCACTTTAACATAACCTTTAATCAGAGCAGCATAACCAGACCACATACCACTTTAACATAACCTTTAATCATAGCAGCATAACTGGACCACACACCACTTTAACATAACCTTTAATCAGAGCAGCATAACTGGATCACACACCACTTTAACATAACCTTTAATCAGAGCAGCATACCACATAACACTTTAACATAACCTTTAATCAGAGCAGCATAACTGGACCACACACCACTTTAACATAACATTTACATTTAGTCATTTAGCTGACGCTTTTATCCAAAGCGACTTACAAGTTCTGTACGACAAGCCATCAGGAAGGGCACAACTCTATCAGCTGAGTAACAATGTTCATCAAAGTGTTGAGTGCTACAGTGTAGGTTAGTTTATTAGGACAAGTGCATGACAGTATGGTTAGTTAGGGTTAGATTTTTATTTTTTTTAATTCAGATAATGGTTGAAGAAGTGTGTCTTTAGTCGACGGCAAAAGATTGGACGTGTTTCGGCTGTCCTAACTGGGGTGGGTAGTTCATTCCACCATTGTGGGGCAAGGACTGAGAATAGGCAACTTCTCTTTGATGACCCTCCTGGAGCTTGGATAGGAGTAGGTCTGAGGCGGCCAGAAGATGCAGAGCGTAGGGGTCTTGAGGGTGTGTAGTTAGAGACCATTGACCGGAGGTAGGCGGGAGCGGTTCCCTTTGCCGCACGGTATGCTAGGTCGAGGGCCTTGAAGCGGATTCGTGCAGCAATGGGGAGCCAGTGCAGGTCCCCAAGAAGTGGGGTGACATGGGCCGACTTCGGTAGGTTTGAGATCAGGCGGGCCGCTGCGTTCTGAATGAGTTGAAGAGGCTTAGTGGCAGTGGCCGGTGAGCAGTCGAGGCGGGAGATGACTGTTGATTGGACGAGGAGTTGGGTGGCTTCTTTTGTCAGGAAGGGGCGGATCCTTTAATCAGAGCAGCATAACTGGACCACATACCACTTTAAAGGGGAACTATCTTATAAATGGCCTTTTTGAGTGTTTAGCATTGTTTCCTAGCTATGTGAACTTATATTAATATGATCCGTCTGAAAATTCTCATATTGGCGCATTCTTCCAATTCTCCTATCACAATATTCACCCTCACTGAACTGAGTCATTTGAAAATGTGATGATTTGTGATGTCAGAAAGACAACGCTGCATGATAATGTTGAGATACAAGATGAGCTGCACACAGTTCTGCTGCCCAGGCTCAAAACGGCTCGAGATCTTGAGGTAGAAAAATGCTGTTTTTGAGGACTTGATTAGAAATACAAAACAATGAATAAAAAAAATATATATATATTACAGAGGTGTTCCATAGACTCACAGGAATTGTGTAAAAGTGCCCAAATAGTGAAAGAAATAGTAAAATAGTTCCCCTTTAACATAACCTTTAATCAGAGCAGCATAACTGGACCACATACAGTACCACGTTAACATGACCTTCAGAGGTCAATGGTTCAAGCACATTCAATAGCAAATACGTCTCTACTTTTACTTAAGTAGAATTGCAATGGAGGGCTTTTACTTTTACTCATTTATCTGAGTATTTCTACTTTTACTCAAGTAAAATAACTGTGTATTCCACCACTACTGGCCACAACACCCAACACTGACCATCATTATACAATCGAAACCAAGCAGTCTACAGTAACTTCGTCTCCACTTGACTACATACCGTAACACTTCCATCAATAGCCGGGGCTTTTATTTCAGGGTTCCCACAGACATTGCAAAATGAAATTCAAGGACTTTCAAGTACTTTTCCAAGCACAATTTTTCATTTTAAAAAGGGCATTTAAAAGGATACAATTCACTTTTAAATATGTTTTTTTTATTGGAAAAAAGTCGGATCCAATATTTATGGCTTAAAACCAATTTCCGACAATTAGTTACACTTTAGATTAAAAAAAATACAATTTCTTGATTCAGAACAATTTTATCATGGATGAACAAAACTTTCAATGCGAATGGTTGCTTTTTATTCAAAGGACTTTTTAAGTGCCTTGTTAAAAAATGGGCTGTTTAGGGAATTCCAGTTGTTGACTTTTTTTTGGGACAAAAATCAAGCACTTTAAGGACCTTGTGCGAACCCTGTCTACAGTAACTTTGTCTTCACTCGACTACATACCGTAAAACTTCCATCAATAGCCTGGGCTGTCATTTGCTTCAATCTCAGAAATTAGTATTTTATTTGTTCAAATAAGTAGTCTACATCGGAGATTTTGGATCCGTTTACCGCGCACAGGACCTACCAAAATGAACTGATTAAGACACTTGGACTAATAATGCATTCAGTCATTTGGACGGAGTTGTTCAAACTCACTCCACTCAAATCAATAGTTATATTTCACTATTCAAATCAAATTTAAAGTGACGTGGCTGGGATAAATGTGCCAGTCAGTCAGCCAAAACAAATTCCTGGACCAAGGTCGAACCAGGGAGCTGCTGGAGTCGAAGGCCCTCTGGGAGATAAGAGTGGCAAGCGGCTTCCCCCACCCCCAATCCCCCCTCCCGCGTGTACGCCCGGCGCCACTCCCACGTGATGGTGACGGCAGCCGACTAGTACACGCGCTGGAGGGGGGGAGCCTAAGACTGTCACCGCCGTCCCTGCCCCCTCCCGCTTGACAATCTTTCCACCCTCCCTCCCGCCACCTGGCGCAACGACACCCCGGTGTTGTCGCAGCCGACTATCGCATATGGTGTCTCAGGCATTCTGTAGTCGACATGTGTCAACAAATGTACATGTCTGTTTGAATTTATGTTGTGCCGTTGTTACTGTAAAAATGTTATGATTGTGATATGTTGTTGTTAATGAGACGATGAGCTGTATGTGTGTGTCACTGGAATTTCCCCAAGGGGATCAATAAAGGAATATCTTATCTTATCTCATCTTAAAATAATAGCTCGACGTACTGACAGCCATCAGTGATAGTGTTTGGTCAGACCGTATTCTTTCAGTGTGGAGTTCTCTCTCCTGATTGGATAAGTGTATTTCCTGTTTACTGCAGCGTCGAGGACTGGGAGACCCATGACACTCTATAATCAGTGATGGCTGTCAGAATGTAGAGCTATTATTTTAACATGTAGACCACTTATTTTAACAAACAAAAGAATACCCGTTACAGCATCTTTAATAATTCTGGTCAATAAGAAGTTCAGTACACAAACACAACAGGAGGAATGAGTGTTTATTGGTCTTTTGCACAGTGTCTCTCATTTCATCACCTACTGGTTCATAACCACAGAAAACAAGTCAGTGCAATAATGAAAATATTACCAAGTAATCGACCTATCTCAAACCCCGCCCACTTTTCTCGATCCTTCAATCACAACTGTTGCTTCCTTCGAGGGTGGGGGAGATACCTCCACAGGGGTTTGTGATAGGTCCATCAAGGAGTCTGTCCTGGCGTGGAAGGTACCAGAAGCTAGAGGATCCTTGGCCAAAGAAAATAAATGCACAATAGTCTAATTGTAACTTAACGCAAGAAAAAAAGGAAGTTATTATTTTTCAAAAGAGCATCGTATAAGAGCTTCTCCTCTCCGAACACCACAGCTGCTTCTACATCAGCCTAATTAGGTTCTACCCACTTGGTTCACTTCATTCACACTGTAAAAAAACAAACAAACAAAAGCAAACATACGACACATCACATCTTCCTCTTACTGTGCCAGGCAAGCACTAATTGAACTGTCATTTTGAATAACAATTAGTATAGTTTTGTCCAAACTGCGGCAATGTGTTCCTGGGTCGTGCCTAGAGGATATCCAGATTTTTTGCCGAAACGCATTATAACTTTGAAAACCGATGACCATACAAAATACATTGCTTTCATCTCAGGTTAGGGTTAAGGTAAGGGTTTATAAACAACTTATAAAAAAGGTGAAAAAAATGCGGATACCTTCTAGCCTTGACGATGCTACTTGCACTCTCTTACCCGCAGTTGGGAGGTAAGTGTTTGTTATGTTGCAGTCGCTTCTCCTCCTAGCGTACCCCTTTGTGACATCGCGGTGGCTTCTTTAACATCAAGGTTATTCTCTCCATATAACACGAGGTACACGATCACAAGCGCTGCCTTCTCTCGGAACAGGAAAAAGAAAGCGCACACAGTTTTACAACGTCGTACTGTACAGACACATCATCTCTCACTCACATCGTCACTTTTATCAAAAAACCTTATTTGTATATTGGCCGACGGTGGTTCTACCCATAGCCCTATAGATCCCTATAACGAAGGGGTAAAAATCAAAAGTACAAGCCACGCACGAATGAATCCACTATTATCTGGTCTTATACAACCTCACAATTTAGCAGCTGCAAACTACCTGATTATACATCTCTAATAGATAGATGATGCAAGTCCTTCAGCAGTGACAGAGAGGGGGGGGGGGGGGGGGAGACAGAGAGAGGGGAGGGGGGGAGAGAGAGGAGAGAGGGGGAGAGAGAGAGGAGAGAGACAGAGGGGGGGGAGGAGAGGAGGGAGAGAGAGACAGAGAAATAGAGAGGGGGGAGATAATTAATTTTACTAAGTAGCAGGAGTCCAGGGAGACCCTGCGTCATGTGCTCAAGTACGAAGCGCTGTTGATTAATCACGACATACGTCCGACATGTAAACCTCACTGAAACCCTTCAAAAAATTAAGACGTACTTCCATGAACCCAGATTGAGATTTTGCCTCAAAAGCTACTCTATATGCGCCCCTCAAAATGTTACTACAATGCTCCTATATATATGAGAAACCATTATGTCACTGCCAAAATGTATTCTATATGCAGATGATATCCCTTTCTCATCCACTGTCTATCAAGGAATTGTGTGGAATCAAAATTGTGGTCCATGTTCCTTCACTATAGCCGACCTGGTTCTAAGCAACTGCGATTCACAGTTAGCACACTGAGCTACACTTCAAACTAAATTCCCCCACTCGCACGCACAGCTGGAAGGTACTGTTGATTCTAGTAAGGCTATGGTCTAGAGTTGAGTAAGAATGTGGGTGTTTGGTGATGCGGTCACACGTCTCCGTCCTCGATGCGAGCCAGCTGCCTCTCCAGCAGCTCGATCCTCTGGCCCTGAGCGAGGACCACTGAGCGCAATGCCTTGACCTCCGCTAACACCTCGCTCAACACATCCTCCTGGGGGGGGGGGGGGGGGGGGGAGAGGAGGGAGGGAGAGAGAGAGAGAGGGGGGGAGGGAGAGAGAGAGAGAGGGGGAAGAGAGGAGGGAGAGGAGAGCGAGAGAGGGGGGAGGAGAGAGAGACAGAGAGAGGGGGGGGAGAGGAGAGAGAGAGAGGTGGGGGAGACAGGAGAGGGGGAGAGAGAGAGACACAGAGAGAGGGGGGAGAGAGAGAGAGAGATTACAGTCAGGACTCAACGAGAAACTATAGGGTTATTCCACAAAACTGAACTTGGTTGGAGTCTTACTCTAGAGAATCAAATATCTTATGGATGACCTTTAACGGCAACATTCTTGTATTGTGGTTTCAAGTTTCTTTATTAGTTGTCATACAGAAATACAGAATACTTTTGCATTAGGGATGCACCGAATGGGAAATTCTTGGCCGAAACCGATACCGAAAATAGGAAACAGTTGGCCGAAAACCGAATGCCGAAAGGCCGAAAATGATTCATAGAATAGAATTTTTTTTTACCAATGTTGTTCAGCTACCTGATTATGGAAAAATATATGATTATGGCTAAACTTAACTTAAATAATAAATAATCACTATTATGGGTCCATAAAACATTTATTCAGCACTTCTGAATGCATACAGTACATTAATTCCAAGTCAAGTGCATTTTCTTTTCTCTGTAGGATAACTACAAAGTGCATTCAGAACAAAGCCAATGTGCTTTAAAACTGCATAAAGATCTGCACACATGAGAGGGAGAATAGCTTATAGCAGACTTAATGATGTTACTGTAGTGGCTACAGTAAGCATTTTATATAAAAGTACCCCCTCCAATGTACAGTAAATTACCTAGTATGGTTGTCAATATTCCAATGTACAGCTTTGCTTGTACAGTTGTACAGTGTTCCCCCCCCCCCCCCCCCACCTCCTACAATGTACAGTTTCTACGTCAAATGTATATACTCCCTTTTCTGGACTATTTTTGTATCACAAACAGTACTGTATTTGGAAATCGGGTATGTCATAAATGTATAGATGTAGCAGTACTGTCTATCTGTATGTCATGTATATGTATGTCATATATGTCCGGATGAATTGAAAATGGGGGACCCTGATGTAAACAAGACGAAAGTCTTTCTCTGGTCTCCATCCCCTTAACAATTGTGTGTATTGAGCTGTACTGTATTGTACCCATTCTGCAATCTGTTAATAAAGTTTTCAATCAATCAATCAATCAGAGAGAGAGAGAGAGAAAGAGAGAGAGAGAGGTAGATAGATATAGAGAGAGAGAAGACATGTGTGGCTGCCGCCATGGCGGACATCTGTGCTCTACTGAGCGCACCTTCTAGTCCCCAGATGAATGTGCTCTCTTGACTTTGGCACAGTAGACGCGCGACGTGTATTCTCGAGAATGATAATAATAATAATGCTCTTCAGATTATATTATCAACGACAGACAGCGTCAATGTGAGAAACACAATCCCTCCCCCTCTCGCTCTGAGGAATATGCATATTAGATCACTCAGTGATTAACCGCGACGGGCATATAGTAAATAAGGATATAAAGCATGTTAAAGACGCATTTATTGGACGCGTTGCGCGCAGAGTTTACATAGAAACAGCGCGACTCCCGAGTCCCAAGAGGAGTTATCACAGGCTGCAGAACGCAGGACTGAAGAGCTCACGTTGCGCATGTAATGACTGAAGCTGCGTTTTGATGACATCATCACAACAACACGCGTTAGGTTACAGGTTGTTTCTGTTTCGGTGATATATTTTCGGTGAAAAAACTCTTTCGGCCAAAAGCCGAAAGGCCATTTTTGGCCAAAAACTTTCGGTGGCCGAAATTTCGGTGCATCCCTATTTTGCATGAAATGCTTCTTTCTGTTTTGCTCCTGAGAGTGTGCTAGGTAATAAAGATAGTATAAAATAAGTATAATATAAGTATAAAATAGAAAGTCATGTACGTAAACAAGTGTACAAATTTTTCTCTTCTTCAATATACATACACTATATGTACAGTCTATACAATGCAGATACAGGATACAAGTGTCATGATAACATGATCTCAGAGTTCTGCAGTGAGGGGTAGGGTCATGATAACATGATCTCAGAGTTCTGCAGTGAGGGGTAGGGTTTACCACCGACTGAATCATGTACCCTTGTAAAAAAAATTATAAAATAAAAATGCCCCTGCACAATCACGTATGTTTACTTTATGTGGCGGGGATTGATGTGTGGGGTGTTTTGGGGGACTGGCTGTTCCGGGGGGGGGGGGGGGGGGGGGTTCACATGCCTTCAAGCAACACTGTGCTTATTGTACTTATTTTATGCCTATTCTTATGTCTGCATGTTCTACGTTGCACTACTTTTATTGTCTTTTACACCTATTCCTATGTCTGCACTTTATGCATTGTTTTTATTCTGTCAACTGTATGCAAATTGTATGCCTATGTTCATTTTATGCTATTTGCTGTGGGGCACTTTGGGCTGCAGTCCATGTGTGAAAGGTGCTCGGCGACATTGAAAATGAGGGTGACCTCAATTGTCCTTTGAGAATAAATAAAGGTTTGTGGTGAATTGAATTAATGCTTACCTTGCACCATCACTTATGTTTACTTTAATGTAGGGCTGAGCGATATGGCTTCTAAATGATATCGCGATATTTTTTGGCCATTTTTTTATATCACGATACACAGACATTTCCTCTAAAGCACTTAAAAATGCTTGATTTAACCCTTTGATGCATACAGTCACGCCAATATGATGATTATAATAAGTCCCTGCAACATATGTTTGCATTATTAAACCATGAAGATGCTTTAAAAAAGAATTAAATGAAAATGTACTAAGAGTAGTCTACTGACACACTAATAAAAAAAAATTATTTACATCCAAGACAATTATTATAAAAACGATTGGGTGCCTAATAATTTTGCACAGTACTGTGTTTTCTATCCACTTTAGCCAAACACACACACACATATATATATACACACACTACTGTGAGAAAATAATAATCACACACAAAGGGATAATGGCTTATAGCAGACTTAATGATTTTAGAATATTTCAGATAATGAAATTAAATGTTTATATCATCAACTATCCAGTTAGTATTTATACTGTAACGTTTGGCTACTTTAAATCATTGAATGGAGAGAGAGAGAGAGAGAGAGAGAGAGAGAGAGAGAGCCTCAGGTTTTGTTTTAGGTTCGCGTTTTGAGCGTCTAAGCTGCCGTAGGCAATGACGTCACACTCGAATGTCAACAGGAAGAGTTTAAGACACGGAGATGGAAACTGGATGCCGATATAAAGAAACGAATAACCAATAAATATGAAGTTATGTTTAAACCTCTGTTGTTAAGCGTCGTCAATATAACCCACCCCCTTTCCTCACGAATGGAACTAGTGACGTGGAGTCCGCTTTGAGCGTTTTCCAGGGTTAGCAGCTAACGCTAGCTAACTCTGGAGCGTAACAGTAACAGTAAGCGTAACAGTAAGAAGCATTTAGTATGAAAGTATTCTGTACTTCTGTATGACAACTATTAAAGAAACTTGAAACTTGAAACTAGCTAGTTAGCTTAGCCTAGTCATGTGGGATAACTTGGTTAGCAGCTAACGTTAGCCCATTGCTTGCGTCAATTAAATTGCATGTTATTAAAGGTCCGCGCTGGTCTGTCTAATGAAATTACAATTGCATGTCATTTAAGGTCCGCGCTGGTCATGTGTCTATAATGAAATGAGGACAGCTCTGCGCTAAAGCTAAAGTCTGATCTCAGCCGCGACGTGACAACATATACTCGGGTCATACTTTTTTTTTTTTGGAAAATCAATGGAGTGGGGTGTCTAAAATATGTGTTTTCTTGTGGGGAATTCAAATATGGGATTATTTTTCTAATCGGATAACTCCTACCTACATTGTTTTGGATTTCAAAATGGCCGATTTGACCATTTTTCACCCCTTGGCCATACATGGATGCCAACATGAATCTGAAGGAAATCCTAACATGCAAGGTGTCTAAATGATGTGTTTCTTAATGGGGAATTCAAATATGAGTTCATTTTTGGCATAGGATAACTCTAACCTACATCATTTTGGATTTCAAAATGGCAGATTTTACCATTTTTCACCCCTTGGCCATACATGGATGCCAACATGAATCTGAAGGAAATCCTAACATGCAAGGTGTCTAAATGATGTTTCTTAATGGGGAATTCAAATATGAGGTAATTTTTGGGATAGGATAAATATAACCTGCATAATTTTGGATTTCAAAATGGCTGATTTTACCATTTGAACCCATTGGTATTGTATTACAAATTTGCAAAGATAAAAAATATATGGGAAATCATTTATAATGACAAAGCCATCAAATTTATTAACAAGTGAACTGTATATAACTGGATACAACTCCAAAGATCAATAATAATAATACTAACAATAATAAATTGTATTTGTAATGCACACAAACACCTAAGTGCTAAATCTCGATCTCCTGACTTCTTGAACTTTGCCAGGTTCCAATATCTTGATTGGACTCATTCTTGGATGGCAAGATCTCCTACTGTACTGCTTTAGCCACCAACCTACAAACACAAACTTAAAGTCAACGTCAGCCATAAATAGGTGAGCTCTTTCCAGAACTACTCAGCAGAAACCTCTGTAACCATTTTAACAAACGTCTCAATGTATTGAGAAAATCCATGGGCCTCCATCAATCCTCTATCTTCTTAAATTTGATCAGGTTGCACAAGTCCTGCTTGGATTCATTCTTGGACATCAGCCTCCTGCTGGTCTCCTGAGCCCTGATCCCTCCATCCCTTTTTTCTTGTGAAAAGTACTTAGCAGAGGCCTCAGTCACCATTTTAACAACCCTCTCGATGCTTTGTGTGTGGCAAGGCCAGTCGAGAACCTCCATGGGGGTGTTGATTAAGTTCTTCACCTCGGAGGTGCTTAGGGAGCAGGTGAGAGGTGGCTGACAAATCTTCTGACCAGCTGATTAAGCCACCAATGCTGGAAGCGTCACTATTGATGTGAGGTGTTCTTCTGATCCTGACACAGGAGTCTCCCAGCTGAGTGTCTGGATCCCCCTCTCCCCTGATGGCCAGGATTCTCTCCACCCCCTCAATTCTCTCTTTTTGATCCTCAGAGCACAGCAGTGTTTGGAGGATGGCTTCACTGTGGGCATACCAAGCAGATCTTCTCACAGTTGGCATCACAACATCCAGCACCTCCTTCCTCTGAGACTTGAGGCAGTCCAGCTGAAACAGGATGTGCCTAGGCCCTTCGATCCAGGAGTGCTTGACCTTCATGTTGAACCAACATGGATAATACACTCCAATGATGAATTCCACAATGCATTGTAGATTATTCAGGTTCTTTCTTTTAAGTTGATGCTTTGACACCCAGAGCCTGAGGAGTCTGTTTGCTGTGGTGAGCCAGCGGCTGTGGTTTACCGGTCCAATCTCCAGCAGAGCCAGCCTTGCAGAAAGCACTCCATCCCTGATTGCACAGACCAGCTTATAGCCATAGTGTTGATCAGTTGAGAGATCTTGAATGATCTTCTCAGGCAGCTTGATCAGCGGAGGGCCAAGAAAGATCCTGGTGAAGTTAGGATTGATCTCCAAGTCTGTAACAGAATCAAGGAGCTGTCCTATTGGCCCAGACAATTTGTTGTCTGACAGAGTAGCCCCATCAACTTCAACAATGAGACGGCGCAGTGGAAGTTCACCAGTGTGCAGGTTGCACACCAACCAGACCAGCTTTCTCCCCAGGTGCAGCTCCAGCTTCCGCATTACACCTGCCTTCACTCCAGTGTTGACATTGGTCGAGTCTCCTCCAATGGCCCACAAGGTCTTATCAGAACCTCTCTCTTTCAGCCAGGCAAACAGGACCTTAGCAATCTTCTCTGCATGGGACTCCTCTTTAGTTGCTTTCTCTGGTGTAAAGTGGAACAGATAGTTGCTGCCAGGCTCACTAGCAACACTATAGTGTTCTTCCTTGATCTTTGCAGGAAAAGATTGGTCACTGCCCTCAGCTTCCATCATCACATTGATCCGGCCATCAAAGAGGATACAGGAGATCCCCCCCCTCCTCCCAGCACTTCTCCTCAAACTCTTCCCCCAGCTCTTGCATCAACTTTTCTTGTGCTCTCTTAACCTTGTTCTTATCAATCACTTTACTTGTGTCATCTTCTAAGATGAGTCCTGCATCAATCAGAGCTGCAGTTGCTATAGCTGCAGTTGGCCTTAGACCTATGCCATACCTTACACTAGCAAGGGCGATGTTTGGAATCTCATCATAATTTTTCCGTAGCTTTGCTGAAGCTGCAGGGTCAGTTTCAGGAATGAGCTCAACTTCAGGGACTGTAAGGAAGCGCTCAACATCCTTCCTGGCAACCTTGTCTGCTGCTGCAAAGCTTTCTTCTTTGCCCCTTCTCCTTTTCTCTGCCTTCTTTTCCGTCCCCTGCCTTTCCAATGTTTTAAGAAGATAGAGGATTGATGGAGCCCCATGGATTTTCTCAATACATTGAGACGTTTGTTAAAATGGTTACAGAGGTTTCTGCTGAGTAGTTCTGGAAAGAGCTCACCTATTTATGGCTGACGTTGACTTTAAGTTTGTGTTTGTAGGTTGGTGGCTAAAGCAGTACAGTAGGAGATCTTGCCATCCAAGAATGAGTCCAATCAAGATATTGGAACCTGGCAAAGTTCAAGAAGTCAGGAGATCGAGATTTAGCACTTAGGTGTTTGTGTGCATTACAAATACAATTTATTATTGTTAGTATTATTATTATTGATCTTTGGAGTTGTATCCAGTTATATACAGTTCACTTGTTAATAAATTTGATGGCTTTGTCATTATAAATGATTTCCCATATATTTTTTATCTTTGCAATTTTGTAATACAATACCAATGGGTTCAAATGGTAAAATCAGCCATTTTGAAATCCAAAATTATGCAGGTTATATTTATCCTATCCCAAAAATGACCTCATATTTGAATTCCCCATTAAGAACCACATCATTTAGACACCTTGCATGTTAGGATTTCCTTCAGATTCATGTTGGCATCCATGTATGGCCAAGGGGTGAAAAATGGTCAAATCGGCCATTTTGAAATCCAAAACAATGTAGGTAGGAGTTATCCGATTAGAAAAATAATCCCATATTTGAATTCCCCACAAAAAAACACATATTTTAGACACCCCACTCGATTGATTTTCCAAAAAAGAAAAAGTATGGCCCGCCCTAATACTCGATGTTCACGATATAATAATGTACTACATCTCATGTAGAACAAGCCGCGATACATCGAGTATACTCGATATATCGCCCAGCCCTACTTTAATGTAGGGATGTCCGATATTATCGGCCTACCGATATTGGCATTAAAATGTGATATATATATTTTTTTACATTTATTTAAACTTTAGTTACCCAGGCAAGCAAGTAAGAACAAATTCTGATTTTATTTATTGTCAAAAGTATGCATAATGTTGTGTTAATTCCACAACAAGATATATGTAATGTTAATTACCTGAAATTATTCCGTTATTGTTATTCCGTACTAGGGCTGTCCCAGACTAAGGATTTGGATGGTCGACTATGATTGGCCAAAATTTGCCGCTAGTCGACTATTGGTCGACTAAAAAAGAAAAAAAAAGAAAAAAAAGTATAATATATATATATATATTTTTTTGTATCATTCCATTTGGGCTGTGGGGGTGCTTAATGTCTGAAGGAATCGACTGAAGGCTTCTTGTCCTCTGCAAAAGCATGCAATTGGTCCACTGATGGATACATCTTGATATTTGTCTAGTCTAGTGTGTTCATTAGATGGGTGAAATCCTCTTTCAGTGCCTCTGTGCCTGTTTTCGTAGGCAGTTAGCCTCTGGTATGCGTGCCATTAGCGTTAGCCACGCTTCTAGGCCTCCTTTCTTTTGGAAAGAATGATAAAAATAAAAATATAAATATATATTTTTTTATATTCGACTAAGAGGTTGGCTCCTTACGACCGACTAATCGACTAATAGGGGTCAGCCCTATTCCGTACCTGAAATTATTCCCTGCATATATCGGTATCGGTTGATATCGGTATCGTAAATTAAGAGTTGGACAATATCGGTAGAGGTAAAAAAGCCAATATCGAACATCCCTACTTTAACCCTTTAATCGCCAAGGACGACTTAACACGCCATTCTCCGCCATGCGTAATCTGCCAATGACGTCGTACAGCGTCTTTGAGATCAATATTTAAAAAATCTGTCATGGCAATCATATTTCACCCACGGAGACTTGAGATCTCCTGTAGATCTCCTCTCAACTCTCCAACGGTTCAAGACCGCCATCTGGTGGCCGATCGGCGAATCGCCAAAACAGGAAGTGACGCGCCGGAAGTGGTGCTCGCCCATATTTCGTCCGGGCACTCGCTAGCGGGACTCCATCTTGATACACTGGACATCGATCGGTTGCAAATAACTCGATAAACAACATGATTTGGACGCATATAGTATTATACAACCTGGAAATGGATCGCATATATCAACATCCCATAATAGCGATCTTTCTGCTCCACGCTGATCACCCAACGGTCAGAGGAAGCCGCGGTGAGTTTCAGCGTGTTTGATTATTATTAACCTCATAATCTGCTCTGATATATATATCGCCCATACTACATGAATCATTTAATGTCGGCCACGGACTTATAAACCCCCCCCCCCCCCCCCCCTCCGGTCACCAGCAGATGATGAGGCATGACGTTTAGGATCTTGTACAATTGAAATTTTTAATCTGACGTCAATCGGTATCAAACTACATTTGATGATCTAATATATGTATTTGTGGCTATAACTCACGTTCTATGGAATGCTGCAGAAAACGATAAAAACATATTTATACTTTAGACCATATTTTAGTATGAATGTGTGAATGAAAAAGTAGAACGTTGCTACATCCTAAACGATAGATACTTGATGTTGAATGGGCCATAGTAAAGTCAATTTAGCAATACAATTTAAAAAGTTATAGCCCTGCAAAGGGGAACATCTCCATAGACCAGGGGTGGACAATTATTTTTCCCAGGGGGCCGAATGAGCAACTGAAAATATGTTGGGGGGCCGGGCCAAAATTCCAAACTCAATTATGCATAATATACATTTTATTTCTATATAAAAAGCAGTAAATGGCATTGTTTTGACCCCTGGTAAGAGTGTATGTTATTATTTGGCAATTAAAAGGTGAGGTTAGCTTTCAAAAATATCATTTATTCAAATAGAATTTATTTCCAAAATGATAAACAAAATGTGAAACATTAATAACAAAGGGCATTTTGAGTTTCATATACTATTGAAACAAGGATTTTCTTAGCTTTCTAAAGACATCACATCATCTTATAGCAAAAATAAACAAGACATGTCACTGAACTGTGTAAAGAAAAGTGTCCCAGTTTTGTAGCCTTTTTTACTTTACATGCCTATATTAAACATTTAATGTTTTCAGAACTGTGCAAAAAAAGAAAAAAAATATCATGTGTCCCATTTCACTTGTTATATTTCCACATTTTAGTGTTCTTCAGTTCCCTTTTTTTTTTTCATTCAGTGTGAGAAATCCAGTCTCTGTTGAGCTTTAACAAGTCCATCAAAGTCAGGTTGCATGTCTGAGGTGGAGATGCGAAGCACAGCTGCCAGATGTTCATCAGTGAGAGAGGATCTGTACCTGGACTTGGTAAACGTCATGACTGAGAATGTCTGTTCACATATGTAGGTGGATCCAAAGAGAACCAACATCTTCTGAGCATGTCTCCTACGCGTATATTGTGCGTGTGAACGTTGACATGAAAATAAAAAAGTTAAAACTAAATTTTTTTTTTTTTTTTTATTATCATCATGTAATATTTCGCGGGCCGGTCACAATCATCCCGCGGGCCGTATCCGGCCCGCGGGCCGTACAATGCCCAGGTCTGCCATAGACAAATAGAGCTGGCAGAGGACGGTATAAGATCAGAATAATCCCTGGCAGATAAAGGGTTAATGGTTACCTTGCACTTATGTTTACTTAAGGTTTTCTTTGCACATGGACTGTAAATTGTTTTACGCTTGACAGGTAAACACATTGTAGTCGTGTATAACGTGTAGTATAAACACATTGTACTTGTGTATAACGTGTAGTATAAACACATTGTACTTGTGTATAACTAACATGTAGTATAAACACATTGTACTTGTGTATAAGGTGTAGTATAAACACATTGTACTTGTGTATAACGTGTAGTATAAACACATTGTACTTGTGTATAAGGTGTACTTGTGTATAAGGTGCAGTATAAACACATTGTACTTGTGTATAAGATGCAGTATAAACACACCTCTTTCTTCAGCCTCTCGGTGGTCCCGTCCGTCTCTCTGGTCGCTCTGGCAGGTGGTGCGGCCTCCACCTCGGCCTCCCTGCTGGCGAAGGCGGCCGCCGGGGTAACCGGGTGTGCCGCCCCCGAGTCCTGCGCGGGCAGCTTGGGCTTTCCCCTGGGGGCTTGGTGCTTGGAGGAGGGCGTCGAGTAGCCGGCGCTCAGGGAGACCAGCAGGGGAGGCGCGTCCTGCCCAGCGATCCAGTCCTCTGCCAGGAGAGAGGGCTCCAGGCTGGCCGTGTCCGGGTACAGGTCTCCCTGGAACAGGTCCGACTGCAGGAGGCAAGCAAGGAGCATTTTGGAATGGAAATCCTGGACACTACACCAGTCTGTTGATGAGCTATTACAGTAGTCTGTTGATGAACTACTACACTAGTCTGTTAATGAACTACTACACTAGTCTGTTGATGAACTACTACACTAGTCTGTTGATGAACTACAACACTAGTCTGTTGATGAACTACTACACTAGTCTGTTGATGAACTACTACACTAGTCTGTTGATGAACTACTACACTAGTCTGTTGATTAACTACTACACTAGTCTGTTGATGAGCTACTACATTAGTCTGTTGATGAGCTACTACACTAGTCTGTTGATGAACTACTACACTAGTCTGTTGATGAACTACTACACTAGTCTGTTGATGAACTACTACACTAGTCTGTTGATGAACTGCTACACTAGTCTGTTGATGAACTGCTACACTAGTCTGTTGATGAACTACTACACTAGTCTGTTGATGAACTACTACACTAGTCTGTTGATGAACTGCTACACTAGTCTGTTGATGAACTACTACACTTGTCTGTTGATGAACTACTACACTAGTCTGTTGATGAACTACTACACTAGTCTGTTGATGAACTACTACACTAGTCTGTTGATGAACTACTACACTAGTCTGTTGATGAACTGCTACACTAGTCTGTTGATGATGAACTACTACACTAGTCTGTTGATGAATTACTACAGTAGTCTGTTGATGAACTATTACACTAGTCTGTTGATGAGCTACTACACTAGTCTGTTGATGAACTACTACACTAGTCTGTTGATGAACTATTACACTAGTCTGTTGATGAACTACTACACTAGTCTGTTGATGAACTGCTACACTAGTCTGTTGATGAACTGCTACACTAGTCTGTTGATGAACTACTACACTAGTCTGTTGATATACTACTACACTAGTCTGTTGATGAACTACTACACTAGTCTGTTGATGAACTACTACACTAGTCTGTTGATGAACTACTACACTAGTCTGTTGATGAACTACTACACTAGTCTGTTGATGATGAACTGCTACACTAGTCTGTTGATGATGAACTACTACACTAGTCTGTTGATTAACTACTACACTAGTCTGTTGATGAACTGCTACACTAGTCTGTTGATATACTACTACACTAGTCTGTTGATGAACTACTACACTAGTCTGTTGATGAACTACTACACTAGTCTGTTGATGAACTACTACACTAGTCTGTTGATGAACTACTACACTAGTATGTTGATGATGAACTGCTACACTAGTCTGTTGATGATGAACTACTACACTAGTCTGTTGATGAACTACTACACTAGTCTGTTGATGAGCTACTACACTAGTCTGTTGATTAACTACACTAGTCTGTTGATGAGCTACTACACTAGTCTGTTGATGAACTCCTACACTAGTCTGTTGATGAACTACTACACTAGTCTGTTGATGAGCTACTACACTAGTCTGTTGATGAACTACTACACTAGTCTGTTGATGAACTGCTACACTAGTCTGTTGATGAACTGCTACACTAGTCTGTTGATGAACTAGACTAGTCTGTTGATGAACTGCTACACTAGTCTGTTGATGAACTACTACACTAGTCTGTTGATGAACTACTACACTAGTCTGTTGATGAACTACTACACTAGTCTGTTAATGAACTGCTACACTAGTCTGTTGATGAGCTACTACACTAGTCTGTTGATGAACTGCTACACTAGTCTGTTGATGAACTACTACACTAGTCTGTTAATGAACTACTACACTAGTCTGTTGATGAACTACTACACTAGTCTGTTGATGAACTACTACACTAGTCTGTTAATGAACTGCTACACTAGTCTGTTGATGAGCTACTACACTAGTCTGTTGATGAACTGCTACACTAGTCTGTTGATGAACTACTACACTAGTCTGTTGATGAACTGCTACACTAGTCTGTTGATGAACTACTACACTAGTCTGTTAATGAACTGCTACACTAGTCTGTTGATGAACTGCTACACTAGTCTGTTGATGAACTACTACACTAGTCTGTTGGTGAACTACTACACTAGTCTGTTGATGAACTACTACACTAGTCTGTTGATGAACTGCTACACTAGTCTGTTGATGAACTACTACACTAGTCTGTTGATGAACTGCTACACTAGTCTGTTGATGAACTACTACACTAGTCTGTTGATGAACTACTACACTAGTCTGTTGATGAACTACTACACTAGTCTGTTGATGAACTACTACACTAGTCTGTTGATGAACTACTACACTAGTCTGTTGATGAACTACACTAGTCTGTTGATGAACTACTACAATAGTCTGTTGATGAACTGCTACACTAGTCTGTTGATGAACTACTACAATAGTCTGTTGATGAGCTACTACACTAGTCTGTTGATGAACTGCTACACTAGTCTGTTGATGAACTACTACACCAGTCTGTTGATGAACTACTACACTAGTCTGTTGATGAACTACTACACTAGTCTGTTGATGAACTACTACACTAGTCTGTTGATGAACTACTACACTAGTCTGTTGATGAACTACACTAGTCTGTTGATGATGAACTGCTACACTAGTCTGTTGATGATGAACTACTACACTAGTCTGTTGATGAACTACTACACTAGTCTGTTGATGAGCTACTACACTAGTCTGTTGATGAACTGCTACACTAGTCTGTTGATATACTACTACACTAGTCTGTTGATGAACTACTACACTAGTCTGTTGATGAACTACTACACTAGTCTGTTGATGAACTACTACACTAGTCTGTTGATGAACTACTACACTAGTCTGTTGATGATGAACTGCTACACTAGTCTGTTGATGATGAACTACTACACTAGTCTGTTGATGAACTACTACACTAGTCTGTTGATGAGCTACTACACTAGTCTGTTGATTAACTACACTAGTCTGTTGATTAACTGCTACACTAGTCTGTTGATGAACTGCTACACTAGTCTGTTGATGAGCTACTACACTAGTCTGTTGATGAACTCCTACACTAGTCTGTTGATGAACTACTACACTAGTCTGTTGATGAGCTACTACACTAGTCTGTTGATGAACTACTACACTAGTCTGTTGATGAACTGCTACACTAGTCTGTTGATGAACTGCTACACTAGTCTGTTGATGAACTAGACTAGTCTGTTGATGAACTGCTACACTAGTCTGTTGATGAACTACTACACTAGTCTGTTGATGAACTACTACACTAGTCTGTTGATGAACTACTACACTAGTCTGTTAATGAACTGCTACACTAGTCTGTTGATGAGCTACTACACTAGTCTGTTGATGAACTGCTACACTAGTCTGTTGATGAACTACTACACTAGTCTGTTGATGAACTGCTACACTAGTCTGTTGATGAACTACTACACTAGTCTGTTAATGAACTACTACACTAGTCTGTTGATGAACTACTACACTAGTCTGTTGATGAACTACTACACTAGTCTGTTAATGAACTGCTACACTAGTCTGTTGATGAGCTACTACACTAGTCTGTTGATGAACTGCTACACTAGTCTGTTGATGAACTACTACACTAGTCTGTTGATGAACTGCTACACTAGTCTGTTGATGAACTACTACACTAGTCTGTTAATGAACTGCTACACTAGTCTGTTGATGAACTGCTACACTAGTCTGTTGATGAACTACTACACTAGTCTGTTGGTGAACTACTACACTAGTCTGTTGATGAACTACTACACTAGTCTGTTGATGAACTGCTACACTAGTCTGTTGATGAACTACTACACTAGTCTGTTGATGAACTGCTACACTAGTCTGTTGATGAACTACTACACTAGTCTGTTGATGAACTACTACACTAGTCTGTTGATGAACTACTACACTAGTCTGTTGATGAACTACTACACTAGTCTGTTGATGAACTACTACACTAGTCTGTTGATGAACTACACTAGTCTGTTGATGAACTACTACAATAGTCTGTTGATGAACTGCTACACTAGTCTGTTGATGAACTACTACAATAGTCTGTTGATGAACTGCTACAGTAGTCTGTTGATGAACTACTACAGTAGTCTGTTGATGAACTGCTACACTAGTCTGTTGATGAACTACTACACTAGTCTGTTGATGATGAACTACTACACTAGTCTGTTGATGATGAACTACTACAATAGTCTGTTGATGAACTACTACACTAGTCTGTTGATGAACTGCTACACTAGTCTGTTGATTAACTGCTACACTAGTCTGTTGATGAACTACTACACTAGTCTGTTGATGAACTACACTAGTCTGTTGATGAACTGCTACACTAGTCTGTTGATGAACTACTACACTAGTCTGTTGATGAACTACTACACTAGTCTGTTGATGATGAACTACTACAATAGTCTGTTGATGAACTACTACACTAGTCTGTTGATGAACTACTACACTAGTCTGTTGATGAACTACTACACTAGTCTGTTGATGAACTGCTACACTAGTCTGTTGATGAACTACTACACTAGTCTGTTGATGAACTACTACACTAGTCTGTTGATGAACTACTACACTAGTCTGTTGATGAACTACTACACTAGTCTGTTGATGAACTACTACACTAGTCTGTTGATGAACTACTACACTAGTCTGTTGATGAACTACACTAGTCTGTTGATGAACTACTACAATAGTCTGTTGATGAACTGCTACACTAGTCTGTTGATGAACTACTACAATAGTCTGTTGATGAACTGCTACACTAGTCTGTTGATGAACTACTACAGTAGTCTGTTGATGAACTGCTACACTAGTCTGTTGATGAACTACTACACTAGTCTGTTGATGATGAACTACTACACTAGTCTGTTGATGATGAACTACTACAATAGTCTGTTGATGAACTACTACACTAGTCTGTTGATGAACTGCTACACTAGTCTGTTGATTAACTGCTACACTAGTCTGTTGATGAACTACTACACTAGTCTGTTGATGAACTACACTAGTCTGTTGATGAACTGCTACACTAGTCTGTTGATGAACTACTACACTAGTCTGTTGATGAACTACTACACTAGTCTGTTGATGATGAACTACTACAATAGTCTGTTGATGAACTACTACACTAGTCTGTTGATGAACTACTACACTAGTCTGTTGATGAACTACTACACTAGTCTGTTGATGAACTGCTACACTAGTCTGTTGATGAACTACTACACTAGTCTGTTGATGAACTACACTAGTCTGTTGATGAACTGCTACACTAGTCTGTTGATGAACTACTACACTAGTCTGTTGATGAACTACTACACTAGTCTGTTGATGAACTACTACACTAGTCTGTTAATGAACTGCTACACTAGTCTGTTGATGAACTGCTACACTAGTCTGTTGATGAACTACTACACTAGTCTGTTGGTGAACTACTACACTAGTCTGTTGATATTATATATTCAATCTTTATTTATACTCGATAATACACTGAGTAATTAAACTCATTTACAGTGCCGTCGAGATGTTACATACACAAGTGTCACAGTGTGTTCATAAATATAAAGACATCAGACAATCAGAATAATTGAGAGCACATTTTAAAATACATTAAAAAAAAATAATAAAACATCTTTTAAAAAGAATAAAATAGCTCAAAATTAAAACAGAGGTAATAATTTAAAAACAATTACATATTGTGGTGACCTGATTGGTCATTAAGGTTCTAAACCGACCCATAGACACTAGAGTGTCTAGTTTCAGTGTTTCCTGCAGGGTATTCCATGATGTAGGGGCAAAAAAGCCAAAAGCAGATCTACCAAGTTCAGTACAAACTCTAGGCACTCTAAGTGTAAGCCAAAAACTGGATCGTGTACGACAGGGTCCAGTGGTCCATTCCAATAAAGAACTAATATAATTTGGACAATCTCTAATTATGGCTTTATAGATAAAAAGATTGCAATGCAACTTACGTCTCTCTGCCAGAGAGGCCCACCCGACCTTATTATATAGGATACAATGGTGAGTACCATAACTATCACCGGTGATAAATCTAATGGCTGAATGATAAACAGAGTCTAAGGGCTTAAGAGTGGAAGCCGCTGCATGTCTATAAATCACATCTCCGTAATCCAAAACAGATAGGAACACTGCTTCAACAACTCTCTTTCTACTAATCATAGGGAAGTTGGCTCTATTTCTATACAAAAAGCCAATCTTTTTCCGTAATTTACTGGCGAGAACGCCCACATGATATTTAAATGTAAGTCCTTCATCAATCCAAATACCAAGGTATTTGTATTCTGAAACTCTCTCGATATAAGAACTGTTCAGAGTCGATATATGCAAGTCACTATAAACAATATTTTTGGCTTTGGAAAACAACATGAATTTAGTTTGACTGGCATTAAGCACCAATTTTAGACTAATAAGTGCATCTTGCAGGGCGTCAAAGGAGAGTTGTAAATATTTAGTGGCCAGTTGCACAGAATCAGCAGTACAATAGAGAACTGTGTCATCCGCGTAAAGGTGGCTTTGACAGCTGCTCAGAGATGAGACAATATTATTAATATAAATGGTAAATAAGACCGGGCCGAGGATTGATCCCTGTGGAACACCTTTTGTGATGGGTAGAAGCTCTGATTGGGCATTTCCCATTTTCACACACTGAAATCTTTCTGTTAAATAGTTTTGAAACCAACTGCAAGCACCTGTATCAAAGCCAACACTCTGCAATCTTTGTAAGAGGAGAAGGTGGTCAACAGTATCAAACGCCTTAGACAAATCTACAAACAGGGCAGCACAATGCTTTCCTTTGTCAAGGGCTGATACAATGTCATTTATAACTACAGTAGCCGCCGAGATTGTACTGTGTTTTTCTCTAAAACCAGATTGGTGTGGGTTTAATATAGAGTGTTTTGTGATGAATGTTTTAAGTTGGTTGTTTACCAATGACTCCAGGATTTTTGCTAGACAGGATAACTTGGAGATTGGTCTGTAATTATTTAGGTCACTTTTATCCCCCCCTTTATGCAAGGGGGTCACATGGGCTGTTTTCCAGGCAACAGGAACCACACCTGTTAGTAGTGAAAGATTAAATATGTGCGTTATTGGCTTTGAAACCAATGGTGCAGCTAGTTTGAGGAAAAAAGGATCCAACCCATCCTCTCCAGTTGATTTCCTGGTATCAATGGCTTGAAGTGCCTCAAGAACCGAGTTTACAGACAAGGGTTGTAAATGAAACTGAAAATCATGTCTTATCTGCACAGGGAATGTACAGGGCTCCTGATCCTGTCCACCTGGTGGCCCTACATGGCTATTCTCAAATAGATTGACCAGCTTCAATAAAATGTTGGTTTATGGCTAAACAGACCTCTTTTTGTTCCGAGATCAAGGATTCACCCTTTCTAATCTCTGTAGGGAGGGAAATTGTGGTTCTGGTCTTATTTAAATTCACCGCCTTCCAAAATTTAGCAGGATCTGAGTAGGAGCTGGTTACTAGTTCTAAGTGATACTCAACTTTAGCCGTTCTCACAGATGCTGTACATTCATTTCTAAGCCGTCTAAATGCTGCCCAGTGTGACTGATCACCAGAGCGTCTGGCAAGTGACCAGGCTCTATCTCTCTCCTTAAGCAAGGCAGATAATTCAGGTGTGAACCAAGGGATTAATCTATTTTTTATTCTAAGCCTTTTATAAGGTGCATGTTTATTAGCAATTGAGAGAAAGGTTTTTGAAAAAAAGTTGAGTGCTACTTCTACATCGGGAATCTCCAATGTGTAGTGGATGTCGCTATGGAATAGGTCAATTAGAAAAGCCTGATCACTAAAGTTTTTCATATTCCTTTTGTTAATAATGCGAGACTGTGATTTCTCTAATCGAGAGTTTCTAACACAAGCTATAGGACAGTGATCACTAACACCTAATTCAAAAACACCACAAGCACTAATTTTATCAGTCTTATTAGAAAACATTAAGTCAATTATACTTGACCTAGAATAATCTTTTAGATTTGGCCTGGTGGGTTCAGTAACCAACTGAGATAAGCCAATGCTACTACTAATGTCTCTAAGATGGTTTGAATCATTACTAAGCCAATCAATATTAAAATCCCCTAGAACTATCAGTTCAACATTTGAGTACTGAGATAGTAACTCTGCTATCCTATCAATAGAGTTAACATCGGCTGATGGGGGTCTATAGACTCCAGTCACATTAACAGAATTATTGGGTCCCAAATAAATGTTTAAAACAAGGATTTCAAAACATTTAGGAATTGTTACAGTGTTTAAAATAGTCACAGAAAAAATAGACTTTACATAAATAGCCACCCCTCCCCCCCTCCCAGTCCTATCCGCTCTAAACAGGTTGTAATTGTCTAGAGTTACATCCAAGTCAGAATCACCTTTCTTAAGCCAAGTTTCACTTAAAATCAGGATATCGGGGTTAGACTGCATGACAAGTATCTTGACATGATCAAGATTTTTATGTAAACTCCTAATATTCCAATGAATGATCCCTAATCCGTTTCTCTTTTTAAAAGTAAGTGGGCTGAATAGAGACTCTGAATTGGTGTAAAAATCAATAACATGATTAATAACAGGGGGCTGCTACACTAGTCTGTTGATGAACTGCTACACTAGTCTGTTGATGAACTACTACACTAGTCTGTTGATGAACTGCTACACTAGTCTGTTGATGAACTACTACACTAGTCTGTTGATGAACTACTACACTAGTCTGTTGATGAACTGCTACACTAGTCTGTTGATGAACTGCTACACTAGTCTGTTGATGAACTACTACACTAGTCTGTTGATGAACTGCTACACTAGTCTGTTGATGAACTACTACACTAGTCTGTTGATGAACTACTACACTAGTCTGTTGATGAACTACTACACTAGTCTGTTGATGAACTACTACACTAGTCTGTTGATGAACTACTACACTAGTCTGTTGATGAACTACACTAGTCTGTTGATGAACTACTACAATAGTCTGTTGATGAACTGCTACACTAGTCTGTTGATGAACTACTACAATAGTCTGTTGATGGGGGTCTATAGACTCCAGTCACATTAACAGAATTATTGGGTCCCAAATAAATGTTTAAAACAAGGATTTCAAAACATTTTGGAATTGTTACAGTTTAAAATAGTCACAGAAAAAATAGACTTTACATAAATAGCCACCCCTCCCCCCCTCCCAGTCCTATCCGCTCTAAACAGGTTGTAATTGTCTAGAGTTACATCCAAGTCAGAATCACCTTTCTTAAGCCAAGTTTCACTTAAAATCAGGATATCGGGGTTAGACTGCATGACAAGTATCTTGACATGATCAAGATTTTTATGTAAACTCCTAATATTCCAATGAATGATCCCTAATCAGTTTCTCTTTTTAAAAGTAAGTGGGCTGAATAGAGACTCTGAATTGGTGTAAAAATCAATAACATGATTAATAACAGGGGGCTGCTACACTAGTCTGTTGATGAACTGCTACACTAGTCTGTTGATGAACTACTACACTAGTCTGTTGATGAACTGCTACACTAGTCTGTTGATGAACTACTACACTAGTCTGTTGATGAACTACTACACTAGTCTGTTGATGAACTGCTACACTAGTCTGTTGATGAACTGCTACACTAGTCTGTTGATGAACTACTACACTAGTCTGTTGATGAACTGCTACACTAGTCTGTTGATGAACTACTACACTAGTCTGTTGATGAACTACTACACTAGTCTGTTGATGAACTACTACACTAGTCTGTTGATGAACTACTACACTAGTCTGTTGATGAACTACTACACTAGTCTGTTGATGAACTACTACACTAGTCTGTTGATGAACTACACTAGTCTGTTGATGAACTACTACAATAGTCTGTTGATGAACTGCTACACTAGTCTGTTGATGAACTACTACAATAGTCTGTTGATGAACTGCTACACTAGTCTGTTGATGAACTACTACAGTAGTCTGTTCATGAACTGCTACACTAGTCTGTTGATGAACTACTACAGTAGTCTAGTGTCTACTAGTATTAGCCTGGTATAAGCCTGTATGAGCCTGCATTAGCCTGGTATCTGCCTGTATTAGCCTGGTATCAGCCTGTATGAGACTGTATTAGCCTGGTATCTGTCTGTATTAGCCTGGTATCTGCCTGCATTAGCCTGGTATCTGCCTGCATTAGCCTGGTATCTGCCTGCATTAGCCTGGTATCTGCCTGCATTAGCCTGGTATCTGCCTGCATTAGCCTGGTATCTGCCTGCATTAGCCTGGTATCTGCCTGCATTAGCCTGGTATCTGCCTGCATTAGCCTGGTATCTGCCTGCATTAGCCTGGTATCTGCCTGCATTAGCCTGGTATCTGCCTGCATTAGCCTGGTATCTGTCTGTATTAGCCTGGTATCTGTCTGTATTAGCCTGGTATCTTCCTGCATTAGCCTGTATTAACTAGTTACATGCATGGCTTACCTTTCTAGGCACAGTCATGGAGATGGGTTCAACTTTCCTCTCATGCAGCTTGTAGAACCTGTAGTAAAGAGAAAGGGGTGAGTCCTAAATGGCATGAAAGGCTGTGAGAAAGGGGTGAGTCCTAAATGGCATGAAAGGCTGTGAGAAAGGGGCGAGTCTAAAAATGGCATGAAAGGCTGTGAGGGAACATAATTGTATGAAAGGAAACAAAAGAAAAGCACTAATGTTCCATCTAATTTCTCCCTGCTACAATGCTGAAAAACCTGCCTACCTGGCAATTTCACACTTGTTGACGTCCACGCCTCTCTTACTCAGGAAGCCTGCACCTCTCTGTGGCTCCTTGCTGCTGTACAGGCTCAGGAAATGAACATAGGGGGACTCGTCCGTCACCTCAAAGTACCGGATGGTACAGTCCCCCTGAAAGAAAGCAACAGATCACAGACCGAACCAAACACTGACGGGGGTGGTTACTGAACCAGCGGAGGGCTCGTGTCCACTAGGGGTATTTTTATTTTGCAGAGCGCTTTTTCAGGAAATAACTAAAAGAATTGGCCAACACCAGTGATGATGACTGGACTTCATAATGTGCCCACCTTTCCTTCTGAATGTGGTTGTATAAAGTCACAATATGTCCACTACTTGTTCAGACCAGGTCTCGCTCCTCACACATGTTGTTTAGCTAACCCACCCCCCCACACTATTAGTTACCAGCACAGGTTTAAATAGTTTAAAACAGTAAAACTACATCCTCTTTCTCTCAAAGTAAAATTTAAGAAATTTTTAATACCAATTAGAGCAAAGATGAATACCAATTTCAGGATCATACTAGCAAAAAAAACTAAAAACACAACAAAGCATTTCATTATGTTGTTATCGACAGAAGAACGATCTACACAGAACTGCCGTAAAGTAAACTGCTTGCCGTCGTCAACAATCGGGTCTCTGGCCTGGTATCTGGCCTGGTATCTGGTCTGGTATCTGGTCTGGTGTCTGGTATCTGGGCCTCTGGCCTGGTATCTGGGCCTCTGGCCTGGTATCTGGCCGGGTATCTGGGCCTCTGGCGCAAGCGGGTAAACTGCTTTGTCGTCAATAAATCAGGCTCCCGGCGCTAATGATGCTAGGGCACGCCCCCTGATGCTAGGACACGCCCCTGAAGCTAGGACACGCCCCCTGATGCTAGGACACGCACCCTGATGCTAGTGGACCCGAGCCCTCAGTGAATCGGTTAACCCTAAACGCGTTACCTTCCCACACAGGAAGACCATGTTGGTGTCTGGGTCGTAGTTCGACATGAGAACCCTAAACGCGTTACCTTCCCACACAGGAAGACCATGTTGGTGTCGGGTCGTAGTTCGACATGAGAACCCTAAACGCGTTACCTTCCCACACAGGAAGACCATGTTGGTGTCGGGGTCGTAGTTCGACATGAGAACCCTAAACGCGTTACCTTCCCACACAGGAAGACCATGTTGGTGTCGGGTCGTAGTTCGACATGAGAACCCTAAACGCGTTACCTTCCCACACAGGAAGACCATGTTGGTGTCGGGGTCGTAGTTCGACATGAGAACCATAAACGCGTTACCTTCCCACACAGGAAGACCATGTTGGTGTCGGGGTCGTAGTTCGACATGAGAACCCTAAACGCGTTACCTTCCCACACAGGAAGACCATGTTGGTGTCGGGTCGTAGTTCGACATGAGAACCCTAAACGCGTTACCTTCCCACACAGGAAGACCATGTTGGTGTCGGGGTCGTAGTTCGACATGAGAACCCTAAACGCGTTACCTTCCCACACAGGAAGACCATGTTGGTGTCGGGGTCGTAGTTCGACATGAGAACCCTAAACACGTTACCTTCCCACACAGGAAGACCATGTTGGTGTCGGGGTCGTAGTTGGACATGAGAACCCTAAACGTGTTACCTTCCCACACAGAAAGACCATGTTGGTGTCGGGGTCATAGTTCGACATGAGAACCCTAAACGCGTTACCTTCCCACACAGGAAGACCATGTTGGTGTCGGGTCGTAGTACGGCATGAGAACCCTAAACGCGTTACCTTCCCACACAGGAAGACCATGTTGGTGTCGGGTCGTAGTTCGACATGAGAACCCTAAACGAGTTACCTTCCCACACAGGAAGACCATGTTGGTGTCGGGGTCGTAGTTCGACATGAGAACCCTAAACGCGTTACCTTCCCACACAGGAAGACCATGTTGGTGTCGGGGTCGTAGTTCGACATGAGAACCCTAAACACGTTACCTTCCCACACAGGAAGACCATGTTGGTGTCGGGGTCGTAGTTGGACATGAGAACCCTAAACGTGTTACCTTCCCACACAGAAAGACCATGTTGGTGTCGGGGTCATAGTTCGACATGAGAACCCTAAACGCGTTACCTTCCCACACAGGAAGACCATGTTGGTGTCGGGGTCGTAGTACGGCATGAGAACCCTAAACGCGTTACCTTCCCACACAGGAAGACCATGTTGGTGTCGGGGTCGTAGTTCGATATGAGAACCCTAAACGCGTTACCTTCCCACACAGGAAGACCATGTTGGTGTCGGGGTCATAGTTCGACATGAGAACCCTAAACGCGTTACCTTCCCACACAGGAAGACCATGTTGGTGTCGGGGTCGTAGTACGGCATGAGAACCCCATTGCTGGTGTCCATCTCCTGCACCGCCATCGGCTCGGAGAGATCCTTCTGGAAAATCACATGAAAACAAAAAACAATGACCGGACAAACTCACAACTAATAAGTCTTCTATTCTACTTTAGAACCGATTGGCTGATCTTTGAGGTCCCCAGAGTTTTCTGGGAAAAGGGTACATTTATATTTTATTATGATGACCCTACAGTAGCTCATGGAATGAACTCCACTCATTAATCATTGTTGATCAAATTGTACGTGTTTTAATTGATTCGTTAATCCTAGTCTACCCTCGTCTTGTCATCTTATTGTTGTGATTTTATATGCTGTGTGATTTCTAGGCTGTATTTATGATCGTTTATCTCTGTAGGCAAACTCAACGTAACTTTAAATGAAGAGAGTATAAATAAAGGTTTGAAATTAAATTGAAATAATCCCGAAATTCTTCCTGTGGCAGAAATATACTTAAAAAAAAGATACAATATATAGACGCATAAAAACAGAGGCAGGTGGTGACAAGTGGAACACAACATGACGGAGATAATTAAAGCGGCTACAGAAAACATTCGGCCACTAGATGTCGCACTAGAGCACCAGCATGTCATTTATCCAATCAGGTGCAATTGTTTTTTAATGATTACTTTACATAACATTTGTATCTATTAGCACCTTTAAGATACAATGAGACACTATATAAGCCAACAAGGGCTGAGGTGAAGGACCGCATAACGCCAGCAGAGCAAAGAGGCCGCTATTCAAATCAAAACAGAAGCCCAAACAAAGTGGGTGAAAGTCGAGGTCTTGCCATAAAGCTGTAGAACTCAAAAAGTACAATAAAATTACAATGTGACATCATCTGTGGAACATACTGAATGTGGTGCTAAAGCAATGTCCAAACATAATGAGACAATTCAAACTGAATTATAAAGAAATCATTTTCACGAGGTACAGGGATGAGGAAGGGATTTGACATTCACAGGCGTTTACATTTTTATTTTTTATTTCTTTATATATATTTGTTTTGTAAGGTTTTAAATTAGTACATTAATTTGAGTAGTGGAAAAGGGGTAGGATTAAATAAGTGTATACTTCTTCCTACTCCTTTTCGAACATGTAAATTGAGTTATGTTTTAAATTTAAAAAAAATAAAAATCTCAATTCATTGTTAGAGATCAATGATTTGTTTTTGTTTTATATAGTTTGTATTTACATGTTCAAAATAAAGATTTCAATTAAATCATCAACGTGCGCTCGTGGTACAGTGAGTGGCTGGTTACCGTGTCCCACAGGGCCAGCTGTCTCTCGCTCATGCGGCTGAAGCCGGTGGTCAAGATCTTCCCGTCCTGGAGAAACACGGCTCTCATGGGCCGCGTGCCGTCGTGGACCCGCTCTCTCACCTGGGAGACACAGGAGACCAATCAGGGACTGGTGTCCATGTCACATGTCTTACAGGAGACCAATGAGGGACTAGTGTCCATCTAACATGTCTTACAGGAGACCAGTGGCGGACTCAGGCTGTTTGAAGGGCAGGGGCGAAAAGAAAAAAAGGGCACCTACTGCATAACATGGGACTCCATCAGTAAGCAAAAAGCTATGATGAGTCATGTATGGTTAAATAGTCTTCATCCTTGATTAAGATTAACATTAGAATAACATAGACAATCCAGATTAATAGTATAACCACACCTCTATGATAAAAACACAGGGAACAATACACCTTTCAAATGTTTATTTCACCTCATTGTCATGGTGTTTGAAAAGTAGATTTATCATGGTGTTTGAAAAGTAAATGATCATGGTGTTTGAAAAGTGGATTTATCATAGTGTTTGAAACTTAGATTTATCATGGTGTTTGAAAAGTAGATAATCATGGTGTTTGAAGGCCTAAACCATTGCTGCAGTGGTACATTTCTCAATGCTAAAGATATCAGTGAGGAATATAAATATTTGGGAAACAGCATTTTCATATATTCTGGGTTGAGAAATAGTGAACCTATTCTTTAAAAGCTATTTACAACATATATTTGTAAACAGTTTAACAGTTAGTTAATTTGAGTGCCGTTGAGCTTCTTCCTTTCTCTCTCCTAAGACTCCTTCTCCCCTCCTGACCTCTCCTTCTCTCCTCCTATACTCCCCTTCTCTCCTCCTGTACTCCCCTTCTCTCCTCCTGTACTCCCCATCTCTCCTCCTGTACTCCCCATCTCTCCTCATGTCCTCTCCTCTCCTTCTCTCATCCTGTCCTCTCATTCTCTCTTCTACTGTATCTCTCCCTCCCCCCTCTCTATCTTCCCCATTCTCTCCATTAAAGTTAATATATTGTACCTGGATACTGGCTGGATCAGTGGGATATTTTAACAGGAGAGCATTCAAGTTATTTGTTGTTGTGTCGTTTGAATCATTTCTCTTCCTATCATCATTTCCATCCTCGCTTTCTTTAGCATCTCCATGACCGTCTTCATCATCATTTCTCTCCATAGCATCATCTGCATTCTCTTTCCTCAACTTCTTCATCATTTCTCTCCATAGAATCATCAGCATTTCTCTTTCCTCCACTTCTTCACCATCTCTCTTCCTGATATCATTATTTCCCTCTTGAATATCTCCATCTTCATTTTCTGTACTGTCTTTATCTAAGGTGGAGCAAATAATATTTGTTTTATAATAGTAATATAATTGTACTGTATATAATATTCGTACTGTAGCCTACAATTTTATAATTGTATTATAAAATAATATGTCATATAGCACTACCACCACTAGCCCTCTTGCCTTGATTGGAATAAAAATGGTATATGGTTGGTCAATTTAAATGTTTAAGACACAATTGTCTGTCCAAAATAAGCATTATTGACCATGTTAGCACCAGATTCTCAGTTATGGCTATGTGAGACAAGCTTGTACATGTATCTAGTAGTGAGGACTTACAAATACATAACTGTGGCGGTTAGGTGGTCGAGCGGAGATTGCGTTCGTCACCAGCCCCGGAGCTGAGTTGGATTTGCCTGTTCGAATCCAGCTCACAGCTCCGGGGTTGTCACCAGCTTGGCTGGCCGTCTGCACTGATACGATTGGCTGTATCAGAGGGTGGGAGAAGCTGGCGGGGTGGGTCCGGGTCGTTGTAAAACAGCGACTCCTACAGTTCGGTCGGGGCGCCTGCTAAGCGCGGATTGGACGTGAGGGGGATAGTGTGGTCCTCCCACACGCTACGCCCTCTCAGTGAGAATCCGCGCTGCCAGGTGAAAAGAAGCGGTGATTGGCTGGACGTGTGTCGGAGGAAGCACGTGGTAGCCTCCACTCTCCCATATGATCTGACTGTAGGGGGTAAAGCGCAGCGACCAGGAAGGGACTGGGAATTGGCATACGACTAACATTGGGATGGGGAGAAAATCGGAGGAAAATGGAGGGGGAAAAAGACCAATAAAAAAAAAAGAAAAAAATACATAACTGTATCCTTATCTCCTCCCTTACTATTGTTGCTTTTAGACCCCATTTTTTAAAGAGCATTTTTCAGCTGCTTTTTAATATTCTTCCGATTTCTCTCTCTCCTTGGCATTCTGTAATCATAAAATATAGGCCAATGCTAAAGCCACTTCTTATCAGGTGGGGGCCCACATGTGGGCCCTCTTGAGGATGATTTGCCCACCTGCAATTTGGCGACCTCTAGTGGCTTGGTTGTGCATATTTTTTAATACAATATATATATCGAATTAAAGCCCCATTAGTTGCCTGTCGATAGCCCTTTCAGGTGACAAAATCCGTTCAGCGGTTCTCGAGTTACATGCCGATATGTGAGGCTTGCGCGAAGTACACGGTATTGCGCAAATACTACTCCCGACTCTTGGGGCTCTAGTTCCGTCAATCATTTGGCGATCTCGAAAATGATTGGACAGGGTTGTAGCCAATGAGTGTGGCTTTCCAATGATACCCCAACTGGGGATGTACGAATCAGGGATCTAGGTGAAAAGTCATGAGCGAAAACAGGAAGAGAAAAACCGCAGAATTAGTTGAAGTATATGAGAAAACTGAGCTTTTCTTTTGTACAGTTTACCAAAATCACTCCTAATCACTCATTTCTGACTACTACAGAAAAACGTGAGTAACACGCTTTTCTACAACTCAAGTTCAGACCTATGTTACTCTATTTCATTAGCACTAAAGGTGAGTTGTCCTTATTTTATCAGAAACTCCAGAATGTCTTCTTTCAAAAGAGACCAGGCTCATGCATGTGGTATAAGTACAAAGTATAGTATATTGGTTTGCAAAAAAAGTATGCAGTCCTCAAAACGAAAACTAAAATGGCAAATTTTGGAGTTTACTATACCACTCTTAAATTAGCTTTAAAAAGCAATTCACACTGAACTTTAAAGTGCTATGGGTATATTTTGTGCAAATAATCCAAAAATAATTTGTACACTTTATTTCTAAATTGAGAACACATGTTAGCATAGAATCAGCTAAGCAAGGCACCCGTTTAGTTAGCTAGCTACAGTAGTAATACAGCTAGCCTAGGCTAAAACATACTGCCATCAATAAAAGGAAAGCACTTGCAGTGTACATACATTAGTATTTAGTAATGCATAATTGGTAAAACAAACTCAATCTTTGCATTAAGCCCTCTGGCATCTGAACATTCAAGAGGGGATGTGTCTAAAACTGAACATTTAAATGGATGGAATATTGTAGTGACGGGGCTGCTCAGAGTTGTAGCTAACACTTTTGTGTGACATTATTTAACCGTCTGGGTCAAGTTTAGACCATTGGAAGGGCACCAATGGGCACATCCTCTCATTTTCGCCACTCAAAATGCCATTTTAGCGTGATGTTTTCAGCTGTGGGGGCACATGGTCAAGTTTAGACCATTTGAAGGGCACCAATGGGCACGTCCTCTCATTTTCGACACTCAAAAGGGCATTTTAGCGTGATGTTTTCAGCTGTGGGGGCACATGGTCAAGTTTAGACCATTGGAGGGGCACATCCTCTAGTTTTTTCACTCAAAAGGGCACTTTTGCGTGATGTTTTTCAACTGTGGGGGCACATGGTCAAGTTTAGACCATTGGAAGGGCACTAATCGGCATGTCCTCTCATTTTCGACACTCAAAATGGCATTTTAGCGCAATATTTTCAACTGTGGGGGCACATGGTCAAGTTTAACCATTGGAGGGGCACCAATAGGGCACGTCCTCTCGCTTTTGCCACTCAAAAAAGGGCACTTTAGCGCAATATTTTCAACTGTGGGGGCACATGGTCAAGTTTAACCATTGGAGGGGCACCAATAGGGCACGTCCTCTCGCTTTTGCCACTCAAAAAAGGGCACTTTAGCACAATGTTTTCAACTGTGGGGGCACATGGTCACGTTTAACCATTAGAGGGGCACCAATAGGGCACATCCTCTAATTATTTCCACTCAAAAGGGCACTTTTGCATGACATTATTTAACCGTGGGGCACAAAAGCACTCAAAAGGGCACTTTTGCGTGATGTTTTTCAACTGTGGGGGCACATGGTCAAGTTTAGACCATTGGAAGAGCACCAATAGGGCACACCCTCTAATTTTTCACCACTCAAAAGGGCACTTTAGCACGCGTTTTTCAACCGTGGGGGCACGAGGGGGGGCGATTGTCATTAGGGGTCATGTGATAGGGTAAGGTGTCATGAGGTAGGGGTGGTTAATTGAGCACTTCATCATCAGGGCATATTATGAATGAATGGTCGGTCACCTTGAGCACGGTGCCGCGGCGCGGGTCGATGACGCGCAGGGCCTTGTCTTTGCACACGGTGCAGATGAGACTGCCGTCCTTGTTCCAGCTGACGCCATAGATCAGGTCGGGGTGGGCGTCGCCCAGCTGGTACACCAGCTCCCCGGTGCCCACGTCCCACACGCACACCAGGTTATCACAGCCTGGGCAGAGAGAGCACACACACCAGGTTATCACAGCCTGGGCAGAGAGAGAACACACACACCAGGTTATCACAGCCTGGGCAGAGAAAGAACACACACACCAGGTTATCACAGCCTGGGCAGAGAGAGAGAGAACACACCAGGTTATCACAGCCTGGGCAGAGAGAGAACACACACACCAGGTTATCACAGCCTGGGCAGAGAGAGAGAGAACACACCAGGTTATCACAGCCTGGGCAGAGAGAGAGAGAACACACCAGGTTATCACAGCCTGGGCAGAGAGAGCACACACACCAGGTTATCACAGCCTGGGCAGAGAGAGAACACACACACCAGGTTATCACAGCCTGGGCAGAGAGAGAGAGAACACACCAGGTTATCACAGCCTGGGCAGAGAGAGAGAACACACACACCAGGTTATCACAGCCTGGGCAGAGAGAGAGAGAACACACCAGGTTATCACAGCCTGGGCAGAGAGAGAACACACACACCAGGTTATCACAGCCTGGGCAGAGAGAGAGAGAACACACCAGGTTATCACAGCCTGGGCAGAGAGAGCACACACACCAGGTTATCACAGCCTGGGCAGAGAGAGAGAGAACACACACACCAGGTTATCACAGCCTGGGCAGAGAGAGAGAGAACACACCAGGTTATCACAGCCTGGGCAGAGAGAGAGAGAACACACCAGGTTATCACAGCCTGGGCAGAGAGAGAACACACACACCAGGTTATCACAGCCTGGGCAGAGAGAGAGAGAACACACCAGGTTATCACAGCCTGGGCAGAGAGAGCACACACACCAGGTTATCACAGCCTGGGCAGAGAGAGAGAGAACACACACACCAGGTTATCACAGCCTGGGCAGAGAGAGAGAGAACACACCAGGTTATCACAGCCTGGGCAGAGAGAGAGAGAACACACCAGGTTATCACAGCCTGGGCAGAGAGAGCACACACACCAGGTTATCACAGCCTGGGCAGAGAGAGAGAGAACACACCAGGTTATCACAGCCTGGGCAGAGAGAGCACACACACCAGGTTATCACAGCCTGGGCAGAGAGAGAGAGAACACACCAGGTTATCACAGCCTGGGCAGAGAGAGCACACACACACCAGGTTATCACAGCCTGGGCAGAGAGAGAGAACACACACACCAGGTTATCACAGCCTGGGCAGAGAGAGAGAACACACCAGGTTATCACAGCCTGGGCAGAGAGAACACACACCAGGTTATCACAGCCTGGGCAGAGAGAGAGAACACACACACCAGGTTATCACAGCCTGGGCAGAGAGAGAACACACACACACCAGGTTATCACAGCCTGGGCAGAGAGGAACACACACCAGGTTATCACAGCCTGGGCAGAGAGAGAGAACACACCAGGTTATCACAGCCTGGGCTCGAAAATAAACTAGCAGAGCCAGAACTGTTCAACTCCCCTGGAGCCACAGCCAGCAGAGAAGCTGGTTTACTTTCGCTTTTAAACCAGCTGCAGCCTGAGAACTGGAGTGTGAGGGGATGTAACACTAAAGATGGCGGCAATGACAAAGAATTGCTGCAAAATAAACATACATCTGTTGTTTATAAAAAAAAAAAATGTTATACTTATAACAATTTCGATAATTATCGATAGAGAAATATGATAACATCGTATCGTTATCGCGATATGATTTTTTTCCATATCGCCCAGCCCTAAGAGAACACACCAGGTTCTATGTCGTATAAGCTTCCGCTCAGCGTCTACTGCACATATTCTCACTCCAGTGCTGTACACTGAATAAAAACTCACAAAATGTACCTTTACATACCAACATCCGTCTGGCCACACCCCCCGCTACCTATATAAGCAGGGGTGTGGCCACACACTCGTCTCCTTCTCAAATTTCACCACAAGAGAGTGCCTGTATACCAATCACTTGACATGGAGAAAGTATTTAGCTGAAGAAAGGAAAACAGAAGAACAAGGAGATACGTTGACGTTATATCTTTATTTTCTCTCTCACTATTTTCGAGAAAATACGGCGATAATGTCTTCGTCACTGGGGTGTCTGGAAGATGATGATCATTCTGACCTCCACCGGCTTTTTCGTATTAGGGGCTCGCGTCGCTGATCTACTCCCCACCTGCAGTCCTCCTTGCTGCGGCTGGATAGGTATTGAACCTCCGGTTCTACAGCTGGACTGCAGGAGGCACCGGCTGTTGTGAGAAACTGGTTGCTTTCTGGGCTGGGTGAGTAATGTTTTGCTATGCGGGCGTCAGTTGTCTGCTAATGCTATGGGGGTTAGCTGACAATTTTACGAAGGCCGGCCCCAGATTGGGGTCCTCTGTTCGGTCTCTTAGGCGACGGACGGAGGGTCCTGGTCTGACGCCCATAATGGTCAAACTAGTGGGCCGCGACCGAGATCTGGTTTAAACCCGGTTCTCTGGACGAGCGGATGCTTCTCTGTCCCGTGAAGGCCCCTTCTTTCAAATTAATGAGAGATTACACCCTAAGCACGAGGAAATGTGGGTCTGGATCTTCTTTATCGGTAGTTCCATGCTCAAGTCGGCTGCAGCCCGTATGGGAATTGTGCCGACTCCGCCGTATGTCTGTTAAATCACCATTGAAAACTGTGTTGACATTTCTTTTTCTCTTAGGATGAGGAGGGATTCAGGCGGCGGCCTGTCTGAAGTGTGGCTTGTTATGTCGTTGTGTACAGTTCAAGTGATAGCTGCTTAGCTTGCGTGCTAGTATGTGGCCTACTGTTAGCCAGTCAGCTGTTAGCTGCGGCACTAGCCCGTTGTGTTCACTAGACTAGGAAACGTTAGCTTGTTGCTATCAGTCGGGAGCGGCTGTTAGCTTAATGCTACACTGTTGAACGTTACTGTGAGTATAACAAGCCTTAACACTCTGACTACGACGTCATCTTTGACAGAGGATGTTAGTCGACCCTACACCGGGTGCCCTGCCAGCGAGGACTTCGTCAACATGGAGAACGGCGGCTGGGTGGCACAGCGGACATTTGCCCTCGTCACCAATGCAGGAGACGCCGTTAACCAGTGTTCACAGTTCTCTCGGCCTGGGCTCAGGGTGGAGGTAAGGAGTCCTGCCGGACTTAACACTTCTTCTTTCCTTCCCTTCTAAATGTTTTGGAATAACGATGTTTTCCAAAACGTGTGTTGCTGCAATACATTGAGGATACGACGCGTGTTGTGTATGAATTGTCTTGTCACTGGTATAGCTTCTCTCTACCTAGAAAATCGGCGTTGTTTTTTACGTGTGTAAAAATGAACTGGTTAGTTGTGATGAGAACATGTGTGTTCATGTAACGTTAGTAACGTGGTTGAACTCGCAACTAAGTGGGTTAATTAACCTGTGAAGCTATGCTTAGTGACATGTGATTGAGGAATAAATTCTTCTCTCAGCCTGTGATGACAATGAACAGCGTGTTCACATATTAACAGGGGTACCTGTTCAACCTGGTCGTATCAAGGGTAAGGTAGGGAGGGGTGACCCAACCGGTTTTTCCCTGAGACTTCCCCCCCCTCCCCTCAAACATGTTTTGTTTACAATATATTGTGTCACTATGTTTGTGGGGATACGATGTAGCCCTCAGCTTAAACTGCTGGGGTTGTGCTTCTGCTTGAGAAAACTATTTTTTCCTAGGGAAAAGGTTGTTTGGTCACTGTCATATGTGCTTAGCAAGGCCTGTGGCCATTACATAATCGAGGACTTATGTCTCTCTCGTTATGAAAAATGGCATTCCTCTGTAGTAAGAGTGTACTTTTGCCCTTTTTTGTTGTGATGAAGGGTTGTGTGTGTCGTTGAGATCCACAACTGGGTTAGGTTTTGGCCCACAGAAGCACATGTGTAAGTCTGGTACCGGGGCTCTTAAAGGGGCCCTCTCTGTTCTGTGTTTTTCCTTAGTAAAAATCAGATAGCAGGTTCGCACATGAGCTATGTGAAGCTGTTAAACGCTTCATGTAGCATGCTATGACTGGTGTCATGGCTCTAATTTGTCATTACATCGTATCAGGGGTGAGGGGTCGTAAAGGGCTTCCTGTCACGTTGCTGGTTCGGCACGTTACAGGGTAGGGGGGGGGTTTCCTGGTCCCACGCCCTGAAAGATTGGGCGTGTGCACCGCGGAAATTCCCCCGCCATAGAGTACATCACTGGGCGCGTTTCTATTGGTAAGGCTTCCGTGAGTTGTTCAGGTTCCATGTTATGGTTCTGTTTCAGGGAGTTTTCAGAGCCTCCTCCGCACAGAGCTCTTCTTCAGGGAGAAGAGCCTTCTGTGAGTTCGGACCCTCCCTCCCAGTGAGGGAGCCTCCTCCTCAGATTGTCAAGGTGAGTAGAACTTCGAAGAGGAGTTCTGCTCTGTTGTATTTGTATTCGATTCAATTCAATTCGATTATTGAGCTTGGTGGGTGATGCAACGCAGTAGAGACGTGGTTCTTCTGCGCTGCTCCCTACTGGTAGTGTGTGTATTGGGTCAGAGCCTCCTCCTCTGGTGTTTGGAGTCTTCTCCTCGGGGAGTTCAGAGCTCCTCCTCGGAGAGTCCTAACCCAATTGTTACATAGCTCAATGCTGCAATATGTCTTTTTTTTTTTTTTTTTTTTTAATCTTTTTCCCTCTCCTTTTTCCTCCAATTTTCTCCCATCCCAATGTTAGTTGTTATGCCAATTCCCAATCCCCTTCCTGGTCGCTGCGCACTTACCCCCCACAGTCGGTCTGGGAGAGTAGAGGCTATCACGTGCTTCCTCCGACACACGTCCAGCCAATCAACCGCTTCTTTTCACCTGGCAGCGCGGATTCTCACCGAGAGGGTGTAGCGTGTGGAAGGATCACACTATCCCACTTAGATCCTATCCGCGCTTAGCAGGCGCCCCGATCGAACTGTAGGAGTCGCTGTTTACAACGACCCGGACCCACCCCGCCAGCTTCTCCCACCCTCTAATACTGCCAATTGTATTAGTGTGAACAGCCAGCCAAGCTGGTGACAAACCCGGAGCTGTGAGCTGGATTCGAACAGGCGAATCCTAGCATCTCCGGGGCTGGTGACGAACGCAATCTCCGCTACGCCACCTGACCGCCCTGCAATATGTCTTTTCAATCTATACAGCTCACGTGGGAAGTCTCTCTGGGGGTTCCCCGTCCTCTCCTTTTTAGAGTAGGTGGACGGGGTATTGTTTAGGGTTTCCCAGACTCCTCGCCTTACAGGTCTGTTGAGTCATGGGTTTCCCCCCGTCATAGGGGTACGTCGCTCACCATCCCCTCTTATGAAGTGTGGTTGATGGGGTGGTGTTTTCCCTCAGCCGCGTCGCATGGGACCCATGTCCGTATTATTTTAAATTTTTTCTGAAAAAATTTAAAATAAAAAAGCAGCTTCTTGTCGTTCCCCCAGGCGGCTTGGAGGAACGGTATCTGGTGTCTTGTTAGACTATCCATTGATGTGTTTTGGGTCTCGACTAGGGCTGACCTTCGAATTCTTTTTGGCAATCGAAGCTTCGGGGCCGAGCTTCGATTTTAATCACAGAGTGATCTAATATGCATATTATTCACATGTTGTTGTGATGATGTCGCGCTGTCGGGAGTCGCGCTGTTTCTATGTAAACTCTGCGCGCAACGCGTCCAATAAATGCATCTTTAACATGCTTTATATCCTTATTTACTATATGCCGCGGTTAATCACTGAGTGATCTAATATGCATATTATTCAGAGCGAGAGGGGGGGATTGTGTTTCTCACATTGACGCCGTCTGTCTGTCTACTGTGCCGAGTCAAGCGAGCACATTCAGCTGGGGACTAGAAAGGTGCGCTCAGTAGAGCACAGATGTCCACTGCGCAGCCAGAGAAAAGATGGAATTAATGTACTGTATGCATTCAGAAGTGCTGAATAAATGTTTTATGGACCCATAAGTGATTATTTATTATTTAAGTTAAGTTTTGCCATAATCATATTTTTCCATAATCATAATGTTCCACAACATTGGTAAAAAAAATTCTATTCTATGAATCATTTTCGGCCTTTCGCCTTTCGGCTTTCGGCCAACTGTTTTCTATTTTCGGTATCGGTTTCGGCCAAGAATTTCCCATTCGGTGCATCCCTACTCCTCTGGCATCCCTGTGTACGACCCGGTCCGCCGGGCCCGGTCCGAAGTTGTTTTCGTCGACCCGTAGGCCTGGGATAACCCCTTTTTGAAAACTAAAACACTTGTACTGCGGTATAGCCAGTGTTTGAGTTTTTTCCTGAGAGTTATAGGAACAACCACCGCATGTTGAACCAAGAGGGTGGTTGATTCCCTGGTGTGTTGGAGCGGAGTCAACTCCCGGGTTACCCGGTTGAGTGTGCCCCTGCACGTTCATGACGTCTGCCAATCGTGTCAGCCTTCTCTGCCTCGGCCCCTCTAGAGCGTCTGGGATTTTTTGGTGGAGGCTTTGACATGGTGCTCAACAATGCCAGCATACGCCCCTTCCGCCGGGGTGCTGTTTTCAGTTGACCCCTTTGGCGCCTGTCTCGTCCGCAGTGCTCCAGGCTCAGGTCAAGTGCCTGCTGCCTTGATTGAGGGATCGGCCTCTTCTGGAGGTCGTCTCCCCGGTGCGCTGCCTGCTCCCGCTGTAGTGTAGCCTCTTGAGTGCTTAGAGTTACAGCCATGCTGACTGCCTGAGTATGCCATGGTCAGTGAGCCAGGCGGCGTGCTAGTGGGGAGAAGGGCCTGCTCTTGGATGGGCCCTGTCCGAATACGCTGGCGATGTGGGGGGTGGTGTCACTAGTGACCGCCTGGTGAGGTCTTGATGCTGTGGCGTCATTGGCCTCTCCGGGCCCCCTTTTCCCGGGGGGATCCAGTCCCTTCTGGGTCTGGGTCTTCCTTCGCGCTCCGCTGCTACGGCCTTGCCACGGGGTTGAGCTTTGCTCTTGACCCCGTGATTTTGGGGGGGGGGGGGCGGTAACGAGGTTTGTTCCTTCCGTTCGTTCCCTGGTGGAATGCGGGTTGTGCGTGTGCGTAGTCGTGGGGTCAAGCCGCGGTCTGCTCACCCTGTGCGTTGAGTTGCTCGAGTTCCTCTTCGCACGGTCGGATCCGTCTCCCTCCCGTCCTCCAATAGGGAGGGTATCCCTCCATTAGGGAGGGTCGGGGGGCTCGGTCCTCCCCGGTTCTGATGGTTGTGGGGGGCCTCAGTGGGGTACATTTGTCGAGCATCAGCTCCCGCTCAGCTCCCGTTGTGCAGTAGACGCTGAGCGGAAGCTTATACGACATAGAACAGTAGGTTATGAATATAACCGTGTTCTATGAGTATAGTGACGCTCAGCATCTAGACGCCACTGCGGCCCTTGATCTTGCCTTGTGGTGAAAGATTGAGAAGGAGATGAGTGTGTGGCCACACCCCTGCTTATATAGATAGCGGGGGGTGTGGCCAGACGGATGTTGGTATGTAAAGGTACATTTTGTGAGTTTTTATTCAGTGTACAGCACTGGAGTGAGAATATGTGCAGTAGATGCCGAGCGTCACTATACTCATAGAACACGTTATATTCATAACCTACTGTTATCACAGCCTGGGCAGAGAGTGAGAGAACACACACCAGGTTATCACAGCCTGGGCAGAGAGAACACACACACCAGGTTATCACAGCCTGGGCAGAGAGAACACACACACCAGGTTATCACAGCCTGGGCAGAGAGAGAGAACACACACCAGGTTATCACAGCCTGGGCAGAGAGAACACACACACCAGGTTATCACAGCCTGGGCAGAGAGAGAGAACACACACCAGGTTGCGTGTTACTGTTCCGCAACAGTAAGTTACTTCCGGGGTAGGCCTGATTGGCCCCGACAGGCACATGACGCGGCAAACTCAGGACGCGCAACGAGGCTGCTGAGAGCTGTCGCGCGGAAATAGGCTGTCTATTGCCATTCTCTAACACAAACTCTAACCTTAACCAGCTCCTTAACAGCGCCTAAACTTAACCGTTCTAACCTTAACCAACTCCGAAACAATGCCTAACCTTAACCCTAACCTTAACCATAGAAAGAATATTGCCATTCTCTAAGACAAACTCTAACCTTAACCAGCTCCTTAACAGCGCCTAAACTTAACCGTTCTAACCTTAACCAACTCCGAAACAATGCCTAACCTTAACCTTAACCTTAACCATGCCTAACCTTAACCGGCGAAAGAATACACGTTAAAAAAAAAATCACGTTAAAAAAAAAAAATTTGATGGGATTCGAACTCGTCAACAACGGACCGCAGGATCGCAGGACCGCTGCTCTGCCAGGTGAGCTGAAGCGCCGAATGAAAATCATGGCGGATTAGGACGGTTACATAATTCCGCAAGCTCTGCCGCTCCGCTCCGCGGAGCGTGCCGCGCGGCAGAGAAAGTTGCGCGTCACGTGCCTGTCGGGGCCAATCAGGCCTACCCCGGAAGTAACTTACTGTTGCGGAACGAATAAAAGCCACCAGGTTATCACAGCCTGGGCAGAGAGAGAGAACACGCACACCAGGTTATCACAGCCTGGGCAGAGAGAGAGAACACACACACCAGGTTATCACAGCCTGGGCAGAGAGAGAGAACACACACCAGGTTATCACAGCCTGGGCAGAGAGAGAGAACACACACCAGGTTATCACAGCCTGGGCAGAGAGAGAGAACACACACACCAGGTTATCACAGCCTGGGCAGAGAGAGAGAACATACACACCAGGTTATCACAGCCTGGGCAAAGAGAGAACACACACACCAGGTTATTACAGCCTGGGCAGAGAGGAACACACACCAGGTTATCACAGCCTGGGCAGAGAGAGAGAACACACACACCAGGTTATCACAGCCTGGGCAGAGAGGAACACACACCAGGTTATCACAGCCTGGGCAGAGAGAGAGAACACACACACCAGGTTATCACAGCCTGGGCAGAGAGGAACACACACCAGGTTATCACAGCCTGGGCAGAGAGGAACACACACCAGGTTATCACTCGCTGTCGTGGGCCAACTACAGCATCGCAAACAGTGCATGTGACACACACACACAAACTAACGTTAAATATTTTTTTTTAAATTCATATTATTTTTTTTACATGCAAAAAAAAACTATAAGTGTCGCTGCTTATCGATTTCACGCAGTTATCGATAAATCGATAAGTGGTCTCAGCCTTAAAAAGAATAAAATCCAGACAGAGGGAATGGTCTCTTTTCCACCGCGAGTGCAGAACACAGACAGGTAAAATGCTGAGCTTTACCTGCGGTTAAGAGGATGTTGAAAGCCGTCGGGTGCCACTCCACGATGCCGACCCTCTTGCTGTGCCCCTCCAGAGTCACCACCGCCTCCGTCATGGGGCTGGTGAGACCTCCGTCTGGGACCTGCCACACCTGCAAAACAAGGTACCCATAACTCCACAGTGGCTCGGGAGGTAGAGCAGTCGTCTGGTAATCCAGAGGTTCCCGGGTTCGATTCCCATGAGCAGGTTGGCACCTTGCATGGTTGCCTCCCGCCATCGGTGTGTGAATGGGTAAAATGTGTGAGGAACAAATTGTAAAGCGCTTTGGATAAAAGCTGCTATATATATATATATATATATATTAGAGGTGGGCATAGATTAATTTTTTTAATCTAGATTAATCTATCTGCAATCCTGGATTTAATCTAGATTAATCTAGATTAAAATGGCTCAAAAAAAAAAGAAAAAAACCTGCCGAAGGCATTCAAAATATGTGTGTTCTACCCAAATAATGACCAGAAGTAAGTCCTTACTTTTTCTTTACTTTTTCTTTACATTACACCATGAGCCCATCTCCCGTTTCCAAAATGCATTACAGACTGTTTGAAAAAGCTGTTTTGCTATGATAATTGGTAATGAAATATCAAAATAATGTTCAATAAGATATACTTGTGTTTAATAAGTTGTTTTATTCAGAAGTTAACACAAATAAATAATATTACCAGTACAGTACAGTATCTAGCACTCTCAGGAGCAAAACAGAAAGAATCATTTCAAACTTGAACTATGTGACATGGCTTGAATCAACTGCTCCAGTGGAGTTGCTCAGTGGCCAATGGTGTCAACTGTGGTTGTACTGGGCAGCTCCCCGGTGTGAATGGAACTGTGTGAATGTGAAGCAGGGCGTTCGTGAAAAAGAGCATCTGTGCTCAGCGAACCTACCCTGGGTAAATAAAAGGTAAAAAAAAAATATATAAAAAAAAAAAAAAAAAAATTAGATTAATGCGTTAATTATATTATCACGCGATACTAGTATAGCGTTAACGCAACACGTTAACGCCGTTAACGGCTCAGCTCTAATATATATATATATATATATATATATATATATAAATGCAGCCATTTACAGTCGGGTGCGCTTCTCAGTTCTTGGGAGAATGTTCAGTAAGGAATGAGTCCATCATCATCATCATCATCATGATACTTCCTAGAGGTGGACGGTATAAACGGTATGAATTTGCGCTACGGTATGGATTTGACTATACCTTGTGACCGGTAGACTAGAGCAGCTCTAAAGTAGCAATGACGTTAACGTTACTTGACGATTCACTCGGCGTTTGCAGTGGTCGTTGCATAGTGTTTAATTGTACAGAGTTTTTCTCCACTTGCTCACGGAACTTGCCATATAGTTTTGTCATTTCAATTTGGCTAAGGAGGCTGAGAGGAGACTTGCTTTAGCGCAGCAACGGGTTATCGTTAGCCACTAAGCTACCTCACGTTAGACGATAACTAACACTCTAACGTGACTCCGCGGCACCAGTTCCATTAGTGAGGAAAGGGGGGGGGGGGGGGCAGGTTATATTGACGAGGCTTGACAACAGAGATTCAAAGATAACTTCACATTTATTGCCTATTCGTTTCTTTATATCGCTTTATCCATCGGGCTGCTCCCGTTTCCAACTCTGTGTTGACAATGACATCCTGGTGTGACATCAACTACGGCAACTTAGGACGCTCAAACCTCAAACTCAAACCTATTACATCACACTCTCTCGCTACGTTGTCAAACATGTACACTAAAGTGAAGTTATGGAGTTTTATTGTGTTTGAGTTGTTTGAGGGAAAGAAACCTCCTGTCCTGCTGTAGTTTTTATTTTCACTTTGTGCCGCTTGATTTTGTTGTATTTCATGAAAAAAGTGTTTTCCAGAGATGGAAGTAACTTGAGAAAAGGTTTAGCATTTTTCTATTACAATTTTGCACAATAAAATTTCTTAAAATACCTATGTGAAATATGTCCTAGTAATACAAGAGTACAGTAATAGCTGCCAGTGTTTTACCCCTTCAGAAGCATTTATATAGACATTTTAAGATAAATTAATATACCGTGATATATACCGTTATGCTTCAAATTATACCGTGATATACATTTTAGACCATACCGTCGAGCCCTACTTCCTGCCAAACAATGACATAATGGTGGCTAGGGATGCCCCGATCACGTTTTTTGCCACCGATACCGATCACCGATAGTCTTGAGCCATATTGGCCGATACCGATCGGATACCGATCGTTTTTGGTTTTATAAAATATATATATTATATAATTATACTTGTAGTTGTATTATGTGCGAGACATCGCCACCACGCAACAAGTAAAAATGCTCGCTATCTCCATACTCTCTATACTCTAGGGATGCCCCGATCATGTTTTTTGCCACCGATACCGATCACCGATCGTCTATGAGCATAGCTGTCAACCCTACCGTTTTTCCCGGGATTCTCCTGTTTTTGCAGCCCTCTTCACGCCCTGTTCACGGTTCACGTATTGGCACGTATTTTGTACTTATTAATTTTTACAAAATGGCTGCAATTCCTCTCCGTGACGACAGGTGGCAGCAGTGTAGATTAGAACGTTATCACAGGAAGTCAGACCGGGAGACGGTTGCGACCCGAAGAAGAAATAGAACAGCGAGCGGATTTGCTCAGAGCTCAGGGGAGAGACTGATGCACCGAGGGTGTCAAATCAACTTAGCCAGTGTCTCTTGATTGCCCACTCTGTGGCTTTTGTCTCTGGAACAAAGGGTTTGCAAATCTTCTGTGGATAAAACAATACAAAGTTACTGTATGTGATGCAGGAATGTGTAAATGTCTTGGTGAACAGCCGTTTGCTCTGCGCTTCCCCTGTCGTCCCCTAAGGTTCACGCGTCCCCTCAGGCCCGGACTGGCCATCGGGAGCACCGGGAGTTTTCCCGGTGGCCTGGCCTGCACAGATAAAAAAATAAAAACAAAATTAAAAAAATATATATAATTTTTTTTTTAATAATTTTTTTTTTTTTTGCCAGGCCATTGTTTCTAGTTGTGGCGGCGGCGCTGCGCGATAGTTAGATAACCTAGGTGGGTGGGGAACAACCAGGATTTCACTGTCTGCGACAGAGTTGGAGAACTATCCGACTCTCTCCCTCGGATCACACACACACAATGGAGCCGTGCTGCCGCTTGTGATTGGTGGAGGCGGGACCAGGCGATACAACTGATTGACAGTGGAGGCGGCGAATGGAATAGCAGATGGCACTCTGCAGAATACTGTAACAGCCAGGCAGTGAGCCAGGTAGTTTTGTAATAATGAAAGGTCTGTTATTTAATGTTTGTGTAAGGGCTATTTTAACTGTTGATGGGTAGTGCATCAGTAAAGTGAATATGGTATTGTGCTCTTGCTCTGTTTGAATAGGTGGAGAGAGTGGTTAACTGTATTATAATAGTAAATAGACAAATATGTTGTGCTCTTGCTTTTATCTTTTTGAAGGTGGAGAGAGTAGCATTGCTAGTGCCACAACAGTTTTATTTGAGGTTCATAACAGTACATTGTACTAAGCAATTGTTGGCTCATTAGTTTGTGATTCACATGCACTAAAATTCACCAGAATGCAGGAAATTAAGTCTTTGTAACAAAAAAAATCCTGGTGGGGGACCCCCAGACCCCCCGCTTAAAAAGTGGCCTGACTGGGGCTATATTTCGCGCTATATCTCCCGGTATGAATTATTTCCCCAGTCCGGCCCTGCGTCCCCTCCTCCCATACAGTTACTGGTAACTCGCAGGCATTGCAGAGATATTGAGGAAAAACACAAAATCGCATTGGCTTTTTTTCTATCTCACATTTCTCTGTAGACACACACACTGTTCCAAAAATGATATTCCCACTGCTAAATTAATGACCATAGGTATTTTTTATAGCTTTAACGAGTTGTAGTTTTAATATGTAGCCTACAGTGATGAAGGTATAAAGGCACTATGGTAATACATTGATTGATTGCTAAATGTAACAGATTGCAGAATGGGTACAATACAGTATTGCGCAATACACAATTGTTAAGGGGATGCAGACCAGAGAAGGACTTCCCCCATTTTCAATTCATAACATTTACAGTCAAATCAAATACATTTAGAGATTACAACCTTTATTTAATGGTTAATATTTTGATAAAATGTAATTTACTGTATTTTTATAGCATTTACACTTTATAATATTTTATTTTCAGCTTTTATAGTTTCACAAACACACATCAAGACAAATCACAAACACAAAGAAAAAATAAATAAAAAGAACACAAACAGTATGTTGCCAGACACTGTCACATCAATGAACAAACATACACCATGTCATATGCTATACACCAGGGGTCAGCAACCTTTTTGACATGGAGTGCCTGTTTGAAATATAGTTGTAACTAGTGTGACTCAACAATATTCCATGCATCGTAATTTTTTTTCTCATAATCAGGTCTTTTTAATGATAATTTTTACATTATTACATCATTATTGTCATTGTTATTATTAACAATATTATTATGATGGTTGTATCAACCCTAAATCTGAGTGGGGGGGGGGAATGCAATGCAGACAAACAGCTGCATACAGTGCGACCATTTCACTGACATTTGCCCATTCATTTTTGGACACATCACACACCATCGGTGTGTGTACTGTACGTGTGCTGTCATAGCTCCACCTACAGGCCTAATGGAGAACACCAGGAGAACACCAGGATGTGAATGGAGGGTGAATGTGAGGTATATCGTGTAAATAAGTTTTGATTGATCGCAAGACTACACTGTAAAAAAAAATTATAATAATAAGTTACCAGAACTAAAAAATATTGAGTTCATTAACACTTTGGCTGCCATGGGTTAAATTCATTATCAACCGTAGGTTGCCGGCTCTATTTGTCTATAGAGAAAGTCCCCTTCTTTGCAGGGCTATAACTTTTTAAATTCTATTGCTACATTGCCATTATTAGGGCCCATTCAAAGTCCTATATGTATTGTTCATTGTGTAGCAACGTTAAACTTTTTCATTCACATATTCATAGTAAAGTATGGTCTAATGTATAAGTATGTTTTCATCTCTTTCTGCAGCTTTCTCCAGAACGTGATCTATAGCCCCAAATACATTATATTGATGATGCAATACAGTTTTATGGCAATCAGCGCGATATAAAAAATTCCAACTAGACGTACTTCTAGAAGTTACTACACGTCATCTGATGTTGACCGGATGGGCTAGGGGGCGTTTATAATTCCGTGGGCAGCGTTATACCAATCATCTAATGTGGGTCAAATGTTGATAATAGCAGTTAGTATCGAAGACGGTAATTTTACACGCTAAAACTCACCCCAGTCTCCGCGCGCCGTTGGGCGATCATCGTAGAGTAGAAGTTTTACCATTATGGGATGTCGATTTACCCGGTCCATCTCCAGCTTGTATAATGGTATATACGTCCAAATCATGTTGTTTATCGAGTTATTGGCAATCGATCGCTATGTAGTGTGTCGAGATCGAGCCTCGGGACCTATAGCGAGTGCCCGGAAGTAATACGGCCGACCAGCACAACCTCTACGGCACTTCCTGTTAAACGATTGCGCCGATCGGCCACCAGATGGCGCTCCTGAACCGCCAGAGAGCTCAGTGGGTCCTCCTGGTGGATCTCAGGCCAGCGGAGGGGAAATATGAATCCGATCCCAGATTTTTGAAATATTGATATTAAAGACGCTGTAAAGAGTCTTCGGCAACTTGGGCGGCTAGGTGGTGTAGTGGGCAAGGCACTCGCCACCTATGTGGAGACGCTGGGTTCGCATGTTCGAATCCAGCTCTCCACATTGTTTTCAGTTTGGCTGGTCGTCCGTACTAATACAATTGGCAGTATTAGAGGGTGGGAAACTGATGGGTGGGGATCGGGCGTTGTGGACAGCGACTCCTACAGGTCGGTTGGTGCGCCTGCGCAGTAGAATCAGGAAGTGTCGGGGGCAGCGTGAGCCTCCCACGCGTTACTCCTCGCCACTGAGAGATCGAGCTGCGCAGGTGAAAAGATGCGACTGCTGTTACCTCAAGTACCGGAGGGGACTTGTGCTATGTATGACTTAGTCCACATTGCAGCCGGCTTGTGGGAGGCAAGAAACAGCGTTCGTGACAGGGGAGGGTTGAATTGGATGATACGAAATTGGGATGGGAGAAAATATAGAAAATGGGAGAAAAAGTGGATAAAAAAAAAAAAGAGAGTCTTCTGCAACTTGAGCATGGCCGGGAATGACGTGTTTAGGCGTTTTCCGGCAGCCAAAGTGTTAAGGTTTTCAGTTTTCAATCCATAATAAGTTAACAGAAAAATAAGTACACAACCACATTATTTCAACCTAATAAAACTATGTTTATTATCATTGTTTTAAGAACACAAGTTGACTTGGTAATACTCACACTTTGAGTAAAAAAATGGCTTTTAACATGTGCAATGTTCAATGAAATAGAAAAATAAATAATAAAATTTGTTGATTAATCCCACTGGTCACAATGGTGACCGTAATAATGTTTTTGTTATAAGGCTCTGCAAATGTTACTGAATGATGTAGCAATGTATTTCCAGCTAAATTGAAATAATAAACAAATAAAGGGTCTCAATTAAATATGTGGTAGTAAAAAGAACCTGTGGGAGGATTTCAACAAGATAAATGCGACAACAGTGCAAAATATTTCATTATAATATAAAAAAAAAAAAAAAAAATTATGCTGCCCCCCTGTGCCTATGCAAATGCCCCCGCGTGCCTATGCAGGCACGCGTGCCTAGGGTTGCCTACCCCTGCTATACACTAAGGACGCAAGGGGCTGATTCTCTGACATATATACACACATTACATATATACACATACATATATATATATATATAATATATACACCAGCGCCGCCAATATATAAAAGAAATGTATTAACTAATCAATCTCACAATTTTCTGTAATCAATCTAGATTAATCTAGATTAAAAACAGCATTTTTCTACATAAAACCGAAGCTTGTAACAGATATTTACTTGAGTAAAATCATGGAATTAATGTAAAATCAACACAAAGAAAGTATATTTAGATTCAAAGAGCTTTCTTTGAATACAGTTTCTCTCCTGTGAAATACAAATGTTCAACAAAACCATCATTTACATAGCATTTACACTTAAAGTAGGAAAAGTTTACCCTACAACGAATGGCTGGGTACATACAGGTTTTGACCAGCAGATGGCAGCGACGAGGCAGCTCCATTGGGAGGGGGCAGGGCCGGGTGGGAGGGGGCTGGGCCGGGGGAAGGGGCGGGGCTACAATTTCGTTGTGATCTAACCGTGATCTAACGTGAGCTAACGTTAGCTACCTATGCTAACGGAGGTCTCATGCTGGCGCATCCCTATAATTCTTAAACTGAAATGCGCATTTGTTGATATCAGGAGCTATCAGTAGCTAGCCAGTTAGACAATGCATCATGTATTAAACTAAAGTGAATAGTTGACTGTGTAGTTTTGTTTAAACAGTAATGTTAGCTCACGAGCGATAGCTAGTTAGCCAACGCTACCCAGCACTTGCGAAATGAATGCCAAACTGTCACGTTGATATCAGGAGCTATCAGTAGCTAGATAACATTAGACAACGCCTCATGTATTAAACAAAAGTGAATAGATGACTGGGCCATTTTGTTTAATGCTGGTTATGTTGAAAGAGGAGCTCTGCGGTGCTCATGCACTCGACTCTTGCCGAAGGGTTTGTTGACATGACACGGGTCTGGGAGGGGGAGGAGGAGGAGGGGCAAGATGCGCAGCAGCAGAGCTCTGTGTGGCTGTGAGAGAAGAGCGAGTGAGAACTCCGCTGAGAATTGGATCATGTTTTCCGTGTCATCGATCGGTTTTCACGATCGGCGAAAATAAAGCATTATCGGAATTCACCAATCTCATATTTATACTGAATATCGGCCGATACCGATCGCTGGCCGATCGATCGGGGCATCCCTAGTATACTCTGCTTTGGTCAAATCACATTCAGCATGCCCTCAGCAGGGTATATCTGCAGCTCTGCAGATAAACCCTACTCCCTCAGCTAACCCCTTTCGTCAATAGCATATCTGCAGAGCCACAGAGCCCAACGTCTGCAAGCCGGGGCTCGAATATGCATCGAATCAATGTTATAAGACATTGATATCAGGAGATATCTGTAGCTACTGCTAGCCGGCTAGATAACGTTAAGACAACGCCTCAGTGAACTATTTAGTTCAATGGGACATTTAGTTTTGAACAGTGAGCTAACGTGAGCTAACGTGCGCTAACGTGAGCTAACGGAGGTATCATGCACTACTAGACTATTGCTGGAGCATTTGTTGATATCAGGAGCTATCAGTAGCTAGCCGGCTAGATACCGTTAGACAAGGGAGGGGGCAGGAGGAGGAGGAGCGGCAGTTTGCAAGTCCTGTGTGCCTGAGACAGAAGTCAGCGAGTGAGATCTCCGCTAAGAATTGATGTTTTTCTATCGGTTTTCACGATCGGCGAAAATAAAGCATTATCGGAATTCACCGATCTCATATTTATACTGAATATCGGCCGATACCGATCGCTGGCCGATCGATCGGGGTATCCCTAATGGTGGCGGCTTTTATCCTAAATGTAGCCTCATAGTGGCACGTGTTTGAAGCGGTGCGCGGCCTACCTTGACGGTGCAGTCCTCCGAGGCACTGGCGATCACGTTGTCGTCGTGAGGGCTCCACTGGATCTCCAGGACGGGCGCTGCGTGGCCGCACACCGTGGGCGCCGCCTGGTCGATACGGCCGCTCTGCGGAGGACAAACAAGTACAATAATAATATAACACCAAAAGTATTATGCCAAAATGTCCCGACTCAAATCCTCCCGACGTTAGCCGATGTTCGGGTCACACCGCAACGACTCGGACCGCCGACACTCCAGACCCTAACAGACGTTCCAGGCGGGCGATAACCGGCTTGCTGTGTCCCCGCTTTACAGTACCGTGAGTTAGGGATGAGCTTGCTGTGTCCCCCCCCTTTACAGTACCGTGAGTTAGGGATGAGCTTGCTGTGTGTCCGCCCCCTTTACAGTACTGTGAGTTAGGGATAAGCTTGTTGTGTGTGTCCCCCCCTTTACAGTACTGTGAGTTAGGGATGAGCTTGTTGTGTCCCCCCCCCTTTACAGTACTGTGAGTTAGGGATGAGCTTGTTGTGTCGCCCCCCCCTTTACAGTACTGTGAGTTAGGGATGAGCTTGTTGTGTGTCCCCCCCTTTACAGTACTGTGAGTTAGGGATGAGCTTGTTGTGTCGGCCTCCGCGTCATTGCTTTTACCAAACGGTTCGTGCGTTTTGCGAATCTGATTGGCCACTGACGTTTCTTTGACGTTTCTGGTCATGTGACATGTAAGCCCAATTGTGTGACGGCAAGTTCTTTGGACGGTTAAGCTTAGGCGCTCTTTCGAAGTTGGTTAAGGTTATAGTTTGTCTTAGAGCATGGCGATAGAACGCCAGCCCTGATTCCAAACTCTAACCTTAACCAACTAGTCTATTTGCCACCCCATAGAGCCCCATTGTGAACCTGGAAATTTCGGAACCACCAAAGTTTTATGATGGATATGGATAGTACGGATCCCCAGCACTCAGAAACTGCCGGATGCTAAGTTGTAAATGTTTATTATTTTATTTGCATAATTAGCACACATTTGCATAATCGCCTAAATGGCCAAATCTCAGAAACTACTTGATCAATTTCAACAATGTTGGAGTTGTTTTGGGGGTTATTCGGGATGCTGAATCCAGTTATGATACTTAAGAGAAGAAAAAAGTTTCAAAATTGCAATATTTACTGGAATTTACCAAATGTTGGTGCCATTTTCTATGGATTTTCCATTTATAAATGTTTCAGAAGATGCAGAATTTATAGATAATTTTCATGGAATGTTCAATTGTAAACAGAATGATAATAATAATAACTTTAATTTGTAGAGCACCTAATAGACCACTACACTTCCGCGTTACATTGAAATCGGGGAGGAGATTGCGGGGGGAGCAAATTAATGAATGTGGATAGTTTAGTTTAGTTTAGTTTCTTTAATAGTTGTCATACAGAAGTACAGAATACTTTCATACAAAATGCTTCTTACTGTTACGCTCCAGAGACTGTGCTAGACAAGATAGTATCAAATAACATAGTATAGCATGTAATTTAGAAGTAGAAAATGAGGTCACAGTGTTCAGTATAGACATATGTACAATGTTCGATGCAGAATAGATGTAACTGAGTTACCATATAATATACAATACTATGCAGTGTACTAATGTACAGTACTATATAGTGCAAAGCAGAAATGGGATGAGGTACAATTTAGGTACAATTTACAGTAAGGTGTACGAGTTGTAGTGCAATCCTTCATCAATAAATATAAAGTGTGGGGAGTGGGTGCTACAGTGTGTTTGTTTAAAGTGGGTGTGTGCTATAAAGTGTGTGGAGTGGGTGCTACAGTGTGTTTGTTTAAAGTGAGTGTGTGCGTGTGGATGTGTGTGCTATGTGCGTTTGGTGGTTGTTGTTGTGTAGTGTTCATTGTTCGTTTAGCAGCCTGATGGCCTGGGGATAGAAGCTTCTTCTGAGTCTTTCTGTGCTCGCCTTGAGACTCCGGTATCGCTTGCCTGACCGCAGCAGTTCAAAGAGGCAGTTGTTCGGGTGACTGGAGTCTTTAATGATTCTCTTAGCCTTACCCATGCAACGCTTGTTGTAAATGTTCTGGAGGGTGGGGAGCCCCCCTCCAATTGTGCGTTCGGCTGAACGTGTCACTCTTTGTAGTCTGCTTCGGTCTTGTGCAGTGCTATTCCCAAACCAGGAGGTGATGTTGCCAGTCAAGATGCTCTCTATTGTACATGAGTAGAAGTTCTTAAGGATCTTATGACTGACTTGGAACTTCCTTGAGAGCCGTGATGTAAGTGGTTGCATTCCTAATCGATCAGAACTAAATCGGCCGAGAAAAAGCCAATTTTTAAGCACCTATTCCCCATGCACATGCGCAGATTGCCCACGGATTGTGAATGTTAAAAGGTGAGTGTTATTCCATACACATGGAATATGTATCTCGATACGATAGAGAGCACACATTGTGAAAACAAAGAACAATTTACCGCCTAATAGAGGCCTTGCACAGAGTGTTTAGAATGCCCATTTCTCCTTGTTAGGGACCAAGCAGTGAGACAATGAGGAAACATATTGTATCTATTTATTAGTAAAAGATTTGCACTACCTCTAACTCATCTTTGCATTTGTTTGCATTGTGTACTTGTACTAGTTTGTATATTTTGTATAGTGTTTGGTCTTTATTTTTTTTTACTGTCTGAAGCACAATCTCAGGGGGCTCATACAGAACCAAGCATTTCACTGTAATGTACATGTACCTTATATGTGACAAATAAGCTGGTCAGGAAGGCCAGTAACATGGTGGGAGTGGAGCTAGACTATTCCTCTGTCAGAGAGGAAGAGCCTTGATAAGCTCCACGCCATCATGGACAACCCCTCCCACACACTATACACAGACTTGGCTGATAGAAGGAGCATGTTCAGTGTTAGACTAAGACTCCCTAGATGCAACACTGAACGGCACAGGAAGTCCTTAATTCCAACAACCATCAGAGAGTATACAACGCATCACTGTGCCTCACTGCCTCACCACAGAGTGACAGTACAAACTCTGGTAATCTTCCTGGACTTTTTACTTCTTATTTTTACATATACACTTAAACAATTTTATTAAAAAGAATTCTACATTTATTACTGTAAATTTTACTGTATATTTTTGGCTGTATATTTTAGAATGTATATATTTTAGAATGTATATCCCGGACTGTATTTTTATTGTTATTTGTGATTTTTGACTACCTAAACTTTACGCAACATAGGGGAGGAGCAAACATAGCTTGCATAGCCTTCTAAACTCTAATTTGAAAATTACCATGAAGAAAAAGTTTTCTGCCAGTGAAGTTGTCACAGATATTTGACGGTGAAAGTGACATAGGAGAGAATGTGTCTGAGACCCTGATTATGAGGCGTCCTCCTCTGATGAGAATGAGACCCTTAGTGCAGATGCTCCTGTTGTCTCTCAACCACAAGCAGACACGTTACTTTCCAAAAACGGAAAGTTATCATGGTCCCACTCCCCACTTGAACAACATAATATATATTATGCATGTATAATTGGGTGGGTGGGGGGAGTAGGAGTAATGTTTTATTTAAATGGTTATTTAGGTAATCAACAAAGTAACATAAAGCACCTGAAACATACATTTGGGTAACAATTTTGATTATGATCATTTTCTGAAGGTTTAAACTGCTGGGGTCAAAATGTCCCGAAGGATAAAGAGAGTAAAGTCAATTTGAGGATAACAGGAGGGTTAACAAAACCATTTCAAATAATTGTAGCCCTGCTAGATAGAGGTAGCAAATAACTCTAAGGATGGCAATAATAATAATAAACGTTATTTGTACAAATTCCATACAAGAATTGCAGCCCAAAGTGCTTCACAGCAGAAAATACACTAGAATACATCAAATGAGCATAAAATAGACAGAATAAATGCAATGCAGAAAATAAAAATACAAGATGATAGAAGTAGATGATCGTAGTGTTCTTGGGGGCATGTAGTTGACAAGAAAATTGCCAATATAGCTTGGTCTGGTTCCATTTAGGGCTTTGTACATAAGGAGGAGGACCTTCAAATCAATTCTAAACGTTACCGGAAGCCAGTGTAATAGCCTAGCTGAGAGTTGAATAAGCTGAAGTATTTTCTTCAGTCGGCTTGGAATAAAGGCATGGATCCGTTTTTCAGCATCCTTTTGATTTATAAATGGTTGTACTTTAGCTTTGTTTCTAAGGTGGAAGAATTATGTTTTTGTCACCTTGTTAATGTGGGACTTGAAGCTTACAGTAGACCTGAGTCTATGATAACCAAGACTTGTAAGCAAGGAGTAAGTTTCCCCATAATATTATTCAGCAGAATTTCTCTTGAAATTGAAATTTGGTAAATTCCTGTAAATATTGCAATTCCGAAACTCTTGAGTATCATAAATGGATTCAGCATCCCGAATAACCCCCAAAACCACTCCAACATTGTTGAAATTGATCAAGTAGTTTCCGAGATTTGTCCAATTAGGTGATTATGCAAATGTGCTAATTATGCAAATAAAAAAAGTTGCCCAACATGTACAACTTAGCATCCGGCAGTTTCTAAGTGCTGGTGACCCATACTATCCATATCTATCATAAAAGTTTGGTGGTTCCAAAATTTCCGGGTTCATTGTGTTGGCAAATAGACTAAACTGAGAAAGAGTCGCCTAGGCGTTAGGACGTTTGCAGGCTGTTCGACGCGGAAATGGGCTAAGACACTGCTTGTCATGCGATTGGGCGCACATGTCACATGACCAGAAACGTGTGTGGCCAATCAGAGTGCAAAACGGGAACGCGGAAACACAAACAGTTTGGTAAAAGCATAGACGCGTCCCCTCCCCCCCTTTACAGTACTGCGAGTTAGGGATGAGCTTGTTGTGTCTCCCCCCCCCCTTTACACTGTGCGTTAGGGATAAGCTTGTTGTGTCCGTCCCCCCCCCTTTACAGTACTGAGTTAGGGATGAGCTTGTCGTGTCTAGGGGTGGGAATCACCATCATCATCACGTTACGATACGATATCGATTCTTTGGACAACGATACGATATTTTCCGATATCACAAAGTCTGCCACGATACGATTAGATTCAGGTGCCTGCGATCGATATGAGACGATATTATATGCCCATTTAACACAATCAGTAACATTTAAATCAACAAAAAAAAAGGCAATGGAAATATCATGACATTTTTATTTTTGATCTCTTCCAGACATTTAAATGAAAAACAATCTATTGTTTTTAATACAAATAGACCTCCTGTTCACTGTTTTTGGTTCCTTTTTTTTTTTTTCGATATTAATATCTTATCACAGCGCTGTATTTTGGCTGGAAAAGGCATATTGGGAGTCAGAAGGTGCAGTACCGGCCAGATCCTGTTAGTGGGGCTATCTCGAGAATGCAGTAACCCCCCCTCCTTCCCAGTCCCTAGTGGACCTCTCTATCGCTCTATCAGCTTAGCTTAGTTAGCTCACGCTAACGCAACGTTAATTTCGGTATTTAACGCGACGTGGGCATAAAGGAATGGCGAGGATGGAAAGCATGTTAGATGCATTTGACCCCTTGTGGGGGAAAAAAACAACAGGCACTTATTTCGGGCAAAATAGGCGGACTCTGAAGCAATGCTGTCTAACGTCTACACACGCTGAGCTGCGCTGAGCTAATGTTGTTCCGGCCGGGCGGATATGCTCACGAGGGGATTTTCAAAATAAGAGTATCGCAATATGAATCGATCTTTTTACGTTGCATCGATCCTATTTGATAATTGATAATAGATAGATATATCGTCTGGATCGATGTATCGTCCCACCCCTAGTTGTGTGTCCCCCCCCCCCCCCCCCCCTTTACAGTACTGTGTTAGGGATGAGCTTGTTGTGTCCCTCCCCCCCTTTACAGTACTGTGAGTTAGGGATGAGCTTGTTGTGTTCCCCCCCCCCCCCCTTTACAGTACTGCGAGTTAGGGATGAGCTTGTTGTGTGTTCCCCCCCCCCCCTTTACAGTACTGTGAGTTAGGGATGAGCTTGTTGTGTCCCCCCCCTTTACAGTACTGAGTTAGGGATGAGCTTGTTGTGTCCCCCCCCCCCTTTACAGTACTGAGTTAGGGATGAGCTTGTTGTGTCCCCCCCCTTTACAGTACTGAGTTAGGGATGAGCTTGTTGTGTCCCCCCCCCCTTTACAGTACTGAGTTAGGGATGAGCTTGTTGTGTCCCCCCCCCCTTTACAGTACTGAGTTAGGGATGAGCTTGTTATGTCGTCCCCCCACTTTACAGTACTGTGAGTTAGGGATGAGCTTGTTATGTCCCCCCCCTTTACAGTACTGAGTTAGGGATGAGCTTGTTGTGTCCCCCCCCTTTACAGTACTGAGTTAGGGATGAGCTTGTTGTGTCCCCCCCCCCTTTACAGTACTGTGAGTTAGGGATGAGCTTGTTGTGTCCCCCCCCTTTACAGTACTGAGAGTTAGGGATGAGCTTGTTGTGTCCCCCCCCCCTTTACAGTACTGTGAGTTAGGGATGAGCTTGTTATGTCCCCCCCCCCCTTTACAGTACTGTGAGTTAGGGATGAGCTTGTTATGTCCCCCCCCTTTACAGTACTGAGTTAGGGATGAGCTTGTTGTGTCCCCCCCCTTTACAGTACTGAGTTAGGGATGAGCTTGTTGTGTCCCCCCCCCCTTTACAGTACTGTGAGTTAGGGATGAGCTTGTTGTGTCCCCCCCCCTTTACAGTACTGTGAGTTAGGGATGAGCTTGTTATGTCCCCCCCCCCTTTACAGTACTGTGAGTTAGGGATGAGCTTGTTGTGTCCCCCCCTTTACAGTACTGAGAGTTAGGGATGAGCTTGTTGTGTCCCCCCCCCCTTTACAGTACTGAGTTAGGGATGAGCTTGCTGTGTCCCCCCCTTTACAGTACTGAGTTAGGGATGAGCTTGTTGTGTCCCCCCCTTTACAGTACTGAGTTAGGGATGAGCTTGTTGTGTCCCCCCCCTTTACAGTACTGAGTTAGGGATGAGCTTGTTGTGTGTCCCCCCCCTTTACAGTACTGTGAGTTAGGGATGAGCTTGTTGTGTCCCCCCCCCCCCCTTTATAGTACTGTGAGTTAGGGATGAGCTTGTTGTGTTCCCCCCCCCCCCCCTTTACAGTACTGTGAGTTAGGGATGCGCTTGTTGTGTCCCCCCCCTTTATAGTACTGAGAGTTAGGGATGCGCTTGTTGTGTCCCCCCCCTTTACAGTACTGAGTTAGGGATGAGCTTGTTGTGTCCTCCCCCTTTACAGTACTGAGTTAGGGATGAGCTTGTTGTGTCCCCCCCCTTTACAGTACTGAGTTAGGGATGAGCTTGTTGTGTCCCCCCCCTTTACAGTACTGAGTTAGGGATGCGCTTGTTGTGTCCCCCCCCTTTACAGTACTGAGTTAGGGATGCGCTTGTTGTGTCCCCCCCCTTTACAGTACTGAGTTAGGGATGCGCTTGTTGTGTCCCCCCCCCCCTTTATAGTACTGTGAGTTAGGGATGAGCTTGTTGTGTCCCCCCCCCCCCCCTTTATAGTACTGTGAGTTAGGGATGAGCTTGTTGTGTCCCCCCCCCCTTTATAGTACTGTGAGTTAGGGATGAGCTTGTTGTGTCCCCCCCCCCCCTTTATAGTACTGTGAGTTAGGGATGAGCTTGTTGTGTCCCCCCCCCCCCTTTATAGTACTGTGAGTTAGGGATGCGCTTGCTGTGTCCCCCCCCCCCCTTTATAGTACTGTGAGTTAGGGATGAGCTTGTTGTGTCCCCCCCCCTTTATAGTACTGTGAGTTAGGGATGAGCTTGTTGTGTCCCCCCCCCTTTACAGTACTGAGAGTTAGGGATGAGCTTGTTGTGTCCCCCCCCCCTTTACAGTACTGAGAGTTAGGGATGAGCTTGTTGTGTCCCCCCCCCCCCTTTACAGTACTGAGAGTTAGGGATGAGCTTGTTGTGTCCCCCCCCCCCTTTACAGTACTGAGAGTTAGGGATGAGCTTGTTGTGTCCCCCCCCCTTTACAGTACTGTGAGTTAGGGATGAGCTTGTTGTGTCCCCCCCCCTTTACAGTACTGTGAGTTAGGGATGAGCTTGTTGTCCCCCCCCCTTTACAGTACTGTGAGTTAGGGATGAGCTTGTTGTGTCCCCCCCCCCCTTTATAGTACTGAGAGTTAGGGATGAGCTTGTTGTGTCCCCCCCCCTTTACATTACTGAGTTAGGGATGAGCTTGTTGTGTCCCCCCCCCCTTTACAGTACTGTGAGTTAGGGATGAGCTTGTTGTGTCCCCCCCCTTTACAGTACTGAGTTAGGGATGAGCTTGCTGTGTCCCCCCCTTTACAGTACTGAGTTAGGGATGAGCTTGTTGTGTCCCCCCCCTTTACAGTACTGAGTTAGGGATGAGCTTGTTGTGTCCCCCCCCTTTACAGTACTGAGTTAGGGATGAGCTTGTTGTGTCCCCCCCCCTTTACAGTACTGAGTTAGGGATGAGCTTGCTGTGTCCCCCCCTTTACAGTACTGAGTTAGGGATGAGCTTGTTGTGTCCCCCCCTTTACAGTACTGAGTTAGGGATGAGCTTGTTGTGTCCCCCCCCTTTACAGTACTGAGTTAGGGATGAGCTTGTTGTGTCCCCCCCCTTTACAGTACTGAGTTAGGGATGAGCTTGTTGTGTCCCCCCCCTTTACAGTACTGAGTTAGGGATGAGCTTGTTGTGTCCCCCCCCCTTTACAGTACTGAGTTAGGGATGAGCTTGTTGTGTCCCCCCCCCTTTACAGTACTGAGTTAGGGATGAGCTTGTTGTGTCCCCCCCCTTTACAGTACTGAGTTATGGATGAGCTTGTTGTGTCCCCCCCTTTACAGTACTGAGTTAGGGATGCGCTTGTTGTGTCCCGCCCCCTTTACAGTACTGTCTTATTGATGAGCTTGTTATGTCGTCGTCCCCCTTTACAGTACTGAGTTAGGGATGAGCTTGTTGTGTCCCCCCCCCCTTTACAGTACTGAGTTAGGGATGCGCTTGTTGTGTCCCCCCCCCCCTTTACAGTACTGAGTTAGGGATGCGCTTGTTGTGTCCCCCCCCCCTTTACAGTACTGAGTTAGGGATGAGCTTGTTGTGTCCCCCCCCCCTTTACAGTACTGAGTTAGGGATGAGCTTGTTGTGTCCCCCCCCCCCTTTATAGTACTGCGAGTTAGGGATGAGCTTGTTATGTCCCCCCCCTTTTACAGTACTGTGAGTTAGGGATGAGCTTGTTGTGTCCCCCCCTTTACAGTACTGAGTTAGGGATGAGCTTGCTGTGTCCCCCCCCCTTTACAGTACTGAGTTAGGGATGAGCTTGTTGTGTCCCCCCCCCCCCTTTACAGTACTGAGTTAGGGATGAGCTTGTTGTGTCCCCCCCCCTTTACAGTACTGTGAGTTAGGGATGAGCTTGTTGTGTCCCCCCCTTTACAGTACTGTGAGTTAGGGATGAGCTTGTTGTGTCCCCCCCCCCCCTTTACAGTACTGTGAGTTAGGGATGAGCTTGTTATGTTCCCCCCCCCCTTTACAGTACTGTGAGTTAGGGATGAGCTTGTTGTGTCACCCCCCCCCTTTACAGTACTGAGTTAGGGATGAGGTTGTTATGCCCCCCCCCTTTACAGTACTGTGAGTTAGGGATGAGCTTGTTGTGTCGCCCCCCCCCCCCCTTTACAGTACTGTGAGTTAGGGATGAGCTTGTTATGTTCCCCCCCCCCTTTACAGTACTGTGAGTTAGGGATGAGCTTGTTGCGTCACCCCCCCCCCCCCCCTTTACAGTACTGCGAGTTAGGGATGAGCTTGTTGTGTCGAATTTTCGAATAGTCGTGCCAGTTTTCACATTCAATTTCCATGTCCAAGTCGAAAAATATAATATATATATTTTTTGTGTGAAGCAAACCATTCTTATTTAGTAAATTTTTATATTTAGAGGCAGCCTAATATTCATAGCCTAATTGATCAAAAATATGGCACATGCTACTGTTGCTGTTTGTTTGTTAAAACCGGTTGATAGGCCAATGCAATGCTGTTATAATAGGTTATGATGGTGAATGGTGTCATTTTGATTCATTGTCGGTCAGCTGAGCCGATCAACGTTCTGAAGGATTATCTGAAGTGCCTATTTATGTGCAATACCCTTTGATTTTAATGATCCAGTCTATTAAAAAGAATAACTGAATTTAACTGAAAATGAACATTTTAACTGAATTTAAACTGAAACAGAAAATAACAATTGTGTTTTTTTCTTTAGTCAACAGTAGACTATTCAAAAATTATTTTGGTCAGTCATGCACATCCCTACCGGGAGTGCATACGTTTCTTTTTTTTATAGAGTACATCGTCATAACACATAGGGAGTCGGGACATCTAAGTAAGATAAGATATTCCTTTATTGATCCCCTTGGGGAAATTCAGGCATCATAGCAGCATGGGGAGGGGGAGGGGAGGTACACACCCATCCTGTCCTGTGTTGGTCATGTCTAGAGCCATATGAAATCCGTTTTATTATTTTCCAAATTCCATTTTATTTTTTCCCAAATTCCATTTTTTCCGTTTTAATATTTCAGAATTCTGTATTTTGCCTTTTATGCTCATTTTACCATCAGAAATAGTGTCTAATAAGTGGGAATGAATAAATGTCCACAATTGAATAAGATATAACAGTCCATTTAATGTTTTTAAGTGCTTCAACTCAGAAATACAGTTCAATTTTACACAATATTTTTCAATTAATATTGTGACAAAATAAAAATACATATTTCAAGTGTAAACAATAGATACAGCTAGCTACTACTGACATTATCACAATGACAATGTCAGTAACCTAGCTATATCTATTATATTGTGATGAAATATAGTAATGCATAATTTAGGCACCTTTAGTTTAGTTTATTTCGTTTATAAAGGACAGTGTATAATGGCAAACGTTTGCATTAAACAAATGGATGAGTGCACCAGATTTAGCAAGAAGCTATCATTTCCATCTATAGTCCTATGTACTGTAACGTTTCATAGCTATTTAAGTTTATTTAGATTATAAAGGGCAGTGTATAATGACAATAGTTTGCATTAAACAAATGGATGGGTGCACTAGATTTAGCAAGAAGCTATCATTTCCATCTATAGTCCTATGTAATGTAACGTTTCATAGCTATTTAAGTTTATTTAGATTATAAAGGGCAGTGTATAATGACAATCGTTTGCATTAAACAAATTGATGGGTGCACCAGATTTAGCTAGAACTTCTAGAAGCTATCATTTCCATAGATAGTCCTATAACGTTACATAGCTATTTAAGTGTATTTAGTTTATAAAGGGCAGTCGTTTGCATTAAACAAATGGATGGGTGCACTAGATTTAGTTAGAAGCTAAACGTCCTAACGTTATAGCTATTTAATCACAATAGTGTCGCAAGTGTTTTTGCGGGTCCAGTCCACGGAACGTTGACAGAATTAGCAAAACACCTTATCACCGGAGGCATAAAAGTCATTAGGATACTGTTCTGCTCTGAATTGAGGGCTTATTGTGGAATAGTTTAGCTTCTTGACGATGTTAACACAAGCAGCCAGACGCTTGAGCACCGCGGCTGTGTTGTGTGTAACACGCTGTAGCGTCCCCGCCTCCCCGGTCGCGTGTACACCAAACGTTCCACCCAAAAACGAAATTTCAGTCCAGATTAGGCCAAATTCTGCAATATTCCACGTTTTGCAGTTGATTCCATTTTTATTGGTTAATTCCGCGATTCCGTCCGCGATTCCGTGAACGCGGATTTCATATGGCTCTAGTCATGTCCCGTTTGTCACAGAACTCAAAGTGCTGCTTATGAATCAGTTAAGAACTCAAAGTGCTGCTTATGCATCAGTTAAAAACTCAAAGTGCTGCTTATGCATCAGTTAAGAACTCAAAGTGCTGCTTATGTGCAGTCCTCAGTTAAAGGAACACGCCAACTTTTTGGGAAATTAGCTTATTTGCCATCTACCCTGGAGTTAGACAAGCAGATACCCCTTTATTCTCTGTGCATGCATTAGGCTTAGGGAACAGCCGCCCCGTTAGCCTAGCTTAGCGTCAGTCACTGGAAGTAGGTGTGCCAGGGTAGCCTAGTTCCCAACAGTCACAAAATACACTCCAAATACAACTCCAAAACTTTCCTGTGAACATGTTGTGACCTGTCTATTTATTGACCATGTGAATCTTTAAAAAAAATAATAATAATAATTTATCAACACTTTGGTCGCCAGGCTTATATTCTTAATATACCATCCTCCGCCAGCTCTATTTGTCTATGGAGAAGTTCCCCTTCTTTGCAGGGCTATAACTTTTTAAATTGTATTGCTAAATTGACATTACTATGGCCCATTCAACATCAAGTATCTATTGTTCAGGGTGTAGCAACGTTATACTTTTTCATTCACATATTCATACTAAAATACGGTCTAAAGTATAAGTATGTTTTTATCGTTTTCTGCAGCTTTCTCCAGAACGTGATTTATAGCCCCAAATGCATTATATTGATGATCAAATACAGTTTGAAGGAATCTGCGCGAGATAAAACATTTCAAATGGACGTGCTTCTAGAAGTTACTACTGATCATCTGATGTTGACCGGATGGGGGGGGGTTGTTTATAATTCCGTGGCCAACGTTAGATGATTCATCTAGTGTGGGTGATATGATCATTAGAGCAGTTAGTATCGAACACGTTAAAAAAATAACGCTGAATCTTACCGTAGAAATATTCCTATTATGGGATGTAGAAATATGCGATCCATTTCCAGGTTGTATAATAGTATATACGTCCAAATCATGTTGTTTATCGAGTTATTGGTAACGGATTGCTATCCGTTGTGTCTAGCTCGAGTCCTGGGACTATTATCGAGTGATCGGACCGAATTGGAATGAGCACCAGCTTCCATTTCCTGTTTCCGCTCTGGGCGATCCGCCGATCGGCCACCAGATGGCGCTCTTGAACCGTTGGAGAGTTGAGAGGGGATCAACAGTAGATCTCAAGTCTCCGGGGGAGAAATATGATTTCGATCACAGATTTTTGAAATATTGATATCAAAGACGTGGTACGGCGTTTTTGGCGACCATAGTGTTAAGACACATGAAGCGACTGTTCCCTAAGACTAATGCATGCACAGAGAAGAAAAGGGTATGTATCTGCTTGTCAACTAACCACCTCGACCAGTTCTTCATACCAGCAGCCATCAGGCTCCACAACAGTGGGCAGGGACTGCTGCCAGACATCCAACTACAACTACTAGGAACCTAAGAAGGACAATAATAACACTACTAGGGGTGGGACGGTACGCATCCGAACCGTGTACCGTACGGTATGACCCCCACGGTTCGGGGCGTCTGTGTATCGTACGGTTCAGATGAAGCGCAAATTAAAAAAAAATCATTTGGCAGAGCCGGGAGAGTTGAGCACTGACTGCAGGCAGCAGCACTGCAGCCAGGTGCTAGTCAGTTTGTGTAAAAATGGCAAGCACAATATAAATCAATCTTCATTACGACTTTAAAAACATAGCCATTAACATTACATAGGCCTACACACATCTTGCCATAGCGTTAGCAGTTTGTACAACACAACGCACGTTTTAACTATGGTAGCACTAGCCCCAGCTAATACAGTCAACGAAATGTTACCGTAGCTACTAGCTAGCAGAGGAGGAAATGAGAGTCTGAGAGGCGGGGTGTTTAAAGACAATGATAGGCGTTTATTCAACATCCAAGAAGGCTAACATACAACTGTGTTTACTAACTCCAACCAGGACTATTGCCGCACACAGGGGCGGACCTTCCTACAGGCGATATAGGCGGTCACCTAGAGCGCCACCCAGAGGGGGGCGCCAAATTATTATTATTTTTTTTTCTCTGCGCAGTTTGTGCCACCCTCTATATCTGCAACCATTATTTTTACATAAAAAAAATCTAACATAAGGGAAAATGTGCCAAAAATCTAAAACGGTCGGTCGGTCTGAGCCTCAGCTTTAGGTGTTCACAGTCAGAACACGCTAGAGCGCTGTGCATTGATGGGTATCGGTCAAGTGTTTATAGAATTGAGCATTGAGGAAAGAAAGACTAACGTTAGAGAACTATGAAGAGGCAAAAGCCATCCGGCCATCCAGTTTAAAAAGAGAAGAAAAGAAGAAGACGAGAAACGTGCCAAGGTGAAAGGTATGCAATTTTGTACAACTTCCAAGACCTGCCACACCAAGAGCTGATGAAGCAAGCAGAGGCACTTGTACACACCTTAAACCATGGAGGGCAATCTGATTTGGATGGGAAGGAGCTGGCTCAGGAGTTGGACAATTTGATGTGATTGATGACTTTGCAGCGAGGAAGGCCAGAAGGATTGCACTGTAAATGGAAACCAGTAGGAGCTACAGGCTAACCTTGAAGTGTGATGATAGGGAGTGGAATGTAAATAGTTCTTTAGACAAAGTGAATTTGTAATTTTTATTTATTTGTTTGTTTATTTAGCATATTATATTTTGATTATATATGTGTAACATATTTTACAATACATAATTTTCTTTTAAAGCAAATTTGCACGTTATTTTATTGTTTGTTATTATTATTATTATTATTATTATTATTGTGTGTTAGCTAAGTTGTTTATTTGTTTTAATTCTTTAGTGTGCACTTTACATTTATTCTTAGCTCTTGTTCTTGCTTGTAGAAAATAAAGGTGCAGTACTTTACTGTATAACTGTTAACCCTTTCACTGCCACACGACGGAGGGTTAACCCTTTACTATCACACAACCGACGGTCGTGAAAGGGTTAACCTTCGGTGTATTGTCGCAGTGAAAAGGGTTAACCGGTTGGTAGCGCTGCGATGTTTTGATTTTTTTGGGGGGGGGGGGAGGCTCAGACCGACCGTTTTAGATTTTTGGCTCATTTTCCCTTATGTTAGAATTTTTTTATGTAAAAATAATGGTTGCAGATATAGAGGGGCGCGCCAAAACTGCGCTGAGCAAAAAAAATTAAAACTAAAAAAGTGGTGAATCTCGCCTAGGGCGCCAAATGTGCTAGGTCCGCCCCTGGTCCCACCACACGCTAAAATGTCCGTGGGGACCCGCCAACCCATAGATGGTTCCAACTCACCGAATTACGTAATCCACCACAGTTGCACTCAATATTTAAATAATGTTAGTCTAAATAAATGTAGACAGATAATGTACGTATTTTAAAAATAGAATGAACAGAGCAGTGTTGTTTTTAAACAGTACAGTGTGTGTTAGTTTGATGTATGCTGCCAGTTAATACTTTGACAAATTTAGCCTATATTTTTCAGTCAGTTCGGTCTTTGTGTGCCAAACATTATTTAAGGCTGTAAACTTTTTTTTAATATATATATATACATATATATATACATGAAGCATGTTTAGATTTTACGAACCGTGATACGAACCGAACCGTCCATTTTGTGAACCGTCCCACCCCTAAACACTACCATGCATACTGCACCTTAAGTGAATACTGTATATTTCAGTTAGTTAGTTCATTATATTGACTTGTTATATTGTTTACACTGCTTGTTTTTACTACCTGTACCTCCCCTCCCCCATGCTGCTATGATGCCTGCATTTCCCCAAGGGGATCAAAGGAATATCTTATCTAATCTTAACAGTTTGAGTGCCAGCCATTTAACATTAGAAACCCTGTTGAATGCCAGCACCCACTTCAATGATAGCGTTGTGAATGCATATTCTCTGTCTTAAATTATGGCTATGTGTCTAATCTGCCTGTCGCTTATCAATGACTTGTTTGCAGTCAACATTGTCGAAACGGATTGTTTTTCTATCGGTTCATTTTCGTTTTCCAGCATTTTGAAAAGCCCTCGTTTTCAAGGAAAATATATAGATTCCGTGATAAACGGCATTTACTGGAATATTCTAGCATACACAAAAACGTTGTCATTTTTCGGCCTATTTATGAATAGTTTTCAAATAAACGCTAGATTATCGATAGTATATGTGTACTTATGCACGCTATAGAGGCGGGCTAAAAAAATCGATTCTCTCATTTCCTCATCAGGAATCACACACATAGGGCAAAAGCTTATATCTCCGTGAAAACAGGTCTGATTATCCTAAGACTGGTAAAATAAATTCCTTACCTGAGATCAGATGTTATCCAAACAGATTATTCCAATTCCTGATCGCCATTCCAAATATCGATCACGCTTATTGATTACAGCGTTGGTACTGTAAATACATAATCCACGCTGTTCTGAGGGCCGGCGATCACTTGGTCTCTTCAGATGCCTCGTCGGAAAAGTAAAATGAGGAAACTGACCACTCCCCCTGCATCAGTCTGAAGTAATGGGGTGCAGTTACACAGGGAGAGACGATAGGGGGCGGTATCTTCCCAATTGAGCTCAGAGAGACTCTGCAGTAGTGTTGTCACGATACTGGAATTTCGAACTTCGATACGATACCTTGAAAAGTATCGATATTCGATACCATTTTCGATACCACAGGGAAAAAGGTTCAATCTTAAAATGTAAAAAAAAATTGTTGCTGGTTGATTCTCCTCAGCTTCTCTCTGGTACTATAAGAGAAGATAAATATAACACTTTTAAAACCCTTTGTTTATCTTTAGATCACACATTTAAAAATAACTGTTCATCTCACTTCAATAATTTTTATTGCAGAACATGGTATTTTCTCACGCAGACAGATGTAAACACTGTGTTGCATGTACCTGACAAACTGAACTGTTTGTATTACAGTCATATTCCGATTTAACTGAATGCACATGTGTGTGTGTGTGGACTACTGTACTATTACAGGTATTGAAATGAACAATGCAACTTCCCTATACATTTTTTTTTATGAATAAATAAATAGATATTTCGGGAAATGAGTATTGAAACAGTTTAAATTATTCAGAATCGGGCGCCCCAGTGGCGAACCACATAGCGCGCTCAGCCGCGACACGGCCGACCCGGGTTCGACTCCCGAACCCGTCGTTATTTGCCGAATGTCTTCCCCCCACTCTGTCTCCTATTCCTCCTCTGTCTCTCTCTACTGGACTGCCCAGTAGCAATAAAGCGATAAAACGCCAAAAAATGTATCTTAAAAAAAAAATATCAGAATCGATGTATTGATTTTTCGATATTTTTGACAACACTACTCTGCAGCACTAACCCGAGGCTCGATTGATGAAATAGGAATTCAAATCGCCAATAAAAAAAAGAACAGCAAACAGACGCTATATAGCGTCGGGGGCACTCAAAGGTCGGCATGAACTAACGATAAAAAGTCTGTGGCAACCAAAGTGTTAATGTCTGAAGGAGTCGACTGAAGGCTTCTTGTCCTCTGCAAAAGCATGCAATTGGTCCACTGATGGATACATCTTGATATTTGTCTAGTCTAGTAGGCTTGGGCGGTATGACGGTATTACGGTATACCGGGGTATTTAGAAATACCGACGGTATTGAAAATCAATACCGTCAAAATCACAGTTGGGTTTCAGTTTCCATTTACACTGAAACAGAGTTTCGATGGGGACTGCATTGGTTGTAGTGCACACACACAGCACGGCCAGCAGAGGGCAGGGGAGGCGGTCCATTGATGATTGATTGGCTATTGTGAGTCACGTGAGGAGAACACAGAGGTGCGTCACACTAACCTGTATGCATTTCCTCTATCTCTGAGCAGACTGCTAAAGCTTAAGCAATAATAATAATACGTTACCATTGAACGATGAAGCGTTGAAGTTAACCACCGTCACTCCAGCCCACGATGAGCTCCCTGACCACAGATGGCTAACGTTTTGTCAAACAAGAGCTAAACTTGCACACACTGTCGTATTTGGACAATTAAAGGACTGGAGTCTGTTCGGATTTAAGCAAAACCCTCGCTGCCACGAGTCGACTCGCCAGTGACTTCATCCAGCACGAGACTACGAGAGACGGAGACACTTCTTTGGGAATGTAATATAAAACGGGGTGAGTGAGTGTTGACATTTTTTAATCCTAATGCAACTGGCTCACGTTGATATGATGGTGCCGGGCTGCCGGCTAACTAGCTACCGTTAGCTCACGTCGATACCTGGATGGTGATGGCAGGCGGCAGTGGCTACCTTCTGTGATTTGTTTACCTCGAGGTTGAAGAAAGTGCACTTTCAGGTTGAAAGAGCGGCCCTAATCTCAACGTGTTTCAATATAAGCAAGCGTTATGTATGGTGATAATAACGAGTATATTGTTAGCCCCCCCGCCCGCTGATGAAAATGAAAGTCATACAGTCATATACTGTATACCGGGGTATTAGGTCATCATGGTATGACGGTATGAAAAAAAATTATACCGCCCAAGCCTATAGTCTAGTGCAGGGGTGCCCAACCTTTTTTGAACCAAGATATACTTTTTTATTTACCACCTAGCCCGAGAGCTACCAGCCAAAATTGTATATTGTAAGCCGTCATTTGAGGCTTTATAAAAGCAGCATAATGAACACAAATCTGTCAGTGCCGAGTCCGACCTCACCTTAAATAACAAACAGCATTGCTTGTTGTAGTTAACAAGGAGAGGAAGAGTTGATTTAGCAAAAAAAAAAATCAAATTTTATTAATCAAGATCTACTTGAAATCAGCCCGCGATCTACCTGTCGATCGCGATCGACTGGTTGGGCACCACTGGTCTAGTGTGTTCATTAGATGGGAGAAATCCTCTTTCAGTGCCTCTGTGCCTGTTTTCGGAGGCAGTTAGCCTCTGGTATGCGTTCCATTAGCGTTAGCCACGCTTCTAGGCCTCTTTTCTTTTGGAAAGAATGATACAAAAAATAATAATAATAACAATAATAATAATAATAATAATAATAATAATAATAATAATAATAATAATAATAATAATAATAATAATAATAATAATAATAATAAAAAATTGTATTCGACTAAGAGGTTGGCAGTCGACTACGGCTCCTTTCGACCGATTAGTCGACTAATAGGGGAGGGGTCAGCCCTAGTATGTATGCATGTATGTGCAGCATGTATGCATGTATGTACAGTATGTATACAGTATGTATGTATGTGTGTATAATATGTATATATATGTATGTACAGTATGTATGTATGTATAAGGGCTCAAACCTTTCCGATTGGCACCACAAGGAAGGCTCCTCCTCCGCCGGACTCGATGATGACAGCGATGAACTTGGGGTTCACTGCACACAGGGCGCTGTCCCATGTGACCCGGGACACTCTGACATCATCGATGCAGTGCTCCGCCTTCCAGGCCTGGGCGAAGACGTGCCGGAACTTACTCTGTCTGACCACTCCCCTTCTGAACGACATGGCTGCTGGGGAGAGAGATAACATGACACAGAAATCATTAACCCTTTCACTGCGACAATTCACAGCCGGTTAACCCTTTCACTGCCACACGACAGCCGGTTAACCCCTTTCACTGCCACACGACAGAAGGTTAACCCTTTTCTATCACACAACCGACGGTCGGGCAGTGAAAGGGTTAACAGGCTGTATCGAATAGTTCGAAGCTTCGTTCACAATGTTGACATTCGAATTCTAAATCAACATTCGAATTTTTTTTTTAAATAAATATATATACTGTATATATATATTTTTTTATATATATATTTTTTATGTGTCTATTCATTCCGTTTAAAGCAATGGGGTTTTTCTTCACAGTTGCAGATAAAGATTAGGCTACACTAATATTATAGTATTATACTATTATAGTATATGACTAGTCGTAAAAATTCAAATAAAACATTTATCATAAATGACGTAGCCTATCTGCATCCGCTTGACGCTCCATCAAGACGTCACCATCACTTTCGTACCAACCGTGCCCTTATTGGATTATTTATGTTGATGAAACTGATGAGTTATATTCATTAAAGAAAGTTGATTTAATAAATAAAAAAATACTAATTTAATCAGATTAATCACTTTATTCAAATTGAGGATTTAGTTTGAGGATATTCATAATTTCTCTTTTTTTTGGGGGGGGGGATTATGTTATAAAATATGATGACAGACATTCGAAGCTTCGTTCGAATACTTCAATAGAAGCTTCGAATGTTAAAAAATGACATTCGGTACAGCCCTAGAAATCAAACAGTGAAGTAAGTATATTAATCCTCTTGAGGTGTTCTTGGACCGTTCAGAATTCTGTCTTGGAATTCTAGGGCTACTATAGCTCATTAGTCATTGTGTGACGTCAACATTAGAATAAACAGTAATCATAATCCTAATCTCGGGGCGTGAGATTGCACACCAGAAAGGACAGAAGAATGGCCATCTATGTAGAGCAGATTGTCGCTAAACAGGCCTGTGCAGGTTGGAGCCAAGTGTATAGATGGCTTTATAGTCATTTTCATCCCTCATTTAAATAATCTTTGGCCATAATAGAAAAGATTTTCAGGGAACCTTTAAAATGGGTGCTGTAAGTGTTTTTATTTTTATTTTTAATTAATAAGTGTTAAATAGCTCTACATTCTGAGTCACTGACACTGATCACTGGGGTTCTCTCTGCTGATTGGATAAAGTGAGAAGGGAATGGATACCAGAAAATGTATTTTGTGTTTACTGCAGACTAGAGCAGGAGGGACTGGGAGACCCATGTTACTGACCAGACACTCTGAGTGAATGAATGAATGAATGAATGAATGAATGAATGAATGAATGAATGAATGAATGAATGAATGAATGAATGAATGAATGAATGAATGAAAACTTTATTTAACAGATTGCAGAATGGGTACAATACAGTACGGCTCAATACACACAATTGTTAAGGGGATGCAGACCTGAGAAAGACGTTTGTCTTGTTTCCATCAGGGTCCCCCATTTTCAATTCATATAGACATTTATGACATACACAACATACATGACATTTATGGCATAGGGACATATAGGTATTTAGTACTACTGATACATTTGTGACATAAACGGTATTCAAATATAGTATACAGTACTGTTACCCCTAGATCCTGACAGAGTATATACATATGATGGGGAGGGGACTGTACATTAGGAGGGGGTGGGTGGGTGGAAGAGAAATATACATACGGCGGGGACTCCGGGGAGGGATGCGGTGGGGAGGAGACTGTCTATTAGGAGGTGGTGGGGGTTTTGGGCATTTACGGTGGCCAGTTTCGAATTGCAGCCTCCCGTAGGTGCTCTTTGAGAGCGGTTTTGAATGTGGGTAGGGATTCACATTCCTTTACAGCTTTGGGTAGGGCGTTCCACATTGATGTGGCATAATTGCAAAACGCGTTTAGTCCCTTGTTTGAGCCGAATCTGGGTTTAACATGATTTGTTGAGCTTCCTCTGGTGTAGTGGTTGTGGTATTCACTGACCTTTGGGAAGTATTTTGACATGTACATGTACATGGGTGAATATCAGGAAGGCAGCAGGACCGGACAGCATCCCCGGCCGCGTCCTAAAAGTCTGTGCCGACCAACTGGCCCCGGTATTCACTGACATATTTAACCTGTCCTTAGAACAGGCTGTCATCCCCACCTGCCTGAAGAAGTCCACTATTATCCCTGTACCCAAAAAATCCAAGCCTGCTTGCCTCAACGACTACCGCCCTGTAGCTCTCACCTCCATAGCCATGAAGTGCTTTGAGAAGCTAGTAAAGGGCTACATCTGCTCCTCCCTCCCCATCAACATGTCATGGACCCCCTGCAATTTGCATACCACCCCAACAGGTCCACGGAGGACGCCATAGCCCATGTGCTGCACACAGCAGCATCACACCTGGACAAGAGGATGGGGAACTATGTGAGAATGCTATTCATACACTACAGCTCGGCATTCAATACCATAGTCCCCTCCATACTCATAGCCAAGCTCAGGGACCTGGGCTTGAACTATGACCTCGGCCAGTGGGTCTTGGAGTTCCTGACGGGCAGACCCCAGGTGGTGAGAGCAGGCAACTGCACCTCCTCATCCATCACCCTCAACATAGGGGCCCCCCAGGGCTGTGTTCTGAGTCCCCTCCTCTACTCCCTGTACACACACAACTGTGTGGCTCAGCGGAGTAGCAACACAATCATCAAATTTGCTGACGACACAGTGGTGGTGGGCCTGATCTCTGCCAACGACGAGAGGGCCTACCTGGAAGAGGTCAAGGTCCTGGCGGGATGGTGCCAGGAAAACAGCCTCTCCCTGAACGTCAGCAAAACAAAGGAGATGATTGTGGACAGGGGAGGAAACTAACTTTTTGGCTTACCAGCCAACTGGCGAGTATCTGATTTTTTTTACCAGCCAAACAGATTTTTTACCAGACCAAAAAAATCGCTAATTGTGATAATTACTTCTTTGTATGTCTTCGTCTAAATTGGTTTTCAATCATAGTAAAATAATCACACCGTGTCTCTACTCTTTAAAATATTTATTAGCATAAAACATTCATCTCTACTCTTCACAATATTATCATAAAACATATTAACATGAAATAGGGATCTATTCTGGACTGGGTTGGGCTGAACTGGGCAGTGAAAGATGCTGGGTTGGACTGGGTTGGGCAGTGAAAGAAAAAAAACGAAGTATGTTAAGTGTATAGATAGATGTGAAATGTATAGATGTAGCAGTACTGTCTATCTGTATGTCATATGTTATGATGAATTGAAAATGGGGGACCCTGATGTAAACAAGACGAAAGTCTTTCTCTGGTCTGCATCCCCTTAACAATTGTGTGTATTGAGCCGTACTGTATTGTACCCATTCTGCAATCTGTTAATAAAGTTATCAATCAATCAAGTTAACTTTGAACCTCGGTTGTCAAGCCGCGTCAATGTTGTGTATGCATCTGGGTAGGCACACTGTGCCTTTAAGACAGCACGGGGGTCTTACGACAGTGCTGTGAAGTACCGTCAAGTGTTGTGGTAACGTTAGTTGGGTTGGTCTGCTGTTGTGCACAGTGCACTTGAGCTAGCCCCAGTTCGTGACTGCGATGTGCAAGCCAGGGGCTTTTGAGCATGAAATAAAATGTCTAACCTTACGTCGTAGTCCGGTGCTTTTTTGGAAACATTACACCTAGCTGGCTGCTTTGAGCACACAGGGCTAACGTTAGCTAGCAAGCAGCTATAGCTAAAACGCTAACTAGAAGCTAACCACTGTATACAGTTCCAGTAGACTAACATTACACATCTGTGATTTAAGTGTGTCCTTAGTAACTTAGACACTAGGGTTGGATGCAGTTCCCCGTTGGTCAGTCTGTCTGTTTTCCATCTTCTGCTGTGTTTAACGTTAACTTATCTGTTTGCGAGTGCTCCTGATGGCTAGCCTAGTACCGCGGGACTTTTATTATTATATGTCCGTGGGTTGGCCAGTAGTAGTACTGCGCAAACTTTTATTAAACATTATATGTCCGCGGGTGGTCTTGTGCAGTGCTCTCGTGGCACTGTCTGTCAACTAAAGCGAGCACTCAGAAGACGTGCACCGTTTGCCAGTGCAGTGATTGCAGAATGTTTTTATTTTTTTGTATACTCGCCATACTGGCGAGTGGTCTTCATGAATCACTCGCCAAACGTAGAAAATACTCGCATTTGGCGAGTAAAGTGGCCTAATTTCCTCCCCTGATTTGTGGACTTCAGGAGGTCGGGGGTCAAGAAGGACTACAGCCCCCTCAGCATCGACGGGGCACCGGTTGAGAGAGTCAACAGCTTTAAGTACCTCGGAGCCTACATATCCGAGGACTTGACATGGACCACACACATTGACAGTGTTGTGAAGAAGGCACGACAACGCCTCTACTTCCTCAGGCGCCTAAGGAAGTTCCAAGTCAGTCAGAAGATCCTTAAGAACTTCTACTCATGTACAATAGAGAGCATCCTGACTGGCAACATCACCTCCTGGTTTGGGAATAGCACTGCACAAGACCGAAGCAGACTACAAAGAGTGATACGTTCAGCCGAACGCACAATTGGAGGGGGGCTCCCCACCCTCCAGAACATTTACAACAAGCGGTGCAGGGGCAAGGCTAAGAGAATCATTAAAGACTCCAGTCACCCGAACAACTGCCTCTTTGAACTGCTGCGGTCAGGCAAGCGATACCGGAGTCTCAAGGCGAGCACAGAAAGACTCAGAAGAAGCTTCTATCCCCAGGCCATCAGGCTGCTCAACGAACAATGAACACTACACAACAACAACCATCAAACGCACATAGCACACACATCCACACGCATACACTCACTTTAAACAAACACACTGTAGCACCCACTCCACACACTTTATAGCACACACTCACTTTAAACAAACACACTGTAGCACCCACTCCCCACACTTTATATTTATTGATGAAGGATTGCACTACAACTCGTACACCTTACTGTAAATTGTACCTAAATTGTACCTCATCCCATTTCTGCTTTGCACTATATAGTATTGTACATTATATGGTAACTCAGTTACGTCTATTCTGCATCGAACATTGTACATATGTCTATACTGAACACTGTGACCTCATTTTCTACTTCTAATTTACATGCTATACTATGTTATTTGATACTATCTTGTCTAGCACAGTATCTGGAGCGTAACAGTAAGAAGCATTTTGTATGAAAGTATTCTGTACTTCTGTATGACAACTATTAAAGAAACTTGAAACTACCTTAGTCGTATAGTGTATCTTGTAGACCAGGCCCATTGCAAGTTGCTGTACTCCATTGTCTACTCTAAGCCATCCTAGGTTGTCAAAGTGGGCAGGGGTGAGGTGGGTTCTGGGGGTAAGGTCAAGTAGTAGTCTGACCAGTTTGTTTTGTGATGTTTGTAATTTTGTTTTAAGCGCCTTTGGAGGTGCTTTGGTACCATGAGGTGCACGCATAGTCATAGTACCCTTGAATGAGTGCTCCTGCCAGAGTCTTCAGGGTATTCTTGTTTACCAGAGAGGAGATCCGGTACAAGAATCTAGTTCGTTGGTTGACTTTTTTTTATTACATTGGATGCCATTTTGTCACAGGAAAGATTTGCCTCTAGGATGGAACCCAGGTAGGTAATTTCGTCTTTCCTTGTGACAATATTGTCACCCACTGCAACTGAGAAGCCGTCGGTCTTGCTGAGTTTGTTATTTGAACCGAAGAGAATGGACTCTGTTTTGCCCATGTGTAATGATAGTTTGTTATCAGCGAGCCATATGCAGATTTTGCCTAGTTCCGAGCCGAGGGTTTTCTCAACCTGCAACTTGTTCTTGTCAGAGACCAGCAGGGCTGAGTCGTCCGCAAACAGGAACAAGTTGCAGTCACAGGCTGACGACATGTCATTTGCATAAATTAGGAAGAGTAGCGGTCCTAGTATGCTTCCTTGTGGAACACCACAGCTCACTGCGAGGGGGGGGGGGATAGAGTACCGTTTACCTCTACCATCTGTTCTCTCCCCTCCAGGTAGGATTGCATCCAGCTCACTGATAAGCTATCAAAACCAATTGCTTTTAGCTTGTCAATGAGAATGGAGTGATTGACGGTGTCGAAGGCCTTTTGTAGGTCCAGCATGACCATGCCGCAGTATTTGCCCACATCCACCTCTTGTTTGATGTGGTCGTTCAAATAGAGGAGGCATGTGTCAGTGGAGTGGGACGTTCTGAAGCCAGATTGGAATTCATAGATTAGATTTTTTTCCGCCAGGTACTTTTCGACCTGTTCGTAGACCATTTTCTCCATGACTTTCGAGATGGAGGTAAGAATAGAAACAGGGCGGTAGTTGCCTGGGTCTAATTTGCTGCCCTTTTTGTGCAGAGGGGTCACTCTCGCAATTTTGAAGTCCTTGGGGACATGTCCCTGTTTTATAGAGAGGTTTATTATGTGCGTGATGACTGGGGTGATGGCGGCTGCTGCGTCTCTGAGGAATTTGGAGGGGATGTTGTCATGGCCAGTGGCCTTGTTAGGTTGGAGGGCGCTCAATTTTTTGAGTACCTCATCGGTTGTTACCATTTCAAGTTTGAAGTCGTCTTTGTGGACCCCTAGGTTTTTGTAGTATGCTACTATGTGTTCTACCCCATAATGCCCTGAGTGGGAGGGTAGTTTGTTTACCAGTGTTGTGGCTATGTTTGTGAAGAAGATGTTTAAGTAATTGGCTACATCCAGCTTGTCTGTGATGAGCGTGTTGTCCGTCTTTATGTTTATGTTTGAGAATCTGGTTTTAAGTTTTTTACTGCAGCCTAGTTGATTATTGAGTCATTTCCAAAGTTTGCGGGGTTTGTTTTTGTTTTCCTCCGTTTTGTCGTTGATGAAATTTCTTTTTGCGGTTTTGATCATGGTGTTTACGTCATTTCTTAGTCGGTTTCTTTGAATTTTTTGTTCAACCACGTGGGCTTGGAGTTCACTGTTTGAGCTTTTGGAAAGCTTTGTCTGACTTTTATGAAGTTCAGAGCATTTTTTGTCTCTGGTTTTCATAGCGGCCAGTATTTCAGTGATGGCTGTTTACTGCAGAGTGGAGGGACTGGGAGACCCATGTTACTGACCAGACACTCTATATATCTGTGGTGGCTGTAGAGCTAGTGAGCTACTAAACACTTTTTTTTTTTATTATTAGGTTTATCTTTTTTTATTGGAAGAATTTGTACAGATTTATACATTTCAGTTATCCAAATTATACAACTTCCATTTCCTTCCCCATTCCTATCCCCTAATCCCACCCCATCCCACCCAGTGAGGGCGACGACAAACATACATGTAAAATAAAAAATTAAAGAAAATTTAAATAATTAAACATAAATACAGATGTGACAGACAAAGCTACGCAAAAAGAAATTAAGTAAAATTAAAAGAAAACTAGAAAAAATATAAATAGGAAAGACAGTAATAATAATATATAATATAAGTAATACTCTCCATTTTAGTAGCGTAATTTCCAGATGGTAGAACAAATAAAATGGAAAGTAAATTTAACACCCTTAGCAGACCACCACAATGCCATCTCCCCAGCCAGGGGAGGAAACTAACTTTTTGGCTTACCAGCCAACTGGCGAGTATCTGATTTTTTTTACCAGCCAAACAGATTTTTTACCAGACAAAAAAAATCGCTAATTGTGATAATTACTTCTTTGTATGTCTTCGTCTAAATAGATTTTCAATCATAGTAAAATAATCACACCGTGTCTCTACTCTTTAAAATATGTATTAGCATAAAACATTAATCTCTACTCTTCACAATATTAGCATAAAACATATTAACATGAAAGAGGTATCTATTCTGGACTGGGTTGGGCTGAACTGGGCAGTGAAAGATGCTGGGTTGGACTGGGTTGGGCAGTGAAAGAAAAAAACCGAAGTATGTTGTGAAGTGTATAGATAGATGTGAAATATATAGATGTAGCAGTAGTCTATCTGTATGTCATATGTTATGATGAATTGAAAATGCCGTACTGTATTGTACCCATTCTGCAATCTGTTAATAAAGTTTTCAATCAATCAAGTTAACTTTGAACCTCGGTTGTCAAGCCTCGTCAATGTTGTGTATGCATCTGGGTAGGCACACTGTGCCTTTAAGACAGCACGGTGGTCTTACGACAGTACCGTCAAGTGTTGTGATAACGTCAGTTGGGTTGGTGTGCTGTTGTACACAGTGCACTGGTTGAGCTTAGCTAGCCCCTTTCGTGACTGCGATGTGCAAGCCAGGGGCTTTTGAGCATGAAATAAAATGTCTAACCTTACGTCGTAGTCCGGTGCTTTTTTGGAAACATTATAGTCATAACAGATACACCTAGCTGGCTGCTTTGAGCACATGGGGCTAACGTTAGCTAGCAAGCAGCTATCGCTAAAACTAGAAGCTAATCACTGTATACATTTCCAGTAGACTAACATTACACCTCTGTGATTTAAATGTGTCCTTAGTAACTTATACTCGAGGGTTGTACTAGGGTTGGATGCAGTTCCCCGTTGGTCAGTCTGTCTGTTTTCCATCTTCTGCTGTGTTTAACGTTATCCGTTTGAGAGTGCTCCTGATGGCTAGCCTAGTACCGCAGGACTTTTATTATTATATGTCCGTGGGTTGGCCAGTACTGCGCAAACTTTTATTAAACATTATATGTCCGCGGGTGGTCTTGTGCAGTGCTCTCGTGGCACTGTCAACTAAAGCGAGCACTCAGAAGACGCGCACCGTTTGCCAGTGCAGTGATTGCAGAATGTTTTTTTTTTTTGTATACTCGCCAGACTGGCGAGTGGTCTTCATGAATCACTCGCCAAACGTAAAAAATACTCGCATTTGGCGAGTAAAGTGGCCTAATTTCCTCCCCCCAGCTATACGTGGGCTAGCCTAGCAGTGTCAGGAAGGTAGATGGTTATTCCCCTTAACAATTGTATGTATTGAGCTGTACTGTACCCATTCTGCAATCTGTTAATAAACTTTTCAATCAATCAATCAATCGATTACGTAATTCGGTGAGTTGGAACTATCTATGGGTTGGCGCCGGGTCCCCACGGACATTTTAGCGTGTGGCACCTTCAGCTCCGGTCACGTTAGGACATCAACAAGCAGGAGTTAGTAAAACACAGTTGTATGTTAGCCTTCTTGGATGTTGAATAAACGCCTATCATTGTCTTTAAACACCCCGCCTCTCCGACTCCCATTTCCTCCTATGCTAGCTAGTAGCTACGGTAACATTTCATTGACTGTACAGTAGTAGCTTGCGGGCTGCGTCGGGCTACCATAGTTAAAACGTGCGTTGTGTTTACAAACTGCTAACGATATGGCAAGATGTGTGTAGGCCTATGTAATGTTAATGGCTATGTTTTTAAAGTCGTAATGAAGATTGATTTATATTGTGCGTGCCATTTTTACACAAACTGACTAGCAACGGGCTGCAGTGCTGTTGCTGCTGCTGCCAGTGCAGAACACCGGCTCCCCGGGCTCCGCCAAATGAATTTTTTTATTTGCGCGTCATCTGAACCGTACGCTACACAGACGATCCATTACCGGATAAATATATATATATATATATATAATTAGTAAACTGTCAGGGGCATTAAGTGCCCCCCTTAACTGAGTTTCGAGGGCATTTTGTCCATTTTCAAGGGCATTATGCCCCAAGCCCCCGTTAATTTCGAACCCTGACTCCAGGTACAGGAGACAATAATCCCTTGATCCGTAGACGAACAACAGCTATTCTCCGGTATGCAGTGCCGCATGGAGGAAAGCTAGCCAGCCTCAGAGTACTAGAGGCGGGCTCGACGGTGCTCCTCACAGGGTAGATCCCACACAGCAGTGGGTGTAGACGATTCTCCGCTCCAACAGCTACAGGACCAAAGCAAATATAATCCAGCCGAAAAGGGCTCTGTAGTCGTCGGGTAGGTTATCCAGTGTACATATCCACACGGTTCTCGTCTAGGGCTCCTCGGATGACGGCACCAGGTTAGGCCGCCCAGCCTGGATAAGCACACTAGCTCGGTACGATGAAACGTTGGTAATGCTGGTCACTGTAGAACGGTAGCCGCACGTTACACTATACATAATAGACTATTACTTAATAATAGAATAGGTCGAACTCGACGATACAGCGTTAAACTCTGACACTTCAGCTATCAATTCGCACGCGGTCTCAAGGCTCTATTTCGGGGCAAAACGGGCCCACTTCACAGCACGTTGTATCGTGGTGTGAGGCTTCAACTTATTGGGGGTAACTAACTGCTGTATTCACCTGCGCCGTATTTATACGTAAGGTGAACAATCTAGTACCAGCCTTATTTCTGTCTCGTATTCCTGCGCAGAACCGGGCATGTCCAGGCATGTCTTAGCGGTGACTTTGAACTAGACATTGGGGGGTATGGCCGTGGCGCCTAGGGGATCGCTGTCCAATAGGAGAACGAATATTATGGTCTGGCCTGTACTAGGTAAAGGGATATTCCGTGTATATGTACAAAGAATATACAAGGGATATCAGACGATATACAAATACTATACAATATATCTCAAGTAATAAATATATATATTCGGTTTAATCTGACCCTTTGTAACAGAGTCATATGGGTTTTGAAATGAGATAGGAAGGGCTGCCATGTTTTGTGGAAGGTATCTGTGTGGCCTTGTGTTGTAAATCTGATTTTCTCTATATGTATAAGAGACATAACATCCCTCATCCAGTGTAAGTGTGAAGGGGGAGTGGCTGCCTTCCAGTTGAATAGGATGAGGTGTCTGGCAATGAGTGAGGCAAAGGCCATGGCATTGGATTGCCCAATAGATATTGCAGCGTTCTCCGGTGTCAGACCAAATAATGCAATAAGAGGGCATGGGTCAACATTCATAAAAAATATGTATGAATAAGATTTAAAAATGGAAGTCCAGAAAGGGGCCATTTTAACTAAATAATACCACTTGCAGCACCTTTAAGTATAAATCCACCACGTGCCGTGTTTAATAACCTGGTTAGTTGTGAGAAAACTGCTTCTCACAGGAGGTTTTCGGCATGTTCCAAGTTGCAGCTTCAAACGAACATTGTGGCACACATGATTCAAATCATCAACCCAGTGCTCGGGGGGGGGGGGGGGTTACTGATTCTGGTAATCAGTAACATTTTGCAATGTGGAAATAAGCCAGTTCTTCACACTATCAGCCGAACGCTGTCACACTGTGCTGCTCTGAGAGAGAGCAGCCACGGCTGAGTGAACAGAAAGACCCGGATCTGCCCGAAACCAAAACATGGGAGAGAGGGGGGGGGGGGGGGGGGGGTTGGGCACAGAAATGCCAATGCTTTACAGTTGTTGAAGCATGCTACACATTCTAAATAGTGTATTGTCATCATACAGCACAAGTACAGTATACAGCGAAAAGAAGTTTGGCATCCAACCAGAGTGCAAGGGTAACAGTAAAGTGCAATAATATACATTGTGAGGTTTTATTGTGTTTTAATTGTGTTTTTATTGTGTTTTAATCCTCAACGATTTTAGATTATATGTGATGGCTGTACCGGTATTGTATGTAATTTTGATTGTCAAATAAATTCAATCAATTCAATCAATCAATTAAACTGGGTATAAAATATATAAATTAGTAAGTAAAAATAAGTAGTGCTAATCAGATGTATGTACAGAGTTGTAGTATTAATATGTACAGTGATACAGGTATAAAAAGACACTATGGTAGTAAGTCATACTGGCCAGCAGCGTTTGATTGATTGAAAATTGTAACAGATTGCAGAATGGGTACAATACAGTACGGCTCAATACACACAATTGTTAAGGGGATGCAGACCAGAGAAAGACTTTCGTCTTGTTTACATCAGGGTCCCCCATTTCCAATTCATCATAAATGCGTAACCAAAAGGATCGTCTATAGTAACTAGTAAGAGTAGGTAAGAGATATGTAGTATGTACAGATATAGTAACTAGTAAGAGTAGGTAAGGGATATGTACAGATATAGATATACTACTAGTAGGTGGAGGTGGAGCGGACACTAACATGGTGCAGAGAACACAACCTTATACTCAACGAAAGCAAGACCGTTGAACTCATCATTGACTTTCGGAAAATCACACCGACTAAAACACCCATGCTCATCAATAATCAACCCATTTCAGCCACAGACACATTCAAATACTTAGGAACACACATCAGCAATAAACTCAACTACTTAAAACAGCCAATCAAAGATTATTTCACTTGAGACAACTCAAGAAGTACAAGGTTAGGAAGACTTTAATGATACAATTCTACACAGCCATAATACAAAACATCATTTCACTCTCCATCAACACACCCAAACACACACTACACAGACTAGACAGGATCATCATTAGGGCATCCAAAATTATTAACTGCAAACTCCCCACCCTGGACTCCATACACAAACATCACACCATCACACACGCACACAAAATCATCAGTGACCCCCTGCACCCAGCTCATCACCTCTTCCAACACCTCCCCTCTGGTAGGAGCCTGGTTCAGGTCACTGGGCAGTCGCACGGTTAGGTTCAACAACAGTTTCTTCCCCAAGGCCATACAACTACTTAACTCCAACTCCTCCTAATTTTACCCCCTGCTGTTATGTTATGTTATGTTCCATGTGTCTTCTTATGTCTTTGTGGACTGTGGTGTATTGTCGCAGCTACCACCTGCACCGTGCTCGAATTCCACCGGCCTGGCCGTGTGGCAATAAAAGGAAAAAGGAACTTGTAAGAGATATGTACAGATATAGTAACTAGTAAGAGTAGGTAAGGGATGTACAGATATATAGATATAGTAGTAACTAGTAAGAGTAAGGGATATGTACAGATAGATAGTCATTAGTAAGAGATATGTATAGATATAGTAACTAACTAGTAAGAGTAGGTAAGGGATATGTACAGATATAGATATAGTAACTAGTAAGAGTAGGTAAGGGGGATATAGATATAGTAACTAGTAAGAGTAGGTAAGGGATATGTACAGATAGATATAATAACTAGTAAGAGTAGGTAAGGGATATGTATAGATATAGAAACTAGTAAGAGTAGGTAAGGGATATGTACAGTTATAAATATAGTAACTAGTAACAGACAGTAAGGGATAATTATGTACAGATATGGAACTGATGGAAACAAGACAAACGTCTTTCTCAGGTCTGCATCCCCTTAACAATTGTATGTATTGAGCCGTACTGTATTGTACCCATTCTGCAATCTGTTAAATAAAGTTTTCATTCATTCATTCATTCATATAGATATAGTAACTAGTAAGAGTAGGTAAGGGATATGTATAGATATAGTATTTACAGGTATGTAAAAAGGAGTAGGCCTATGTATGCAGGTATGTACAGACAGATGTGGATTAGAAACGATACGAATATATACAGCATCTTCTACATTTGACTGCTACTGTGTGTTAGTGTTAGTGAGCCCCGTCATTGGGTCGAAACCTTGGTCGCTTCCTAAAATGACGTCAGAAGAACCAAAGCTGATGTAGAACCCCGTCAGAACCAGGCTGATATAGACCGCCGTCAGGTCAGACTCAGAACCAGGCTGATGTAGAACCCCGTCAGAAGTTGAACCAGAACCCTGTCAGAACCAGGCTGATGTAGAACCCCGTCAGAAAAAGGCTGATGTAGAACCCCGTCAGAACCAGAACCCCATCAGAACCAGGCTGATGTAGAACCACGTCAGAACCAGGCTGATGTAGAATCCCGTCAGAACCAGAACCCCGTCAGAAAGGAGATGTTAATGGTTTAATATAATGTGGTTTATAATAATAATAATAATGGGGGTAATCGGGCAACAAATGAGAGTATATTTACCCTAATAATTCCAGATTCCACAACAAGGCGTTTCAACAAACGAGCAGTACTGGAGGTGAATGTAAATAATAACTTACTGTAGAGCGTTGGTCGCAGCAGCCTCTCCTCTAACTGGGGAGAAGAAGAAACGCCAGACTGTGAGACAGACAGGAGGAGGCAATAAAATAATCCTCCAGTAACTTAATCCTAATGATGTCGGAGGAGAGGAGCTCGTTTACAGTCGAGCTGCCGAGGAGAAGAACGAAAAGAAAAATGTCGCACACGACGACGAGGAGGAGGAGGAGGAATGATGCATCTGTGATGGAAACACAACAAACCGCTCCGGGGAGTAGAATGTAGATTATTTTTTCTCAACGATTTCCCTCCCGGTCTGTCACACTTCTTCGGTGTGTTGTTGTGGTGTAAAAAATATTAATATATCCAAAACCTGAAACGTTTCCTACATGAGAATGATGATGATCGGTGACGGAATGCTCTGCTGCTCGGACCAGGAATTCCAGACACTTCCGCCCACGGCCGGATATGACGCTTTGTGCAAGTTACAGTTACTTTTTAAGTAGAAATACCCAGATAATATACTTCTAACATAAGTAAAAGCTCTCCATTCAAAACACCCCCAAATAGGGATTTTTTTTGAATAGATATCACTATGAGACTTTCCCAGTTTGTTATGTACATATAAACTAAGAAAAAATATATTGCAAGTTTTCTGAATTTTATGTTTATATATGCAAATGAGGCACGTCCCCATTAACACTTTGACTGCCGGGAGGCCTGTACGTTAATGCCAAGCAAGCAGTGCAAAAATGCTTCCGCATTCGTCACCGCACGCTAGTGCGGTAAAGCGCCCTTCTTTTCAGACAAATGCTACCGTGCGTGCACCGGCGGCGGCGTGCTCGCTCAGGTGCGTGCGTGCGCCGGCGTGCTCGCGCGAGGTGCCCGCGCATGCGCATGAGATCCCGCCTTGGTTGGAGCTCAATATATATAAGTCACCGCCTCTTATTCACTATCTGGCACTAGCTCAATTGGCAAGGACACATGGCTGTGGATCCTATGGCTTGTTTGCTGGCGAGTTCGAATCCCATCGAAAATATTTTTTAACGTGATTTTTTTTTAACGTGTATTCTTTCGCCGGTTAAGGTTAGGCATTGTTTCGGAGTTGGTTAAGGTTAGAACGGTTAAGTTTAGGCGTTGTTAAGGAGCTGGTTAAGGTTAGAGTTTGTCAAAGAGAATGGCAATAGACAGCCTATTTCCGCGCGACCTGGGCGCTGGGCGGCGGAAAATGAAAGGCGTATTACTGCATGCCACTACGGTAAGTTTTTGCACTGCTTGCTTGGCATAAAGCTACACGCTGCCGGGAGCCGTCTTTAGACGTCTTTGCTGGCCATGCTAAAGTTGCCGGGGGACGCTGTACGTCGTCTTTATATCAATATTTCAAAAATCTGCGATCGGATTCATAATGTCCCTCCGCTGGCCTGAGATACACCAGCAGGACCCACTGAGCTCTCTGGCGGTTCAGGAGCGCCATCTGGTGGCCGATCGCGCAACCGCTTAACAGGAAGCGCAGTAGAGGTTGTGCTAGATGTCCGTATTGCTTCCGGCCACTCGGGATAGGTTCCGGCACTCTAGCTCGTCACACTACATAGCGATCGATTGCCAATAACTCGATAAACAACATGATTTGGACGTATATACCATTATACAAGCTGGAGATGGACCGGGTAATAATATATCCCATAATGATAAAATTTCTACTCGACGATGATCGCCCAACGGCGCGCGGAGACTGGGGTGAGTTTCAGCGTGTAACGTTACCGTCTTCGATAATAACTGATATTATCAACATTTGACCCACATTAGATGATTGGTATAACGCTGCCCACGGAATTATAAACGCCCCCTCGCCCATCCGGTCAACATCAGATGACGTGTAGTAACTTCTAGAAGTACGTCTAGTTGGAATTTTTTATATCGCGCTGATTGCCATCAAACTGTATTTCATCATCAATATAATGCATTTGGGGCTATATATCACGTTCTGGAGAAAGCTGCAGAAAGAGATGAAAACATACTTATACATTAGACCATACTTTACTATGAATATGTGAATGAAAAAGTTTAACGTTGCTACACAATGAACAATACATATAGGACTTTGAATGGGCCCTAATAATGGCAATGTAGCAATAGAATTTAAAAAGTTATAGCCCTGCAAAGAAGGGGACTTTCTCCATAGACAAATAGCGCTGGCAATCTATGGTATATCATTAATTTAACCTTAGGCAACCAAAGTGTTAACACTTTAATCGCCATGGGTTAAATTAATAATTTACCATCCCTCGCCAGCTCTATTTGTCTATGGAGAAGTTCCCCTTCTTTGCAGGGCTATAACTTTTTAAATTCTATTGCTAAACTGCCATTATTATGGCCCATTCAATGTCCTATATGTATTGTTCAGGGTGTAGCAACGTTAAACTTTTTCATTCACATATTCATACTAAAATATGGTCTAAAGTATAAGTATGTTTTTATCGTTTTCTGCAGCTTTCTTCAGAACGTGATTTATAGCCCCAAATGCATTATATTGATGATCAAATACAGTTTGGTAGGAATCTGTGCGAGATAAAAAATTTCAACTGCACGTACTTCTAGAAGTTTCTACGCATCATCTGATGTTGACCGGATGGGCGAGGGGGCGTTTATAATTCCGTGGGCAGCGTTAGATGATTCATCCAGAGTGGGTCATATGTTCATCAGATCAGTTAGTATAGAAAACGTTAGAAAATAATGCTGAATCTTACCGTGGCTTCCTCGCGCCGCTGGCAGATGAGCGTGGAACAGATTTTTTCTATTATGGGATGTAGAAATGCCCGATCCATTTCCAGGTTGTATAATGGTATATACGTCCAAATAACGTTGTTTATTGAGTTAGGGCGAGCGATCTATTATCCAGTGTTTCAAGATGGAGTCGCGGGAGCTATAGCGAGTGGCCGGACCACATATGGATGAGTACTACCGGTTCAAAGGTTAATATCCGGTTGGCGATCTGCCAATCGGCCACCAGATGGCGCTCTTGAACCGCTAGAGAGTTGAGAGGAGATCACCAGTGTGTCTCAGGGCTCCGGAAAGGAAATATGATTTCGATGACAGATTTTTGAAATATTGACATCAAAGACGAGTTACGGCGTCTTCGGCAGAATGAGCATGGCTCCGAATGACGTGAAAACTCGTCCGCGGCGATCATAGTGTTAAATATGTGCACATTTATGGATGCAATCAGGCAAAATGAAGTCAAATAAACAACCAAATGTGTGTTATTGACATTTTATTGTCACTAGTTTCATAGAAGACATGTTTAGGAAGCAAAATATAACAAAATCTCAATATCGTCGGAAAAAAGCAAAAAGCAAATTTTGGGGGTGCTGTCTCGCCTTAAAGGCCAACTTGCAGGTTGTATTTTTTTTTAATAAACAATGTGGACTAGGCCAACGGTGACTTTCATGAAGAAGAAAAAAAAATATTGAAATTGACCCAGTCTTAGCGTTTTTATCAAACATTTTGTCTGCCCAACACAATCACCACGCACGTGGATATTTTAATCAATGGTTCATAACGTGCGCGTGTAATCGAAATGATGTCGTCACGGCAGGTGCAGGGCACCAGGGGGCTCTGAGAGTCACATACACACAGAGAGTCTGAGAGTCACACACAGCTAGTGGCAGGCAGAGAGCCTTGCTACTACTAGCCGAGGAGTAATGAATGAAAATGTATCTGTTTCACCTAACAACACTATTGCTCCGTGATCATAGCCATCCATCTATAAAGCTAACTGTAGAAATCGTCGGAAAGGAGAGACGCACAATTTCTATCTTACGACAACACCAAGTAGTGTGTCATTTATTATCTTCTTAGCACAAGTGACAGCTGTCAGATCTATGCCGTGCTAAACTCTGACAGCTCCTCGTCACCAAAACCTTTTATGAATGACATTCCACCAGCGCGTCTTCTCTAAGCCCAACCCCCATTAAAGTGACAGTGCCCCATCAATACATCAAAACAATCTAATGGTGAATTATGTCCATAGCACCCACTACATACGTCCCCCCAGAATTCATCATAACAAAAGAAGTCAATGAACAGGAGGGCGGAGAACCCTGCCATAACGGCTCCGCCTGACCCCTGTAGCGGCCGGCGCCGCTGTAGGGAAAACCTTAAGGGCCCTACGGCCACTCGGGCACAGGATAGGTGGCGAGGGGGTCTCGCGGGCCTTACTCGGAAGACGGGGCAAGGTAGGGGGTCGTCCCCGCCGTGGGGGCTGGGCCAGTCCAACAGGTTTGCCCAAGTCCACATGAGCCGGTTTAAGGCGGTCTATGGAAATGTGTTCCAGCTTCCCGCCCATGTCCACAACAAAGTACTTGTCACCAGCCTCCTGGACACGGAACGGACCGTCGTATGGAGGTTTCAAGGGGTCCCGGTGGGCATCGTGACGGATGAAAACATATTCCGCTGACTGCAGACTTGTAGGGACGTGCGACCGGGGAAGGCCGTGCTGTGAGGTGGGGACCGGCGTGAATACCTTAGCCTTCTCCAGAAGTGCTGTCCGCTGCTGGGCTGCACACCAGGGGGCAGTAATGTTAGGGATGAAATCCCCTGGCACCCGCAGAGGCTGACCGTAAACCAGCTCAGCCGAGGAGGTCTGAAGGTCTTCCTTGGGGGCCGTCCTGAGACCAAGCATGACCCACGGGAGCCGGTCGACCCAGCCGCTGTCAGTAAGGCTGGCCCGAAGTGCTGCTTTCATTGAGCGGTGAAAGCGCTCGCATAACCCATTGGCCTGCGGGTGGTATGACGTAGTCCGGTGTAGCTTCACGCCCAGGCTCTTGGCGACCGTGTTCCAGAGCTCGGACGTGAACTGTGGGCCCCGGTCTGAAGAGAGGTCGGCTGGAGTGCCAAACCGGGCGACCCAGGTTCCAATAAAGGCTCTGGCCACCTCGGCGGACGTCGTGCCTGACAGTGGAACTGCCTCTGGCCAACGGGTAGTCCTGTCTACCATAGTAAAGAGGTAACTGAAGCCGTGTGAGGGGGGCAGGGGGCCCACTAGGTCAACGTTCACGTGGTCGAACCTCCTTTCAGGTACAGGGAAGTGCTGCAGGGGGGCCTTGGTGTGACAGTACACTTTAGCGCGCTGGCACTCCAAACAGGAGTCAGCCCAGTCTCTTACATCTTTTCTAAGCCCAGGCCAGACAAACTTGGCGGACACTAGCCTCTGCGTAGGTTTCTTTCCTGGGTGGGAGAGGCCGTGAACAGCGTCATAAACACGCCGCCTCCATCCTGTGGGAACGATGGGGCGGGCCTGCCCCATAGAGACATCACACAGGAGTGTGGTGCCAGCGCTGTCAAAAACCACATCCTCTAACCGCAGGCTCGAGGTGGCTGACCTGAAATCTTGCACTTCAGGGTCGGTAGCCTGGTCCGCCGCCATACCGGTGTAATCCAGCCCCAAGTAGATGGCGCCCACTACAGCCCGGGAGAGGCAGTCTGCGACAAGGTTTGCTTTACCTGCCACATGTTGAATGTCAGTAGTGAACTCTGAGACATATGAGAGCTGTCGCTGTTGACGGGCGGACCATGGCTCAGACACCTTGGCCATGGCGAACGTCAGCGGCTTGTGATCCATGAAGGCCGTGAACTGGCGGGCCTCCAGCAGGAAACGAAAATGGCGGATGGCAAGGTAGAGGCCGAGGAGCTCCCGATCGAAGGTGCTATACCTCCGCTCGCTGGGGCTTAACTGGCGGCTGAAAAAAGCGAGCGGCTGGAAAGCCCCGCCTACCCACTGTTCAAACACTGCGCCCACGGCAAAATCTGAGGCGTCGGTGGTGATGGAGATTGGGGCCTTAAAGGAAGGATGTGCCAGCATGGTGGCGTTGGCTAGGGCAGCCTTGGCATCCAGAAAAGCTTTGTCTCTCTCTGTAGACCAGTCGACAGCATGTTTTGGCGCTTTACCCCTAAGGGCCTCATACAACGGCCGCATAATCCAAGCCGCCTGGGGAATAAAGCGGTGATAAAAGTTGATCATTCCGAGAAACTCCTGCAGTGACCTAACCGTGGGCGGCCGGGGAAAATTCATCACCGCTTCCACCTTCATGGGAAGAGGGACCGCTCCCTCTTTAGTGACTCTGTGCCCCAGGAAGTCAATGGTCGACCGCCCAAACTGGCATTTGGCCGGGTTGATTATCAGTCCATGCTCATTTAGCCGCTCAAAAAGCATCCTGAGGTGGGACATGTGCTCAGCCTTAGAGGCGCTGGCTATGAGGATATCATCCAAGTATACAAAAATAAAATCCAAGTCTCGTAGCACAGAGTCCATAAGGCGCTGGAACGTCTGTGCAGCGTTTTTGAGGCCGAATGGCATGCGCAGAAACTCAAATAGTCCAAATGGAGTTATGACTGCTGTTTTGGGGACATCCAGCGGTTGGACGGGCACCTGATGATACCCACGCACAAGGTCCACCTTGGAAAACATTAATTTCCCTGAAAGGCGGGCAGAAAAGTCCTGAATGTGCGGGACTGGGTACCGGTCCGGCGTCGTAGCATCGTTGAGCCGGCGGTAATCCCCACACGGGCGCCACCCGCCTCCCGGCTTGGGGACAATGTGGAGGGGGGAGGCCCATGGGCTGTCGGAGCGACGGACAATGCCGAGGCGTTCCATGTTCTCGAACTCTGCCTTGGCAATGCTGAGCTTGACCGGGTCGAGGCGCCGAGCCCGGGCATAGACCGGAGGGCCGGTCGTGGCGATATGATGTTCCACTCCATGCTTGGCTGTAGATGATGAGAACGTGGGCCGCGTGAGGCCAGGGAACTCGGCGAGAAGGTGTTGAAACTCATCTGCGGCGGAGAGCATGCTAGAGAGTCTGATGGAGTCTGCACCCCCAAGCGCACCAGCATAAGAGCAGAACGTAATGGCATCAATTAAGCGGCAATTTTTAACATCCACTAACAGTCCATAATCACACAAAAAATCAGCGCCTAGAAGAGGGACGGCTACATTAGCTGTGATAAAGTCCCAGCCAAACCGTTGGCCACTAAAACACATTTCGACATACCTGGTGCCGTATGTGCGGATGGGGGTGCCGTTGGCGGCCTCCATGGGGGGTCCGTGTCCGCCGGATAGGATGTCCACTCTAGAAGCCGGCAAGACGCTCCTCTGCGCGCCCGTGTCGCACATGAAACGCCGCCCGGAGATGGTGTCCTGGACAAACAGTAGCCTGCCAGCCTGACCGACGCTCATGGCCACTAACGAGCGCCGGCCCGGGCATTTCCCGGCCCACTGAAGCTGCACGGCGGGCGGCACTGCTTGGCTTTAGGTCCAAACCGTGCATGATAAAAACACAGCCCCGCGTCCGCGTCACGCTGCTGGCGAGGGGCTGTCGCTGCGGCGGTGAAGTTCCAGTCTCCCGGCGGTGAAACAAAGGCTTGGGTTGGGAAAACTGCCGCTGCACAGTGCTGTTGACCAGCCAAAAAAAACGTATCAGCCTCCTCGGCCAGAGCGCGGCAATCGTCTATAGTGGTGTTGGCCAGAGCGGCCCGAACCAGAGAAGGCAGCTGACGCAGGAAAAGTTGCATGAAAAGGAAATCAGGCTTGTGCTCTCCCAATAAATCCAGCATCCTATCCATGAGCTCCGATGGCTTGCTATCACCGAGCCCTTGCAAAGAAAACAACCGGCTGGCCCGCTCGGTATCGGAAAGTTCGAATGTCTTTAACAGATGAGACTTGATCGTGAGATATTTATCTCGAGCCGGAGGGTTCTTGAGGAGGCTCACCACTCTGCTAGCTGTCGAACTTCCCAGGGCTGACACCACATAATAATATCTTGTGGTATCCGAGGTAATCTCACGTAGCTCGAACTGTGCCTCCGTTTGCGCAAACCATGCCGAGGCTGACGACTCCCAGAACTCAGGTAATTTCAGTGAAACTGCGTTCGTAGACATGTTGCCGCGGAAGCGTCTTCAAAACGTATAACAGGGTCACCAATGTAGAAATCGTCGGAAAGGAGAGACGCACAATTTCTATCTTATGACAACAGCAAGTAGTGTGTCATTTATTATCTTCTTAGCACAAGTGACAGCTGTCAGATCTATGCCGTGCTAAACTCTGACAGCTCCTCGTCACCAAAACCTTTTATGAATGACATTCCACCAGCGCGTCTTCTCTAAGCCCAACCCCCATTAAAGTGACAGTGCCCCATCAATACATCAAAACAATCTAATGGTGAATTATGTCCATAGCACCCACTACTAAGCTAACCACTATTTGTAAAAGCCACAACCATGTTACCATATTTGTACTAATGAAAATCATTGTGTCGTTGTACATATTGTGTATACACCGTTAGAAGCTAGCTAAGTTAGCTAACGTAGCTTAGCTTAGCTTGGTAGCCGAAACTCATAACATCACCCGATTTAAAATGGTTCGCTCCTCTTTGTATACCTTTATCATCACAAGTATTCTGCCAAGGAACTTATGGACACGACAATAGTAGTAGTTATAAGGTGTTTGAGCTTGTAGCGTTAGTTAGCTCATAGCTATCGTCACTGATGCACCGAGTGCAGCTAAAGGGGCTACTATCGTATCAACATGCCGGGGCGCATAGCTTGCTAGCCGGCAGGATGTGTGTGCAGCAGTGCTTTGCCTCACAGGTCTGAGAAGAGGACCTACACATTTTACTCGTTCCCAAAACTCTTTTACATGCACGACAGTAGACATAATGCTAACGTTAGCGGGGTAACGTTAGCCAGAGCCATATAGCCAGCTTGATACTATGACCCGGGGATAAGGCGACAGCCCACAGACCAGTAGCGCTGCTGTACTGAACAACAGGCTGCCTAGTGGTAAATGTAGTTCTTTTTTTACGACATTAAAAACATTATAACTACCTTGTTTCAACCAGTTGTAGCTGGTCCATCAAAGTCTCCCGACGATTAAACCCATTTGCGTCTTGTAAGGCGTCAATTTGGATCAAGGAAATAGCTTTCTGCACTCGTCAAAACTCCTTGTAGTGGATCAGAAGTAGGGGAAAGATACCCGACGTGACGTCATGGCCCTGATAGCTCTGATAAGCTTTTTTGATTCGCGCGTGCATGTTATTCGTGCATGGACCTTTTTACCCCTTTCGGAGTGGCATTTCCGGCTTCAAATGGAAAAAATTATAATTAAATTAGATACCAATGATGTAAACTACCCATAATTGAAGAGTAGGGTTTAACCTGCAATTCAATATTGATATTGAATTCATTATGATGAATTGAAAATGGGGGACCCTGATGTAAACAAGACGAAAGTCTTTCTCTGGTCTGCATCCCCTTAACAATTGTGTGTATTGAGCCGTACTGTATTGTACCCATTCTGCAATCTGTTAAATAAAAATTTCAATCAATCAATCAATCAATCAATCAATCAATCAATCAATCAATCAATCAATGTATTTAAGTATTAAAAGTAAAAAGTATGCGTTCTACATGACGTTCGTGTATGTAATGTATTTGTGTTTGGGAGCATTCAATAATCGGACCATTGACCTCTAAAGGTTAAAGTGGTGTGTGGTCCAGTTATGCTGCTCTGATTAAAGGTTATGTTAAAGTGGTATGTGGTCCAGTTATGCTGCTCTGATTAAAGGTTATGTTAACCTGTTCCACACGATGTGAAAATCCGCCTAAAATAAATGGAATATTGCTCCACTTCTACAAGGGCTATTTGCATATTCTTGGTATCTAGGTACATCTATGGACCTCAGGGAATGTATTCACAGTGTCAGAAATATTGTGCCTATTACTAGGCTTGCTTAAATTGTGATGAAACAAAGGAGAATATGAATTATGATTTTTCTTTGCATCTTTGACAGTGAATAACACCATGATAATAATGACTAAACTTAAAAAACTGCCACTGATCTCGTTTAGTACCCTCTTGAGATCATGTGTACAAAAAATCAAAGGAAATTAATAAAGGGAAGATGATTAAACCGAAGGTTCTGTAGATACAGTACTGAATTCTCCCATCCGGACCAATGCAATTTGAAATATTATTATAGAATATAGAATATGATGCTTATACATTACCTTATTATAGCCAATTCGCACATTTATATATATATACATATATTATCTTTCAAATGCCCGAGTTCAATTTGGATTTAGTATCACCAGGCGTGCATAAGAACAGATAATGAAATCTACTGTAATCTAGTGTACTTTAAAATTTTCCCCACAGTGCAACCGTTTTGAAAATAATTTCAGATCTAATTGTTCCTACATGCTAACAATAGGGAGGAGAAACTAACTGCGTTTCAATATTTGTCAAAAACTTTACCTTTTGTGGCTTATTATCGCGAATCATAACAGTTATTGATATGATTCATTCAGAACGCTGAACTTTTAACCCCCACAGTATGTCGCAAAAAGACTACAATTCCCATGGTTCAAAAATTCCATTTCCGTTCCGTCTTGGAATAGACTTCCGAAAATCGAAATCTAATGGCACTTTTAACCTATTGCTAAACTAACGTATTGATGTTAATATACATTCTACATGCTTTTGTGACATGTTAGTGATGTTAATACTTGAAAACGTTTGATAAAAAAATCGAGACAGCCTTGGCTCCCCCCTCCAGCACGCATACGAGTTAGCTGCCATCACCAACGTGAGGCGCTGGGCCATACACGTAGGAGGGGGGGTGGGGGGGAGGGGGGTGGGGGGGCCGCATGCCACTCTTATCTCCAAGAGGGCCTTCGACTCCAGCAGCACTCAGTTCGACCTTGGAGTCGTCCAGGAATTTGTTTTGGCTGACTGACTGGCAACATTTCCCCAGTCACGTCGATTTAAATTTGATTTTGAGTAGAGTGAATTATAACTCTATTGGTTTGAGTGGAGTGAGTTTTAACAACTCCATCCAAATGACTGAATGCATTAGTCCAAGTGTCCAAGTGTCTTAATCAGTTCATTTTGGTAGGTCCTGTGCGCGGTAAACAGATCCAAAATCTTCTTATTGCAATCCCAAAAGCTTCGATAATCCAAATGTCCACGACTTCAAGTTGGTAGCCCGATTGAAATGTCGCAGAGGCAGAGAGGGTTAGCCTTATTCTGCTTCCTTGACGAAAATATGCAATCCACTGATTAGATCCATTTCGAGTTGATTTGAGTATAGTCTGACAACCGGCACAAAGCACAGAGCACAGCAGCGTCAGGCTTCATGGAGGCAGTAGAGGCGGCGGTAGGAACGGCCTTGAGGAGCTTGGGGAGAGGAGAGAAATGCGACTGTCTCTGGGAAGGCTGGGAACATATGTGTATGTGGTTCAGTTATGCTGCTCTGATTAAAGGTTATGTTAAAGTGGTATGTGGTCCAGTTATGCTGCTCTGACTAAATGTTATGTTAAAGTGGTATGTGGTCCAGTTCTGCTGCTCTGATTAAAGGTTATGTTAAAGTGGTGTGTGGTCCAGTTATGCTGCTCTGATGAAAGGTTATGTTAAAGTGGTATGTGGTCCAGTTATGCTGCTCTGATTAAAGGTTGTTAACGTGGTATGTGGTCCAGTTATGCTGCTCTGATTAAAGGTTATGTTAAAGTGGTATGTGGTCCAGTTATGCTGCTCTGATTAAAGGTTGTTAAAGTGGTATGTGGTCCAGTTATGCTGCTCTGATTAAAGGTTATGTTAAAGTGGTATGTGGTCCAGTTATGCTGCTCTGATGAAAGGTTATGTTAAAGTAGTATGTGGTCCAGTTATGCTGCTCTGATGAAAGGTTATGTTAAAGTGGTATGTGGTCCAGTTATGCTGCTCTGATTAAAGGTTATGTTAAAGTGGTGTGTGGTCCAGTTATGATGCTCTGATTAAAGGTTATGTTAAAGTGGTGTGTGGTCCAGCTATGCTGCTCTGATTAAAGGTTATGTTAAAGTGGTATGTGGTCCAGTTATGCTGCTCTGATTAAAGGTTATGTTAAAGTGGTGTGTGGTCCAGTTATGCTGCTCTGATTAAAGGTTATGTTAAAGTGGTGTGTGGTCCAGTTATGCTGCTCTGATGAAAGGTTATGTTAAAGTGGTATGTGGTCCAGTTATGCTGCTCTGATGAAAGGTTATGTTAAAGTGGTATGTGGTCCAGTTATGCTGCTCTGATTAAAGGTTACGTTAAAGTGGTATGTGTTCCAGTTATGCTGCTCTGATTACGTCCTCTTGAAGTTGACAGGCTTCAAATGTGAAAGTATATCATCTTCATAAATCTTTGCCATGTTTTCTATGCAAAATCTTTTTTTCAAAGTAACTAGTAACTGATGGGTTCAGATAAATGTAGTGGAGTAAAAAGTACAATATTTCCTGTAATGTAGTGGAGTAAAAGTATAAAGTTCCCTAAAATGAAGATACTCACGTAAAGTAAAAGTAGCTGAAAGTAAATATACTTAAGTGAAGTACTGAGTAAAAATACTTAGTTAGTTAGTTACGTTCCTCCACTGGCTCTGTGTGGATGAGGTTGTTTATTTCATCGCTCTCACAGCGGCTGAGTCTTCTTGTATTAGATTAGGCTCATGAGGATTTGAACAAAGGGAGACCTGTCTATTCAGAGCACAATGGTTGCCTGTTTTAAGGTTGAGGTGCAAATTATTAATGAATTAAATAATTAAAAGTTTAGAAGGAGGCGAACAGCAAAAGGCCCACAGTGCTCTGGCCCTTAGCATCTGGCAATAAAAGAGACCAGCCACAATGATGTTATTAAGATGAGAAAAAATAATATATTCCTTTATTGACCCCCTTAGGGAAATGCAGGCGTCATAACAGCACGGGGGAGGGGAGGTACAGGTATGTGCAGGGTACAGACTAGTGTAGTAGCTGGGGTCCAGAGAAAAATGAGAAAGATTCCTCAACAAACTAAATGAACTAATAACAGTATCTGATTATGATATTAAAATAAACCAACAGATGTTATACTGTTGTTAGGGTTAGGTGTCTTTTCTAGAACCCCAGGAGCAGGAGAATAGAGCGGTTTAGAATATTTAATGAGAGTATGGGAAGCAAGGTGCATGGTGGTGAGAGGAGCTCAGAGACAAGGAGTGGAGGAGTGACATACTGTGTGTGCGTGTGTGTGTGTGTGTGTGTGTGTGTGTGTGTGGCATCAGAGAACAAGAGTTAGTGTTATTATGTGTACTATTCTATTCACATATACTTACTGTCTGTGGTGTATATTCACATGGTGGTGGGTATATTTACTGTCTCTGTGTTACATTCACATTGTGGTGTGAGTGTGGTGTCACTAATTGATTCTTGTATTTTACATTTGTTTTGTGTAATCAGACACAGGTGTGGTGACGAGGCTCCACGCCCTATATCAACAGACCAGGAGCTCGTCACTGCAGCTCTCTCACCTGTGCTCTCATTTTTGCTCTTTGCTCTATTTTGCTTTTTGTCCACTGTCCTTTGATATCGTTGTATCCTGAACCAAGGAGGCTGGTGCACCCAGCTAAAGACGTGTCCGACTTCTTGTTGTCCACCATTTTACAACCAAGGCCTACCGGGAAACGAGCCATATTCCTGTGACTGTTGAGGCCTTAGGGCAAGTCATATATGCTTGGTTGTAACAGTTAGTATGGAGCAAAAAGTCACTGGGCACAAGAAGACATGATTCCATGAACGCTGAGGTCTGAATAGAGTCTTATACAACGGCATGCAAATTTCTCGATTCTGATTGGCTGAAACAGTCCATTTACACGTATGTATAGGTCACAATCCACGCTCCTGGTTCCAGGATCCGCCCACAACCGAATCACATCACTCCGCCGTGCGGATTCTTCGGAGAAAACAAGATGGCGGACAATAATCTTTAACAAATGGATATGTTGATAGCGTCATAACGACTAAACATAAAGCGATTCTGTCACGGCGAATGTTTTAGTCCTTTAAACAATGTTGGATGATGTAATTGATGGGTCATGAGTCATTGTAGAGCAAAAGAAAAATCGCGGATTGATTGATTGATTATTTGCAATTTTATTTTAAATTTCTTCTTCCTTCCCCCTGACTGCAGAGCTCACTCTCACACTGTCTGGCACACACACACACACACACACACACACACACACACACACACACACACACACACACACACTCACATACACACACACACACACACTCCTGTCTGCAACGGCGGAGGAGAGTCAGACTGAGAGAGCTGGGTGTTGCGATGTTTTAAGTGAGCATCAGCATGGCCTATTGAATTGATTGATTGGTTGATTGCTAATTTTATTACTGTACGCCTGGTTTCCAACTGGTTAAGTTTAGGCCCTCTAAAGTAGGTTTAAAAAAATAAATAAAAAAATAGGGCGAAGAAAACTTTTTTTCCTCTATAGGGCAAAGAAAACCTTTTAATTCGTTTTACCTACTTTCTATAGAAGCATCTAAGAATGAAGTTATATAGAAAGTAGGTCTGCATCCCCTTAACAATTGTGTGTATTGAGCCGTACTGTATTGTACCCATTCTGCATCTGGTAATAAAATGTTCAATCAATCATTCCAATAACACACAGTTGGATGTGTTAGTTTGTTGGATCCGTTGGATGCACTTCCGAGCTGCTTCCACATGGAGGCAACTTCTCTCAATCATTCCAATAACACACAGTTGGATGTGTTAGTTGGTTGGATGCACTTCCGAGCTGCTTCCACATGGAGGCAACTTCTCTCAATCATTCCAATAACACACAGTTGGATGTGTTAGTTGGTTGGATGCACTTCCGAGCTGCTTCCACATGGAGGCAACTTGTCTTTTTTGTTGTTGTGGGAACTACTTTCTCTGGCGGATGGTTTTTTCAATAAATCTTCGATTAATGTGTGTTTATTGTATAGCAATAAGGTTGGATGAATGTGGCAGTTGTATAAAAGCATTACACCACTTGCAGTCGTGATTTGTGAACAATAAACCATGCCTAGGGGGGTCTAACGACCACCCCTAGGCATGGTTTATTGTTCACAAACCACTCCTGCGCATGATGTAATGCTTAACTATACCACGGGAGGTGAAAACAACACTGGGACAAGGCGTGACAGGAGTGCAGACCTCTTTATCCCGGCTCCTTGATGGTGTGAGGTTTCTCAGGTGTGTAGGCCACGCCCAGGAAGACAGTGTCTGTGAGGTGGAGACAGGAAGGACCATGTATGGGCCTGGGAACCTGCTGACACACACAGGGGAGAGAAAAGCCCTGACTGTGGCTGTAACAACTGAAAAAAAAAAAAAAAGCCATTTTAAATTTTATTTAATTGAATTCAAAACTTGATTATTAATTTCAATATAGAATATTCGTTGACAGCCCTACAAGTACAATTAGTTACTGCACACTACATCACCCGAACATGGAAAGCCAAACTTTCCCTCTGTACCGAAAACCCGTACTGAACCGTGACTTCAAAACCGAGGTACGCACCGTACCGTGGTTTTTGTGAACCGTTACACCCCTAGTAGCCACCAGGCTCCACAACCATGGGCAAGGATTGACTTGGCTACTGGCTGGAGAACTGGTAGAACTGATTGAAGTCTTAACTACTGAACCCGGCATGGACTCTGGTGCACTTTGAACAAGGACTCACATCACTCATTCATTTATTAGCATCTTAAATCATTTTAAGGCTTTTAAAAGGGGCCTAAAAACATTTCTTTTTAACAAGGCTTTTGCCTGAATTTTTCTTTTACTTTTATTTTTTACTTCTATTCATTTTATTATTATTTAATTTAATTAAATTTGTATGTTCTTCCATTTCATTGGTTGTTCTATTCATTTTAATTGTTTTATTCATTTAACTTTTTATCTTTATCTCCTGTAGCACTTTGAGATTTTCACAAATATAAAGTGCGGTACAAATTGAATTTATTATTATTATTATTAAATCGTATTGGTATACGCACATTTATATACATTTTACATTTACATTTAGTCATTTAGCTGACGCTTTTATCCAAAGCGACTTACAAGTTCTGTACGACAAGCCATCAGGAAGAGCACAACTCTATCAGCTGAGTAACAATGTTCATCAAAGTGTTGAGTGCTACAGTGTAGGTTAGTTTATTAGGACAAGTGCATGACAGTATGGTTAGTTAGGGTTAGATTTTTTTTTTTTTTTTTTATTCAGATAATGGTTGAAGAAGTGCGTCTTTAGTCGACGGCGAAAGATTGGACGTGTTTCGGCTGTCCTAACTGGGGTGGGTAGTTCATTCCACCATTGTGGGGCAAGGACTGAGATGCAGAGCGTAGGGGTCTTGAGGGTGTGTAGTTAGAGACCATTGACCGGAGGTAGGCGGGAGCAGTTCCCTTTGCCGCACGGTATGCTAGGTCGAGGGCCTCGAAGCGGATTCGTGCAGCAATGGGGAGCCAGTGCAGGTCCCTAAGAAGTGGGGTGACATGGGCCGACTTCGGTAGGTTTGAGATCAGGCGGGCCGCTGCGTTCTGAATGAGTTGAAGAGGCTTAGTGGCAGTGGCCGGGAGGCCAGCGAGCAGTGCGTTGCAGTAGTCGAGGCGGGAGATGACTGTTGATTGGACGAGGAGTTGGGTGGCTTCTTTTGTCAGGAAGGGGCGTATCCTTCTGACGTTGCTCAGGAGGAATCGGCAGGTTCTGGTTGTCGCTGCGATGTGAGCAGAGAAGTTCAACTGGTCGTCGAGGACAACACCAAGGTTCTTGGCGGTCGGGGACGCGGTCACAGCTGCATTCTCGACTGTGATGGAAAGGTCAGTCAGGGGGGAGGATTTGGCCGGCAGGTGGAGCAATTCTGTTTTGCTTAGGTTCAGTTTGAGGTGGTTGGTCGTCATCCAGGCGGAGATGTCGGACAGACAGGCCGAGATCCGCTCAGAGACGTGGATATCTGAGGGAGGGAAGGAGAGGAAGAGTTGAGTATCGTCGGCATAACAGTGGTAGGAGAAGCCATGAGACGTGATAATGTTACCCAGTGATTTAGTGTAGAGGGAGAAGAGAAGGGGTCCTAAAACCGAGCCCTGGGGGACACCCGTCCGCAGGGGGCGGGTGGCCGACAGGGTCCCTCTCCATGACACTTGGTAGGAGCGGTCATTGAGGTATGATGACAACCATGTCAGCGCAGAGCCAGCCACTCCCATTCCTGCGAGGGCCGCGAGGAGGATCTGGTGGTTGACTGTGTCGAAGGCTGCAGATAGATCTAGGAGAATCAGGACAGAGGAGAGGCCTTTCGCTTTTGCTAAGTGAAGTGCCTCTGTGACCGCAATGAGGGCTGTCTCTGTGGAGTGACCAGTCCTGAAGCCTGACTGATTAGGGTCTAGGAGGTCATTCTGTAAGAGATAAGATACAGCACGTTCAAGTGTTTTAGAAAGGAAGGAGAGAAGAGAGACAGGACGGTAGTTGCCTATGACGGTAGGGTTCAGGGATGGTTTTTTTATGAGGGGCGTGACTCTGGCTTGTTTTAGGGAGGTGGGGACCACCCCCGAGTTGAGTGAGGAGTTGATGGTTGCAGTTAGGAATGGGAGGATGTCTGGTGCTATGGACTGGAGGAGTGGGGAAGGTAGCCGGTCCAGCTGGCATGTAGTCGGACGGTTCGACGTTACCAGTGTCAGGGTCTCGGCTTCTGTAATGGGAGAGAAAGATGACAGAGTGAAGGATGAGGTTCTCGATTCAGCATTTGGAATGGGTGGGGGTTGGGAGAAGGAGCTGCGGATGTTCTCCACTTTTTCCTCAAAGAAGATCGCAAAGTCTTCGGCAGAGAAAGATGAGGGAGGGGGGGGTGGGGGGGGAGTGAGGAGGGAGGACATGGTAGCATGCAGTTTGCGAAGATTCTTGGCAGAGGCCTCGATCCTATGGTGAAAGAAAGAAGCTTTGGCATTAGTAATGGTTTTGGAGAATGTTAACAAGAGGTTGTGATATGTGTCGATGTCAGCAGTGAGGCGTGACTTTCTATACTTCCTTTCAGCTGCTCTCAGGACCTGTCTTTGTTCTCTCACTGGATCTGTCAGCCATGGACTGGGTGGGGAACGGCGGGCAGGTTTCTCAACGAGGGGACAGAGCTTGTCGAAGGAGGTTGCAAGGGCTGAGAGGAGGGTGGAGGTTGCCATCTCTGTGGAGAGAGCAGAGAAGGTGTCACTCAAAGGTAGAGTGGATAGTATGTCAGAGGAGAGGGTGGAGGGGGATAGGGAGGGCAGGTTGCGTCTGAGTGAGACGGTTTGAGTTGGGGTGAAGACCTTTCGGTTAAGCATGAGAGTTAGTGAGAAGGATATGAAGGAATGGTCAGATACATGTAGGGGAGTTACCGTGGTGTTAATGATGCTGGAGTTACGGGAAAATATGAGATCCAAGGAGTTGCCTGCTTTGTGGGTGGGAGGCATGGCAGTGGGAGTCAGGTCAAATGATTGTAGGAGGGAGACTACTATGACTGACTGAGATGAGTCAGGCAGGTTGAAGTCGCCCAATAGAAGGAGAGGGGTGCCATCTTCCGGTAAGGAGCTTAGAAGCATGTCCAGCTCATCTGTGAAGTGATCGAGCGGACCTGGAGGGCGGTAGAGTGTAACAATGGTGAGATTGAAAGGATTAGAGACAGATACTGCATGATATTCAAAAGAGGAGAGTGACAGTGCTGGGAGGGGTGTTAAGTTTGTAGTCCATGAAGGAGATGTCATGAGGCCAGTGCCTCCACCCCGCCTGGAAGGTCGAGGTGTGTGAGTGAAGTTATAGTTTGTAGATAATGCTGCAGGTGTTGATGAGTTATTGGGGGTTATCCAGGTCTCAGTTAGAGCCAGGAGCTGCAGATTTTGACTATGGGCGTAGGCAGTAATGAAGTCAGCTTTCTTGACTGCTGATTGACAATTCCATAGGCCTCCCTGTACTGTGACAGGTGTATTAGTGGCTGTAGGAGGGTAGGATAGATTAGCCGGGTTGCTAGCAAACTGCCGTGGGTGGGTTGAGTCTGTTCTGGGGGAGCAGATTGTGGATATGAGACACATTGTGGTGTCAAGAGTGGCAGGGAGGAAGTAGAGAAATGGCAGAGTGGGAGGGAAAGGGAGATTTTTCAGAGTGGAGTGTAAGATAGGATTATGATGTACTTAGCACTGGGTGGATCCCTGGATACTCCAGGAAAACTCCTCTTTGTCCCTCTTCGTTTCTCGACGCTTCGCTGACGCTAAGCCAGCAGGCCTTTAAATCCCTATCACTAATTAGTGCTTTCTAACACCTGGCCCTTAATGGGTCACTTAAGGAAACAAAATGGCCGCTTTAAACACGCCCCTTAATCAAGTCAGCTGGTCAAGTCAGCAATCAAGTCTCAGTTTAAAGATATTACTAAATGACTTAAAATGTCTTACCCTGATGCAGTGTAAGTCTCTCAGTGAATGAGCTGTCCTTCCACAACAGAATGTAGTACAGAGTGATTCCAGGAGAGGCTGAGGTTCTGCTTTTAAGCAGTGACAGGGCTCTGAGATCACACTCAGTACACAAGTGCTGTCTTTAAGCAGGAAGCAGCTTTTAATGGGTCACTTAAGGAAACAAAATGGCCGCTTTAAACACGCCCCTTAATCAAGTCAGCTGGTCAAGTCAGCAATCAAGTCTCAGTTTAAAGATATTACTAAATGACTTAAAATGTCTTACCCTGATGCAGTGTAAGTCTCTCAGTGAATGAGCTGTCCTTCCACAACAGAATGTAGTACAGAGTATATACGGTAATATTGATACTCTGCTTAGCGTGTTTATTTATACCAAGATGGGGTATGGAGTATTCTCGAAGTCAACTTCCTGTCTGTTATTGCTATGCAACTGCAGCGTGGGGGGAAACTGCCCCGCCTGGTACATTGTGTACACTATTTAGTGGAGAAACGGATAGTTAAAACGGCAAATTAAAGACAATCAAGCAGACTTTTCTTCAGTCCTTCACAATGCCAAAGAGCTGCTGTGTTACGCGTTATACTAATGACAAAAACAGAAATCCAAATCGGAAGTTTTATACCATCACAGAGGAAAAAGTGGCTGGTGGCTATCGTTCGGCTAACTCGCTCTGATGTTGTGGTCGTGGTAATCAGGGGGAGTTTCTTTGACTCATATCTCGCCTTAGAATCACCAGAAAGGCTTTCGAAATAGTGAAATGCCATGTTGGCCTCAATATTTTCAAAACAAATCGTATGAAAATGTTATGAAATGAACAAGAATGTGATAAAACATGTAATAAAAACGGAGCTCAATGCATGGATTTGATGGTAGAAATCCGTATGGTCCCCCTATACCAAGATGGCGGCGGTCTCGTGACATCAGAGTGTCTTCGAGAATTGCACATTGTACAGAGTAGACTTGGGTTTGCTATATTTGTACATGGGGTTGACTTAGTATATAATCTGTATATTATACCAGGGGGGGGGGGGGCTGTATAAACATAAACATACATTGTGATATTACCAATAGAGTACACATGTGTCTCACCTGTCCAGCACATCAGACTTTTATCTTTTTTATTATCTGCTATACTTTTTATTCTTATATTTGAATTCCTATGACCCTGCCTGTACCTCCCCTCCCCCTCCACTATGCTGCTATGACCCCATAATATCCCCAAGGGGTTAATAAAGATCGCTAAGGGTGAGCGAGAAAGTGGCAGTCAGGAGAATGAGGCTGGCAGGTCACTGCCAGAGACACCATGAGCTGCCAGTCAGCAAACTTGTGCTGTGGGATCCAACACACGGACATCGATCACGAGGACGTCCCACATTAGCGTACGTGGACGTACTCAGGAGGAGAGATGCGGGAGCAGAAAGCGCCGGATGCATGGAGGATCTGGACGACTGGAAGCACTGATGGAGGGCCCGTCCGAGGATGACCTAGTAGTACTTTAGTTTTGTATATTGTATATTTTGTATAGTGTTTGGTCTTTATTTCTTTTACCTTTTTTACAGCATGAAGCACAATCTCAGGAGGCTCATGCAATTTCACTGTAATGTACATGTACTTTATACGTGACAAATAAAACTTGAACTTGAACTTAAACAAGTGTATACTTCATCCTACTCCTTTTAGAACATGTAAATTGAGTTATGTTCTCTTTTTTTGTTTTTTATTTTCCATTTCATTGCTAGAGATAATAATAATAATAACTTGGTTTTATATAGAGACTTTCAGAAGACCCAAGGTCGCTTTACAATACTGTATTCTGTCGTTGTGACTATTTTGGTTCTTTTCTATATTTTAACAGTGAACGGGCACTTCTTCCACATTATTATACCAAGCGGAGTATAGGCTGAGAGATTGGGCCTGGACTCCAGCCATGGACGACCTCTACACAGAGGTGCAGTAGGAAAACCCGGAACATTCTCAGAGACCACAGTCACCTCGGTCACAAACTGTTCACTCTGCTACCGTCTGGCAAACTGTTCACTCTGCTACCGTCTGGCAAACTGTTCACTCTGCTACCGTCTGGCAAACTGTTCACTCTGCTACCGTCTGGCAAACTGTTCACTCTGCTACCGTCTGGCAAACTGTTCACTCTGCTACCGTTTGGCAAACTGTTCACTCTGCTACCGTCTGGCAAATTGTTCACTCTGCTACCGTCTGGCAAACTGTTCACTCTGCTACTGTCTGGCAAACGGCATGGAGCATCCGCACAAGAACCAGCAGGTTCAGAGACAGCTTTTTCCCACAAGCCACAAGACTCCTGAACAAGGACAAGGACTGGAGAGTAGACGCACGCACGCACGCACGCACGCACGCACACACACACACACACACACACACACACACACACACACACACACACACACACACACACACACACACACACACACACACACACACACACACACACACACACACACACACACACACACACACACACACACACGCACACTTTCAGTGCCAGCCATAACGTTGATTAATGTCCTTGAGTGCCATCATCCACTTCAATGATAGCGTTAAAAACGCATAATCTATGTTTTAAATTATGGCTATGTGTCTAATCTGCCCGTCGCTTATCAATGACTTGTTTGCAGTCAACTGTTGAAGGCAGAGGTTCTGTGTAGTATTGTTAGTAACTGTCTAACTGCATATATAACTGTGTACACTAGTAACTGTCTAACTGCATATATAACTGTTTCCACTAGAGGGCGCTCTAGGCAGAGACACTCAGGAACACCGCTAGGTGGCGAGTATAAATAGTGGTGTCTCCTCCCACTTCTTTCTCTTTCCCCCAGTCTCTCAGGGAGAGAAGACCTGTAGTGTTACTGCTCTGCCATGTGAATAATAAACCACGCCAGTTAAGGCTCAAGATAGAAACCATGCCTCTTGACCACATTATTGTCGCCCTATAGCCGAATTCTGTTTTTTTTTTTTTTATCCACTTTTTCTCCCATTTTCTATATTTTCTCCCATCCCAATTTCGTATCATCCAATTCAACCCTCCCCTGTCACGGACGCTGTTTCTTGCCTCCCACAAGCCGGCTGCAATGTGGACTAAGTCATACATAGCACAAGTCCCCTCCGGTACTTGAGGTAACAGCAGTCGCATTTTTATTTTATTTTTTTTTATTTTTTTTATTATTGCAAAACAAAAATTATTAAAAGTCAGTACTCAACACATAATGCATAATGAAACTAACAGACAAGGTGGCTAAAATGATATGCAAGTACAGAAACAGAAAACAAAAAAAAAGTCTATAATAATATTTTAACGTATATAGTGTATATCCAACGAAATTACCAATTATACAAATGCCTTATACAGGATATACCCCTAATACCTATTTTCTAAAACCCTACACATATATGCTCCAGCTCGAACCCCCCCCTCCCGGACCCCTCCTTGGATAGTACCTCCATTATCCCTCACTCTAACCAGACACTACCATTATAAGCTAGCTTTTATTCTCTCCACCACTTCTAACCACATTGACATTTTGGATTCGTTGAGACCCAGAATTCTTGCTGTAGATATTTCTTGATAAATCACATCGAGATATGTAAGAGACCAAACCTTCCTGCAAATTTTTTCCGGTTGAAACCAGCGTGATGCGATCAGTTTTTTAGCTACTGTGATACCCGATAAAACCAATCTCTTTAGCTGTGGATTTACTGCAAACTCAAAAACATCATTCAATAGTAATACAGAGGGGTGTACTGGTATATTCCAAGATACGAGTTTTGATAATTGATGGGTCACATCTTTCCAGAATGCCTTAACTGGTGGGCAGTCCCAATACATGTGCATAAATGTCCCTTCGTCTCCATTTGTACATTGGGAGCATTTTGAGTCTTGTTTAAGGCCCATTCTGTTCAGTCTTACAGGAGTCAAGTATGTCCTGTCACTGTGAATATAGTTAAGATTGATTTGTTGATGGTCCGGGTTCCTTGATGAAAGACGGACATTTGCCCATGCTTCTTGCCAATCAAAGTCACTTTCCAGGTCTGGTATATCCCTCCTCCAGACAGAGTCTAGTTGGAGGGTTTCATACGAGGACGTTAGTAATTGATGATAAAAACCTGATACAAAACCTCTCAATTTATCTCTTTCATAGAAGAATTTGTGGTATCTGTGGTGTTCAACTGGTATGTCTAATGGAACACCGTGAGACCTCAAACATAGGCGTAACTGTATGTAAAAAAGCCATGTGGACTCGGTGAGGTTAAACTTTGTGCATATTTCTCCATAACTACAAAAACCCTGGTTATAAAGAATATCCCCTAATGAGTGTATGCCTTGCTCTTCCCATATAGGGAATCTTATAGGACGTTTTTCCATTAAGAGTGCATTGTTATTGAATATGTGTTATGGTTTGTAACCGACCCCAATCGCACAACACAAGACAGGTATGAGAGTAAGCCAAGAACTGGGCATTTATTGAAACACACAGAAAACGGCACTGTCCCTTTAAGGGAGAACACAAATTACTGGAAAACAAGAAATGGGAAAAAGGCACAGTGCCTTTAAGAGGCGAGCTGGCTAAGGGGAAGGCTAAGGGAAACAGGACAGGGCAAGGGACAAGGGCAGGAACTGGGAGGACTAGGAGGACTGGACAGGGATGACTAGGAGGACTAGGAGGGGGGAAACAGGGACAGAGGCCCGCGGAGGCGGGCTGGGGACAGGGAGGACTAGGAGGACTAGACGGACTGGACGGACTGGACAGGGAGGACTAGAGAGGGGAAATAGGGACAGAGGCCCGCGGAGGCGGGCTGGGGACAGGGAGGACTAGGAGGGCTAGAAGGACTGGACAGGGAGGACTAGGAGGACTAGAGAATGGAAAACAGACAAAGACTGGGATACAAGCATTAGAAGAATGTTGCTGCTCTGCAGCTTCTCCCGGGAAGGTTCGTCTGAGGAATCAGACAGTGACGTCAGAGCCGCTCTGCAGAATCCTCTCGGCAGCTCTCCGAGGTGGTAACGGGACAGAGAGGGAGAGAGAGAGCGGGTTAGCTCAGAGTACAGTTGGGAACAGAGCAGGTGACAGGAGAAGTGACTTGTCCCAAAACAGAGTAATCCAAGTGACTGAATCTTCTGTGTAAATACACACTGTGAGTAATGTCCCGACAACAATCCACGTGATAGAATCTTCGGTGCAAATACACACAGTGAGCGAAGTCCCAATTATAATCCAAGTGATAATATCTTCGGTGTGAATACACACAGTAAGCGATGTCCCAATAATAATCCAGGTGATAATATCTTCGGTGTGAATACACACAGTGAGCAAAGTTCAAGCAAATATTATCCCAAATGAACAATCCAAAAAGCAGGCACAGGGTGAGTGACAGTCAGAACAAAAAGCAGGATCTCTTCAGTGTTTAACACACACGAAAAATGATAGGGTCAAAAAGACAGTCTTGCAAACTCACCCAGGCGCTGTGCGTAAAGAGAGCAGGATCAAAACAGGGGGAGCGCGTCGCTACGGGGAACGGGTTGTCCAGCATCGTTACCGGGAACGGGTTGTCCAAGCGGAGGTCTGAGTGGTGCGCGACTAGAGTGCGTCAGGATGCGCGTCTGGAGTGAAGAGCGCGTCAGGCTCGGAGGTCTGGATGAGCGTCTGGAGTGCGTCTGGATGCGCGTCTGGATGCGCGTCTGGAGTGAAGAGCGCGTCAGGCTCGGAGGTCTGGATGAGCGTCTGGAGTGCGTCTGGATGCGCGTCTGGATGCGCGTCAGGAGTGAAGAGCGCGTCAGGTTCGGAGGTCTGGATGGTGCGCGTCTGCTTGGAGTACGCGCCGGTACGGAGAGCGCATCTGCTGCGCGGAGGTCTGGAGTGGAACACCGGAATACCTCCCGTAGAGGTTTAGAGAGCGCAGTACGGTGTCTCCTTCCAGGCTAACGGCGACAGGTGGCGAAGGCTTGAGCGCATCTGGCGCGGAGGTCTGGGGTGGAACACTGGAATACCTCCCTTAGAGAATTAGAGAGCGCAGTACAATATCTCCCTCCAGGCAACGGCGACAGGTGGCCAAAGCCTGCACCTCGTCTCACGCCGGAGATAAACAGCATACAGACAGAAACAGAACTCCCGTAGGAGCCTATAGACAGAGAACCTCCCGAAGGAGTTAGGTGATAGAGATATGATACGGAACGACCCGACAAGGCCAGAGGGGAAGAGCGAGGTACTTAAAGCCCAAAGGGGAACTAATTAGAATACACGTCAGGTGCGTGAAGGTAATTGATACTTGAAACTAGAAGTGTGTGTTCGGCACCAGACCAATCAAACACATAATGACAGGTAGTCCAAGGGTGTGGCTGCTGAAGAGCAAACGAACGCGAGGGTGGGGGCTAGTGAAGTGAGGAGACAGGGAATTAAAGTACAGGGAACAGGAATTAAAGGTCCAGGGAGAGGAGAACCTCACAGTACCCCCCCCTCCACGGGAGCCACCGGGCGACCCAAAAACACAGACAGAGGGGCAGGGGAAAAAACAAGGCAACAAAACAAAAAGTACTGGGCCATGCTAGCAGGGGAAGCTACAACAAAAGTGGGGCTAGCAAAGGAACAGGGCAGCTGAGGGGTAACTAGGGAAGCCGAGGGGCAACTAGAGGAGCTGAGGGGTAACCAGAGGAGCAGAGGGGTCACCATGGTAGCTGAGGGGTAACTAGAGGAGCTGAGGGGTAACTAGAGGAGCAGAGGGGTAACCATGGTAGCTGAGGGGTAACTAGAGGAGCTGAGGGGTAACTAGAGGAGCCGAGGGGTAACTAGAGGAGCTGAGGGGTAACTAGAGGAGCTGAGGGGTAACAGCCAGGGCACTGATAGCCACAGGGCCTATGCTAGCTGTACCGCTACATTAACATAGAGGCTGCGCTAGCTGCCGGAGCTAGGCTAGCAGACAGGGCTGGAACAGGGGCACTGGAGAGGGGAACAGGGAAGGGGCTAGCAGAGGGAAAGGGTAGCTGCCAGGGCACTGATAGCTACAGGGCCTATGCTAGCTGTACTGCTACATTAACAAAGAGGCTGCGCTAGCTGCCGGAGCTAGGCTAGCAGACAGGGCTGGAACAGGGGCACTGGAGAGGGGAACAGGGAAGGGGCTAGCAGAGGGAAAGGGTAGCTGCCAGGGCACTGATAGCTACAGGGCCTATGCTAGCTGTACTGCTACATTAACATAGAGGCTGCGCTAGCTGCCGGAGCTAGACTGGCAGACAGGGCTGGACCAGCATGAGAGAACAAGCTAGCTGGAAGGACAGTCCTAGCTGAGAGAGAAAACTGACCTTGCTAGCTGAAGGGGCAGTCCTAGCAGTGGGAGCAAACTGACCTTGCTAGCTGAAGGGGCAGTCCTAGCAGTGGGAGAAAACTGACCTTGCTAGCTGAAGGGGCAGTCCTAGCAGTGGGAGAAAAACTGACCTTGCTAGCTGAAAGGGCAGTCCTAGCAGTGGGAAAACTGACCTTGCTAGCTGAAAGGGCAGTCCTAGCAGTGGGAAAACTGACCTTGCTAGCTGAAAGGGCAGTCCTAGCAGTGGGAAAACTGACCTTGCTAGCTGAAAGGGCAGTCCTAGCAGTGGGAGAAAACTGACCTTGCTAGCTGAAAGGGCAGTCCTAGCAGTGGGAAAAACTGACCTTGCTAGCTGAAAGGGCAGTCCTAGCAGTGGGAAAAAACTGACCTTGCTAGCTGAAAGGGCAGTCCTAGCAGTGGGAAAATTGACCTTGCTAGCTGAAAAGGCAGTCCTAGCAGTGGGAAAAAACTGACCTTGCTAGCTGAAAGGGCAGTCCTAGCAGTGGGAAAAACTGACCTTGCTAGCTGAAAGGGCAGTCCTAGCAGTGGGAAAACTGACCTTGCTAGCTGAAAGGGCAGTCCTAGCAGTGGGAAAAAACTGACCTTGCTAGCTGAAAGGGCAGTCCTAGCAGTGGGAGAAAACTGACCTTGCTAGCTGAAAGGGCAGTCCTAGCAGTGGGAAAACTGACCTTGCTAGCTGAAGGAGCAGTCCTAGCAGTGGGAAGGCTACACAAAAAGTGGAGGCCATGCAGAGGGACCGGGTTAGCTGCCTGGGCATGGCTAGCTACAGGGCCTATGCTAGCTGCAAGGGCTGCATTAACATAGAGGCTGTGCTAACAGCCGGGGCTAAGCTAGCAGACTGGGGCCATGCAGAGGGACTGGGTTAGCTGCCTGGGCATGGCTAGCTACAGGGCCTATGCCAGCAGCAAGGGCTGCATTAACATAGAGGCTGTGCTAGCAGCCGGGGCAAAGCTAGCAGACTGGGGCCATGCTGGTAGTAGAGGCCTAACAAGCTGCAGGGGAGCTAACGAGGCTAACAGGGAAGCAAACAGGGGAGTCAACAGGCTAACAGGGGAGCTAACAGGGGAGACTAACAAGCTAACAGGGGAGCTAACAGGGCTAACAGGGAAGCTAACAGGGCTAACAGGAAAGACTAACAGGCTAAACAGGGGAGCTAACAGGGGAACTAACAGGGGAACTAGAGGGGAAAAAAAAAAAGGGCAAACTCAACATACACCGTCTGTGCTGGCTGGGGTCGTCGATGGGTCGGGTCGTACTGTTATGGTTTGTAACCGACCCCAATCGCACAACACAAGACAGGTATGAGAGTAAGCCAAGAACTGGGCATTTATTGAAACACACAGAAAACGGCACTGTCCCTTTAAGGGAGAACACAAATTACTGGAAAACAAGAAATGGGAAAAAGGCACAGTGCCTTTAAGAGGCGAGCTGGCTAAGGGGAAGGCTAAGGGAAACAGGACAGGGCAAGGGACAAGGGCAGGAACTGGGAGGACTAGGAGGACTGGACAGGGATGACTAGGAGGACTAGGAGGGGGGAAACAGGGACAGAGGCCCGCGGAGGCGGGCTGGGGACAGGGAGGACTAGGAGGACTAGACGGACTGGACGGACTGGACAGGGAGGACTAGAGAGGGGAAACAGGGACAGAGGCCCGCGGAGGCGGGCTGGGGACAGGGAGGACTAGGAGGGCTAGAAGGACTGGACAGGGAGGACTAGGAGGACTAGAGAATGGAAAACAGACAAAGACTGGGATACAAGCATTAGAAGAATGTTGCTGCTCTGCAGCTTCTCCCGGGAAGGTTCGTCTGAGGAATCAGACAGTGACGTCAGAGCCGCTCTGCAGAATCCTCTCAGCAGCTCTCCGAGGTGGTAACGGGACAGAGAGGGAGAGAGAGAGCGGGTTAGCTCAGAGTACAGTTGGGAACAGAGCAGGTGACAGGAGAAGTGACTTGTCCCAAAACAGAGTAATCCAAGTGACTGAATCTTCGGTGTAAATACACACTGTGAGTAATGTCCCGACAACAATCCACGTGATAGAATCTTCGGTGCAAATACACACAGTGAGCGAAGTCCCAATTATAATCCAAGTGATAATATCTTCGGTGTGAATACACACAGTAAGCGATGTCCCAATAATAATCCAGGTGATAATATCTTCGGTGTGAATACACACAGTGAGCAAAGTTCAAGCAAATATTATCCCAAATGAACAATCCAAAAAGCAGGCACAGGGTGAGTGACAGTCAGAACAAAAAGCAGGATCTCTTCAGTGTTTAACACACACGAAAAATGATAGGGTCAAAAAGACAGTCTTGCAAACTCACCCAGGCGCTGTGCGTAAAGAGAGCAGGATCAAAACAGGGGGAGCGCGTCGCTACGGGGAACGGGTTGTCCAGCGTCGTTACCGGGAACGGGTTGTCCAAGCGGAGGTCTGAGTGGTGCGCGACTAGAGTGTGTCAGGATGCGCGTCTGGATGCGCGTCTGGAGTGAAGAGCGCGTCAGGCTCGGAGGTCTGGATGAGCGTCTGGAGTGTGTCTGGATGCGCGTCTGGATGCGCGTCTGGAGTGAAGAGCGCGTCAGGCTCGGAGGTCTGGATGAGCGTCTGGAGTGCGTCTGGATGCGCGTCTGGATGCGCGTCAGGAGTGAAGAGCGCGTCAGGCTCGGAGGTCTGGATGGTGCGCGTCTGCTTGGAGTACGCGCCGGTACGGAGAGCGCATCTGCTGCGCGGAGGTCTGGAGTGGAACACCGGAATACCTCCCGTAGAGGTTTAGAGAGCGCAGTACGGTGTCTCCTTCCAGGCAAACGGCGACAGGTGGCGAAGGCTTGAGCGCATCTGGCGCGGAGGTCTGGGGTGGAACACTGGAATACCTCCCTTAGAGAATTAGAGAGCGCAGTACAATATCTCCCTCCAGGCAACGGCGACAGGTGGCCAAAGCCTGCACCTCGTCTCACGCCGGAGATAAACAGCATACAGACAGAAACAGAACTCCCGTAGGAGCCTATAGACAGAGAACCTCCCGAAGGAGTTAGGTGATAGAGATATGATACGGAACGACCCGACAAGGCCAGAGGGGAAGAGCGAGGTACTTAAAGCCCAAAGGGGAACTAATTAGAATACACGTCAGGTGCGTGATGGTAATTGATACTTGAAACTAGAAGTGTGTGTTCGGCACCAGACCAATCAAACACATATTGACAGGTAGTCCAAGGGTGTGGCTGCTGAAGAGCAAACGAACGCGAGGGTGGGGGCTAGTGAAGTGAGGAGACAGGGAATTAAAGTACAGGTAACAGGAATTAAAGGTCCAGGGAGAGGAGAACCTCACAATATGGGAGTATGATTATGCCATTTTTGAGGGTTAGGATATTTTTTTGTGTTTCACGCCATACCCGGATTGCATGGGTAATTATGGGGCCAAATTTCCGCTCACAGTGCTTGATTGGTAGTTTAGTGTGTGCTATGTCTATGTGGGGCTACTATGTTTTCTTCCAATTTTCTCCAGGATGCCAATGCCTGGGGATCAAACCATATTGTCAATGGTCTTAATGTGTATGCCTTAAAATATTGGAAAAAATCTGGAACTGCCAAGCCACGTCTGCTTTATTTCTCTGTGCGGTGGATCTTTTTATGTGAGGTGGTTTGTTATTCCAAATAAATTTGTATGTGGAGGAGTGTAATCTTTTCCAGTAACCCTCTGGAGGGGGTAACGGTAGCATTGAACTGATGAAGTTGATTCTTGGTAGTACATCCATCTTAACTATTGATACCCTTCCCTGTACTGAGTTTTTAAGTTTTGCCCACCTGTCCAGGTCGTCTTTGATTTTGTTCTGTATTTTTGTGTAATTGTGCTTCACCGTTTGTCTTATGGTGGGAAATATTTCCACACCCAAGCATCTAAAATGTTTTACCATGGGTATCTCACCTGGGAGGGTTGTGTCTTTTTTTGCATGGGTGTTAAGTGGAATGAATGAATGAATGAAAACTTTATTTAACAGATTGCAGAATGGGTACAATACAGTACGGCTCAATACATACAATTGTTAAGGGGATGCAGACCTGAGAAAGACGTTTGTCTTGTTTCCATCAGGGTCCCCCAGGAAAGCCGACTTCGGCCAATTTATTTTAAATCCCGATAAATCACCAAAGTTCTCTATCAACTTGAGTAGATGAGGCAATGTGGTGTTGGGGCTTTGCATGAACAATATTACGTCATCCGCATATAAACTAATTTTATGTTGTGTGCCCTTGATTACGATTGGTTCTATGTATTGGGATTGTCTTATATATTGTGCTAAAGGCTCTAATGATAGATCGAATAGTCCGGGACTAAGAGGGCAACCCTGTCTGGCTGAGCGTGATACCGGAAAGATTTTGGAGATGAATGTACCTGTTGTAATCATGGCCGATGGGTCTTTGTATAATACTTTAATCATATCAATGAATCCTTTTCCTAACCCCATCCTTTCTAATACTGCCCATAGAAACGACCATTCCAGCCTGTCAAATGCTTTCATAGCATCCAGGGACAGCATCGCCTTAGGTATGGTGTCTTCTTTGTCTGCATCTAGTACGTGCAGTATTCGTCTTATGTTATCATTGATCAGGCGACCTCTTATGAAGCCAGTTTGGTCCGGATGAACTAAAGACGTCATATGCTTTTGTAATCTGATGGCTAATACCTTAGAGTACAGTTTGACATCGGTTCCGAGGAGGCTTAAGGGTCTGTAACTGCCGCACTCGGTGGGGTCTTTGTCTTTTTTGAGAAGGACTGAAATGAGTGCAATATTGTCGTGTTTATGGAAGCTCCCCTCCTTGACTGAGTATAAGATCATATTTAGTAATAAGGGTCCAAATATGTCCCAACAAGAAAGGTACATTTCTGATGGGATACCGTCTCTTCCAGGAGCCTTACCATTTTTCATTTCGGATATGGCCTTCTTGAGTTCCTCTAGTGTGATCGGTGCTTCTAACTGTTTAGCGTCGTCCTCCGAAAGTTTAGGGAGAATAATTTGATTAAGATATGTGTCCAATTTGTTTTGATCAAAGGTCGTTTCTGATTTATATAAGTCGGAGTAGAATCTTTGAATGTATCGTTTATTATTTTGGGGTCTGTTACAAGTACTTGTTGTTTTCTAATGGCAGTTATATCTGCAAATTTTGCATTAATTCTTAATCGCATGGCTAATAGGTGACTAGGTTTAGAACCTTGGGAGTACTGCTGTTGTCTTGTGCTGCGTATTTGCATTTCCGATTTTTGTCTGTATATGGCATTGATCTCTGTTTTTAGTACGTTAACTTGATTTTCTAGTCTAGTTGAGTTGTTGTATTTTAAAGAATTAAATAACGTTGAGTAAAGCGTTTCCAGTTCAGACAGTTTTGTGCATTGATTCTTGCGCAATATGGAGGAAAATCTATCCGTGAAATCCTTGATCATACCCTTTACCGACATCCATATTATTCTGGGGTCTTGCACCGCGTTTGCATTCTCCCGTAGGAATACTGTGAGAGCTTCTTTGAGTTGTGTAATGAATTCCTTGTTGTTAAGCAGCATCGTATTAAAACGCCATCTTGGGGCCCGGGAAGATAGTATACCAAATGTTGCTTTTAGGAGTAAATAACAGTGATCTGAAAGCGCATTGGGTATCATTTCCACTTCATATTTATCAAATAGTCTCGGGGATGCAAAGACATAATCAATTCTGGATAATGTGTTATGTCTCGCCGATCGACAGGAGTACTTTCGGGTCGTGGGATTAAGTGAACGCCATAAATCATTTACGCCTGTAGTCTTTGACCAATCTTTTAATGCTTTAGATGAATTTTTTTGTTCGCTGGAAAAGGCGAGGTAAGATTTGTCCATCCTTGGATTCCAAATGGCATTAAAATCCGCACCTATTATAAATGAGTACTCGGGATGGTTTAACATTTCATCGGTTAGTGAAGTGAAGAAACCCTCTTCGTACAAATTTGGGGCATATACCGCTGCCAACGCTATTTTCCTGTTATTGTGTACAATCCTAGCTGTAGTTATACGCCCCTCAGCATCCGACCATACCCCTTTAATTCGATATTTAATTTACGTCTGACGACTATGGCTACACCTCGAGTTCTCGTACCAAAAGAAGAGTGACTAATATTATGGTATGTGTTATCCGCTAACGTATCTATGTCTTCCTCTAAAATGTGCGTTTCGCTTAGTAGAGCCACGTCCACATGTTCTTTTTTCATCAGTGTGAGCACGCTTTTGCGTTTGTGTTGTTTGTTTATCCCACCAGTGTTCCATATCATTATATTCAAACTAGCCATAATCTATGCATGTTTTTGTGTAGTTTTTGGTAATGCTTCTGGAGTGCGAAGCTACAATAGATGTACATCCAATTATTGAGGTCCCGTTGAGAGCCGAGCTTAAAAACATATATATATACAAATAAAAATCCCCTATTTTCCCCTCACCCAGAGAGTCGTACAGGCCTGTGTTCCAAAAACACATCCTCCGCGTATGACTCTCTCCCTTAGGCCACCGGATTGCCCAAACTGAGCTTTGTAATCCTAATCTTCCTATGCTAATTGCCATAGGATCTAACATTTTCATTCTAATACAATAGAATGTCGCTTTTGGTCTTGCGCCTTCCCTTACTGTAATGAAATATTATGAAAAATGAAAAAAAAAAGAATAAACTTTCATCGATATATTCATTTGAACCCTCTACTAACTTATGTAGGAAACATCAGGAAAAAGGAAAATATTGTAGAGAAGCATTAACACCTTAATATGAAGAACAATGGAAAAGAACAATGTAAGATAAAAGAGAGAGAAAAAATAAAAAATTAAAAAAAGATAAAAATAAGGAGTGAGAGATAGAATAATACTCAACGTGGAGAAGCCACTAGAACAGAATTGAGTAATTAGATAAAATAGAAAAACAGAGCCTTTTAGAGCTACAATGTGTCAATCTCTTCATCAGTGGAGTGATTACTTAAATTGTTAGAATAACCTTGTTGTGCTCATACGTTTAGGTGTGGTTGATTTTTTTAAAGTTTTATTAAGGCCTGATTAAACTTCAGTCAATTGATCATATGCTATGTTTATACACACCGGATGTTAATGTTAGAGTTGCAAGCCTTCGTTGTTATGGTGCATTATATTCTAGAAGGTTGTAGAATACACTAGTACTAACAGACTGTTGTTGTGTTCCAGAATGCTCTAAGTGACCCAGAGCAGTCGAGCGATAAGCCCAGAATCTTCCAGATTGTTCTTATTGTCAATGATATGTTCTTGTCTCCACGGAGACCAGTGGTCTGAAAATATAATGCATTACGAATCGTATTATACACAATACGCATTGGTGTAGGCGGCCTGCATATCATCCGCTACTTTTGATGAACACAGATAAAGTCATTCTAATACTGAAATACACAGAGAAAGAGAGAGATGAAAAGGCTTATCTGTTTTCAGACAGTGTTTCGTTCTGCCTTGGGGGTTCTGCTCCATGACGATTCCAGTATTCCTCAGCTTCTTTAGGTGTGTGTAATCCAATCCTACGGTTGTCCCTGCCCACGATCGATAACAGCGCCGGGTATGTTAGCCTTGGTCTGAGGCCAGACATGAACAATTTCTGCATCACCTCCTTGTAGGGTAGACGTCGAACGATGGCCTCTTTGCTTAGATCCTCATAGATAAATATTGAGTGATCACCATGTTTCAGCTTCCCCCGTTGGATGCGAGCAATTTTGATGATGTCATCTCTTATTGCCGTCTTCCGCAGAGTAACAATGATGACTCTTGGCCCGTTGCTTCTTTGCTCCCGAGAACCGATTCTGTAAGCTTGGTCCACTTTCAGCACTGTGTTTAGAAAGTTGTTACCCAAAATCACTGATAACACTGTTGGAAAGTTGTCGTCTGTGCAATTGACTGCTTCATCAAGTCCTACAATGCGGATGTTATTTCGCCTGTGGTAGCGTTGGGTTTCGAGTAGCCTCTCCATCGCTTCAACTTTAACATCTTGTATTTTCCTCCGGCATGCCTCTTCCACCCTTTCTATCTCTTTTGTTACCTCTGTCATGCCAATGCTGATGGTGTTCTCGTTCACTTTGACTGCCCGTGTAATATCTGTCACCGTATTCTCCACTGTCGTGATTCGCTCGGACTGTACAGCGACCGCTCTCATAACCTCTTCGAGTTTAGCATCGACGTGTGCTTTGAATTCATCTTTGAGTTCCTCGATGTGTAATTTGAAAGCGACCATCTGTTCTTTCATCAGGATAGTCAGTGAGTTGAAGTCGGGTGGTGTAATTGTACTGCTTGTGTCAGTTGGTGGTATGGGTGCAGTCAGGGTACCGATGGATTTGTGTGCTATTATCTTCTCAAAATCAACTGCTTTATCTCTCACGGAGCTTGTTCCTGTCGTTCCTGTTATGTTGACAACTATTGTCTCCCTGTCGGGGCCAATAGTCGATGGTCCCGGTGTAATCTCCTCTATATTCCCCTCGTTGGGGCTTGCCAACGGATCTACAGCAGCGTCACCTTGAACGTTTTTTTTTTAACGTGTTTCAATCTGCGCCGCTGGAGTTGCCGTTTCTTGTTTCTTTCCCATCTTTTCCCTATCCTTAACCATGTTGTCTTTTGATATAGTTAGTAGAAGGTCTTATTAATACATACGTTGTGGTCTAATATCTTTTCTTTTTTTTTTAAACTTTGACCATTCCGCTGTTTTTTTTTGCGTTTATCGCTTTTTCTCTGGTCAAGTATGACCGACAGAAACAGGTTGAATGGGGGTACAGATGGGGGGAAAGACACTCTGAGAAAGTTACGGCTTGTCCGGGAGTCGAACTCGCTACCCCAGATCCGTGACGAGCACGGTTGTCCCCGACACCAAATAGCGTTCGAGGTACGCGGTGAGCTACTGGAGCTCCCCCAGTCGCATCTTTTCACCTGCGCAGCTCGATCTCTCAGTGGCGAGGAGTAACGCGTGGGAGGCTCACGCTGCCCCCGACACTTCCTGATTCTACTGCGCAGGCGCACCTACCGACCTGTAGGAGTCGCTGTCCACAACGCCCGATCCCCACCCATCAGTTTCCCACCCCCTAATACGGCCAATGTGTATTAGTACGGACGACCAGCTAAACTGAAAGCAAATGTGGAGCGCTGGGCTCGAACTGACGAGCCCAGCGTCTCCAGCATTTTGTGGCGAGCGCCTTGCCCACTACGCCACGTAGCCGCCTATAGCCGAATTCTGTTAACAGGTTATGGGCCCAGATAACGCCGGGGCGAAATAATAAGGGTACTGTAGCAAGCTTAGCTAAAGTATAGGCTAGGTTAGCGCCGGGAGCACCGCGTGGCTAGACGCTAGGCCAACAAGAGCTAAAGCTAAGCCTACCACCAACGAAGAGGATGGAAAACAAGGGAAGGGGCAAATGGCCATCATTCAATGGAAAAGCAGAGGACTATGAGCTCTGGGAAGAGCGCATGCTATGCTGCATGCACGGTGCGGGGCTGAAGGAGACGATCCGGGCAGCCCCCACGGGAGAACTGACGGCGGAAGAGCAAGCCCTGGACGACCAGCGTAACGAAGCCGCTGCTTGACGACACCAGCCTGGGGCTGATATTCCGCGACACTAAAGACCGAGGCAGAGAAAGCCTGGAGGTGCTGAGAGAGCATTACATCTGGCGAGGAAGACCCAGAGTCGTGGCCCTCTACATAGCACTAACGGCCCTGAGGAAGGGGCCCACCGAGACTGTGACCGAATACGTCAACAGAGCGGAGCAGGGCGGCTAGGTGGTGTAGTGGGCAAGGCGCTCGCCATCAACGCTGGAGACGCTGGGTTCGTATCCAGCTCTCGGCGTTGCTATCTGCTTGGTTGGTTGTTCATACTAACACAATTGGCAGTGTTAGGGGTGGGAAAGCTGATGGGTGGGTCCTGGGCGTTGTGGACAGCGACCCCTACAGTTCGGTCGGGGCGCCTGCACAGCGAGGGTAGGATCTGGAGGGAGGTAGGGAGGTTCCACACGTTACACTCTCCCGGTGAGAATCTACGCTGCCAGGCTGGCTGCCGGCTGGCTGCACATGTGTCGGAGGAAAGCATGTGACAGTCTCCGGCCTCCTGGACCAACAGTAGGGGGGAGTCTGCAACAACCAGGAAGGGGGTTGGGAATTGGCATAACGAAAATCGGAAAAAAGGAGAAAAAAATTTAAAATAAATAAAATTAAATAAAAAACAGAGCGGAGCAGATCACAACGCCATTGAGGAGTGCCGGAGAAGCACCAAGCGATGGGCTAATGATGGCGATGATGATGAGAGGACTACCGGAGCTGTACAAAACAGACATGAAACTGGGACAGTTCAAGGATAAGTTAAGGAACTTCGAGGCCTCAGAAGATACCCACCCAGCCGCCGCAGAGGCGGGAGAGAGGATGCTAAAGGCCCGAGTGACGCCAAGGGAGAGGACCAGGACCAGGACGGAACTGGCGTGTTGGCGATGCGGAGAGAAAGGCCATCGGAGAAGCAACTGCACAAAGACTGTCTGGTGTAGCTTCTGCAAATCCACGGGGCACACAGACAGAGCGTGCATGAAGAAACACGACCAGAGCGAGCGATACGCGCATGGGCAAGATGACGGCCATGGACGAGACGGCGGCCAAGGACGAGACAGAGGCCACGGACAAAATGGCGGCTACGGACAAGATGGCGGCTACGGACAAGAAGACGGCTGTGGACAGGATGACGACAGCGGACACGATGGCGGCAACGGTCGACGTGAGACGGATCGAGACGACGCCCGGAGAATAACGGGACAAGAAGAATGCGCTTTCGAAGCACGGACGGCGTGCACCGCCGGGCCGGCCCAGCTGCAGCGAGCCCAGAGAAGGGGACTGATCGTGGACACAGGTGCGTCGTCCCATGTCATCAACGACAGGAGTCGGTTGAAGAAATTTGACGACACTTTCCACCCGGAGAGGCACAGCATGGAGCTGGCAGACGGGAGACGCACCTACGGATTGGCGCAAGAGAGAGGAGACGCACAGGTATGCCTCACGGACAGTAAGGGGTGCCGGCGTACGGTGACGTTAAAGAACGCTTTCTATGTACCATCGTTCCCACAAGGACTATTCTCTGTAATAGCTGCTACTGCAAGCGGTGCCAAGGTATTCTTCGATAAAGGTAAAAATGTTCTTGTAGAACCTGACGGTACACGGTTTGACATAAAGATGTACCATAGAGTATATTATCTGCAAACAGAGTGTAATGACAACGACAAGTGTAATGATAATAATGATATGTGTAGCGTGACGGCCAGTCACGATATTCAGACATGGCACAAGCTTATGGGTCATTGTAATTACGAGGATCTACTGAAACTGCAAGTAGTGTCAGAAGGCATGCACATTGAAGGAGAAAAGCGTAGACCTGACAAAAATTGTGCAGAGTGCAAAACGGGGACGTTTACTCAACCGATATACAGAAATCCCACAGACAGAGTAAGGGTACCACTTGCATTAGTTGACACGGACCTAGCCGGCCCAGTAAGCAACGAGTCCATAGGAGGCTTTGGATATGTACTGTCTTTTACAGATGTGTGCACAGGGGCAGTGTTTGTTTACTTTCTCAAAGCAAAGAGTGACACGCCCCAGGCCACGGAGAGATTCCTGGCAGACGTAGCCCCTTATGGTAACATAGGATGCTTGAGGTCCGACAACAAAACCGAGTTCACAAACAGAGAATTACAATCACTGTTGAGAAGGTATAAGACGTCATGTCCATATCCCCCACACCAGAACGGGGTGGCAGAGAGGGAATGGCATAACCTTTTCGAAATGGCTAGGAGTAAGCTAGCAGATAGTAACTTACCTAAGAGCCTATGGCATTATGCGGTGCAAGAAGCCGCTTACACCAGAAACAGGTGCTTTAATAAGCACTCTGGCACCACCCCGTATACAGCACTGACAGGAAAGAAGTGTAATCTAGCCAGAATGCACCGATTTGGATCAGTGTGTTATGCGTACCTGCAGGACAGGGGAAAGCCCAAGTCCAGAGGGGTAAAAGGATTTTTCGTAGGACATGACAAGGGAAGCCCCACTTTCCTAGTTTATCATCCCGGTAACGGGAGAGTGCAGAAACACATGCTAGTCGAGTTTGTCACGAAGGCAACAGGTGAGAGCGAGACACAGACAGAGGAGCCAGAGCTGGACTCCAGAGTAAGGTGTGTAGAAACAGAGACACATCAACCCAGTGTACTTAGTACGGTCGTGCAGGCAGACAGTAAGCAACCCCCAGAGGGCGATGACGAGGAGCACCCGAGGGTGACGTCAAGTGCCCCAAGCAGTGGGAGGTATCCCTCAAGGGAACACAAACCCCCAAAGTATCTGACAGACTATGCCCGGAAAGGGAGTGACGAGGAGGACAGTACACCTACCCCCGTTGATTACTACTACAGGGTAGTCAGTGGGGTAACCCCAACCTTGAAAGAGGTCACATTGTCCCCCGAAGAGGGCCGACAGACAGTGGGAGGGAAATGGGTGTATTCAACCAAGTTACCAGAGGGCAGACAGACAGTGGGAGGGAAATGGGTGTATTCAATCCAGGAGGGTATTGAAGGCCACGACAAATACAAAGTGTGGTTCATAGCAAATTGCTTAAAGGCTGAAGGAGGGTACTCCATGTTTAAATAATGAAGGAGAGGCTACACTGCTTAAAGGCAGGAGGAGGATACTCTAGGTTTAAATACGGGAGGAGTAGAATCCAGGTTTAAATACCTGATTAGAGTCCATGTCTAAATACTGAAATGGATCCTATGTTTAACCCCAAGTTTAAGTACAGAGGTGGGTGATTGTTTAATTCCATGTTTATGTACAGAGGTGGATGACTTACCATGTTCTCAATGATGTAACTATGTGGGAAAGACCCTGAAACGTTTAGACATGTAAGAATGTAGATCAAGGGAAACACCATGTGATCAAAGACTATCAGTAGGATGCTCAGAAACTGAAAAATTTACAGAGATGCTGTGGGTAGCCTCATTTATTTAACAATGTGTACCCGCCCTGACCAATGGTTTGTAGAGAGTGGATTGTCACAGCATTTGGCTGACCCCATAGAGGAGCATTTGGATTACAGCCAAACATGTTTTTTTTGTTATCTTAAAGGTACATGATATTGTGTGAGTTTGAATACAGACAGCTCACTCACTGGTTTCGTGCGAAAACAAAGAAGCAGCCCACAATGGTACTATCAACTAGTGTAGCCGAATATACGGCTCTAGCTCTGACCATACATGAGTGTGTTTATCCAGAACAACTGTTAGAAGTGATGGAGATAAAATTACGAGTATATTGTTTAATATGTAATAGGTAATTGGAATGTACTCTCTATACCAGATAAGGTGGTTTTTGAAGATGAGGGGCATATTGTCAACATCAGTTAAAAATTATGGACACTGTTGTTTATGAGGACAACCAGGGAACCATTGTGAGTAGGAACCCAGTGTTTCAACATAGATGTAAACATGCCAATATAGAAAATATCATCTCATCAGATCTGTCATCAGAGAAGAAAGGATGACACCGGTTTACTGTCCAACGGACGACAGAGTAGCAGACACTATGAGGAAACCTGTTCCAAATTAAAATTTAAGGGATTTGCAAGGGTCATGTTTAATGTGAAAGTATTGACTGTCATACCCTGTTGATGTTTTTGGATTATATTATTTCCTTTGTAAAATGTTTTTCCAAGAAGTTATCCAGTATGCTAAACCCTAAGTGGGAGTGTTGAAGGCAGAGGTTCTGTGTAGGATTGTTAGTAACTGTCTAACTGCATATATAACTGTTTACACTAGTAACTGTCTAACTGCATATATAACTGTTTCCACTAGAGGGCGCTCTAGGCGGAGACACTCAGGAACACCGCCAGGTGGCGAGTATAAATTGTGGTGTCTCCTCCCACTTCTTTCTCTTTCCCCCAGTCTCTCAGGGAGAGAAGACCTGTAGTGTTACTGCTCTGCCATGTGAATAATAAACCACGCCAGTTAAGGCTCAAGATAGAAACCATGCCTCTTGACCACATTATTGTCGCCCTATAGCCGAATTCTGTTAACATCAACATTGTCGAAACGGATTGTTTTTTAATCGGTTCATATCCTTTTTATAGCATTTCGAAAAGCTATTGTTTTCTCGAAAATTTCCGGAAAATAGAAAGATTCCGTCATAAACGGCATTTATTGGAATATTCTCGAATACACTAGACACGTTGTCATTTGTCGGCCTATTTATGAATAGTTTTCAAATAGATAGTATATGTGTACTTATGCACGGTATAGAAGCGAGCTGAGAAATCGATTCTCTTATTTCCTCAACAGCACACACACACACACACACACACACACACACACACACACACCGCCACAGACTGAGTTTCTTCCCCCCAGCGGCTCGCCTGGTTAACGAGTCAGGTGTCCCCCTGCTCCACCCCCCCTCTATGGCGAGCTGCTAGGGCTGGACTTCTGGACTTGAACTATGCTGCACTGTATCCATGTCCCCTACCACTACCACTGCACTTTACTGTCTTATTGTTGTCTCACTGTTCTGTCCTGTTTTGCACTTATTTATTTATCATTATTATTATTTTGTTGTTCCTATTTGTGAATAATCATGCACTGAAATGTCAAATCACGTTCCATTTGTACCTGTACAATATGGTGAATAAAGTCATCTGAATCTGAATCTGAATCTGAATCTGACGGGACACGCTGTTATCTCAGTGAAGACAGCTCTGATTATCCTAAAACTGGTAACAGACTCCTTACCTTAGATCAGATGTTCTCCAAAAAGATTATTCCAATTCCTGATCGCAATTCCAAATATTGATTGCGTTTATTGATTGATTATTGGCTGCTGTAAATATATATTCCAGGCTGCCTTCCATCTCGGATCACTTCCCTCGTCATCAGATCCCTCGCCAGCATAGTGGAGCCAGTAGGCTCCCCCCCCCCCCCACAGATCCACCAGTCTAATCAAATGGCTTGCAGTTACACAGGGAGGGATAGACGATAGGGGGCGGCATTTTTTTAACTTAAACTTGAGCTCTTTTGCCTAGAGCTTGTTTGGCAGGATTGCAGATTCTACATCTAAAGCCATCAAACACGCTTTTAACATGTTCTAACAAGGCAGATGATCAAGGCGCTTTGCTTTGGTTTCTGACAGGGGTGTAAAGTACTTGAGTAATTGTACTTTGCTACAATACTTAAGTACTGTTTTGGGGGGATTTGTACTTTACTCAAGTATTATTAGGTTTGTATACTTGTACTTTTAATCAATTACATTTCAGAGAAAAAAATATATACTTTTTACTCCTTACATTTAAAATGCAGACCTACAAAGTACAAATCTCGCCGGTCCAACCATTTTAATTAGTATATTTGTTTCTCTGGCCGAACTAACGTTAACGTTATTAATCCTGCGGCCGCGCTTTATTTAAAAACAGCCAATCAAATCCCCATCAATGGAAAATTAACCCGCCCATACCCATGCTGATTGGTCCTTGTACAAGACTAGACATCAGGGATCTTTGATTAAACACCTGCTATCAGAAGAATAGACAGTCAGAAAAAAAGTTTTTACTTTTACTTTTTAGTACTTAAGTACATTTAAAAGTAGAAACTTTTTTACTTTTACTCAAGTGTGTTTTCAGCCAGATACGCTGACTTTTACTTGAGTAAGATTTTGAGACGGTACCCATACTTCTGGGTACTTTTAACTTTTTACACCCCTGGTTTCTGACATGTGACACATCTTGGGATCAGATTTTAGTTTTGGGAAAAGTGGTTCATATGGACACCCTGTTCTATCATACATCCCTAACCATTCTGATCATTATCATAAATAATAAAAGCAACGGTGAAAATTCTACTTTTGATGGTCTGTCCATCTGAGAGAAACAGTTCACCTGTAGACCAGCTGTGTCCTCTGGGCCCAGCAGAACATCTCTCCTCAGCCAGCCTGACTCACTGCTGCCCTCTGGTGGGCTCAGCCAGCTCCTACTCCAGGACTCAGTCTGACTCACTGCTGCCCTCTGGTGGGCTCAGCCAGCTCCTACTCCAGGACTCAGCCTGACTCACTGCTGCCCTCTGGTGGGCTCAGCCAGCTCCTGCTCCAGGACTCAGCCTGACTCACTGCCTCCCTCTGGTGGGCTCAGCCAGCTCCTGCTCCAGGTGGTAGTTTCATGGTAGTTTCATGGTAATCTCAGTTTTACTGTGGTACCTGCCGTTGTATAATTAACTGACCATGGTACTGTCATGGTAAATGTCATGTATCGCCATGGTAAATATTACCATGATATAATCCAATTAAAACCATGATACACATTATATATTGGCGTGTGTTTCAAGATTCAAGAGATTTATTCGTCACATACAGACAGACACGAGACACGTAGTGAAATGAAGGTGGCCATGCCCACCTTGATTGTGCAAGAATAAAAATAAAAATAAAATAGAATAGATAATAAAATAGACAAGATCAAATACAATACAATGCTAAGCTTATTAAGGTGTGTGTGTCTGTGTGTAGTATGTGTGTGAGTGTGTGTGTATGTGTGTGTGGGTTTGTGTGTGTATGTGTGTGTGTGAGTGTGTTCACAACAGGGGAACTATCTTATAAATGGCCTTTTCCATGGGTTTGTTTTCTAGCAATGTGGGGTTGTACCAACACTGTCCAGATCGCGTCTATGCTGTTCGGTTTCCGGGTTCCTCTGATTGGCCACTAAGCCCATGTGACCCTACGCTAGCACGCCCCCCTTATCGCTTACGCCGTGCATGCGCATGAGCCACGCCAAGCTCCTCAGCCTCCTCAGCCGCTTAACGCAATTTATACGCATGGAAGTATTGACTACACCGTAACGAATCATTAAAAAAATATACCGTTGAATGAATGAATGAATGAATGAATGAATGAATGAATGAATGAATGAATGAATGAATGATGAATGAATGAAAACTTTATTTAACAGATTGCAGAATGGGTACAATACAGTACGGCTCAATACACACAATTGTTAAGGGGATGCAGACCATGTTGTTTCTTTACACATATGTTGGATTATGTAATTGGTTTGTCATGACAAACCAATAAAAAATCGCTACTTTACATCAGGGTGAACGCTGTTGGTGCCAGCACCCACTTCAATGACAGAGCTCTCATATTTGCGAATGCATAAACTATATCTTAAATTATGGCTATGTGTCATTCGCAACAGTGTTCACCCTGATGTAAACAAAACAAGTCATTGATAAGCGACGGCCATATTAGACACATAGCCATAATTTAAGATATAGTTTATGCATTCGCAAATATGAGAGCTCTGTCATTCGCAACAGCGTTCACCCTGATGTAAACAAAACAAGTCATTGATAAGCGACGGCCATATTAGACACATAGCCATAATTTAAGATATAGTTTATGCATTCGCAAATATGAGAGCTCTGTCAATTGATAAGCGACGGCCATATTAGACACATAGCCATAATTTAAGATATAGTTTATGCATTCGCAAATATGAGAGCTCATTGAAGTGGGTGGTGGCACCAACAGCGTTCACCCTGATGTAAAGTAGCGATTTTTGATTGGTTTGTCATGACAAACCAATTACATAATCCAACATATGTGTAAAGAAACAACATATTCCAGTTAACGGTATATTTTTTTAATCATTCGTTACGGCGTAGTCAATACTTCCATGCGTATAAATTGCGTTAAGCGGCTGAGGAGGCTGAGGAGCTTGGCGCGGCTCATGCGCATGCGTAAGCGTAAGCGTAAGCGATAAGGGGGGCGTGCTAGCGTAGGGTCACGTGGGCTTAGTGGCCAATCAGAGGAACCCGGAAACCAAACAGCGTTGTAGAAGGCATAGACGAGTCCAGGTCTCAAATTCTCATATTTGCGCATTCCTCCAGTTCAGCTATCACATGATCCTACCCCACTGAACTAAGCCATTCTGAATTTAGGTCCCCTGTGACGATGTGAGAATTATTTGCATAATGATCTGCGTACCTCCGCACCTTCTGTCAAGAAAGCTAGAGCCTTTGTAGTCTAAAAAAATGCCAATGCTCATTGAAAGCTCTGGATGTCCTCTTCTCAGAATGACTCAAAATGACTACATTTCCCAAACGGCCGGTAATTCAAAATGGCCGATCTCTGCGACACAAAAACTAAATTTTCAAAAACTAAAATCTCACTAATAACACTTTAACCTATTGGTAAACAAACGTATTGATGAAAATATACATTATAACTGCTGTTGTGACATGGTTATGATGTTTATTCTTGAATACGTTTGTAAAATAAAACGATAATTATGTCAGACAGTGGGTGACTGTCACTCAAAGCGCATTGCAAGTATGGGCGGAGCCCAGCCAAAAACAGCTTGGAATCTGGAAGTGCAGAAACTAAAGGTTATCCTATAACCTAGTTATATGAATACTGGCTGAGCGTCTCGCTCTTCACCATAATGAGATATCTCTTATCTCCTAGCACTTACTGTGCTCACGAACAAACAATTGCACTCACATGCACGTGACCAGGCAACGCCCCCACGTCCTACTATATGACGCCGGACATGGTCACACTCTACCTTCCTCAGAAAAAGTTTCCAACACTGAAAACCCAACCAAGGGACCTCAGGGCGCTAAGAGCGAGACGCTCAGCCAGTATTCATATAACTAGGTTATAGGATAACCTTTCGTTATATTATCATACTGGCCAATCGCGTCTCGCTCTTCGCCATAATGAGATATGGGGCAGAGCAGACAAGTGTACCCCCTGAGGGCCCGCAAGCCCTACTACCAGGGGGGAGGGGAGTCCCATTCACCCGCCCGTCCTAGCGAAGGGGGGGAGGCAGTCAACTCCACCAAAGTGCGAAAAAAAGGGAACCAGAAACCCCTAAAAGCGCACAGTACAGGCGGGACCACGTGTGACACATCACCCCCTGGCACACACCCACACACCCCTGCTAACCCACCGACAGGCGGGACGCAGGGGAGGTCCCAGACCTCAGAACCGCCTGGGAGACAGAACCCCCAGTCATGTCCATGAGGTAAAACTTAACGAAGGGACCCGGGGATGACCAGGAGGCCGCAGCACAGATGTCCTCCACCAAGGCCCCCCCTAACAAGGCGGCAGAGGCCGCCACTACACGAGTGGAGTGCGCCCTGACACCTCCAGGGGGGACCTGTCCAGTCAACGTGTAGCAAAGGGCAATGCCCTCGCACAACCAATGTGACAGGCGCTGCTTGGACAGTGCCTTACCAGCGCAAAAAGTTGATCGGCAGCCCTGAGATCCCGAGTCCGACTGAGGTAAACCCCCAAAGCACGGACAGGACACGACAGATCAAGGCTCGCCTCTAACCCACTAGCGTGAGGATGTGGATGAAACGCCTGAATCACAATATCCCTGGAGCGAAAAGAGCTCCGGATATTCTTTGGCACGAAAACTGGATTAGACCTCAGAGTCGCACCGCTATTGGCACGAATAGACAGGCACTCAGGCCGCACCGAGAGAGCACACAGCTCACCCACACGCTTAGCGGAGGTGATGGCCAGCAGGAACGCAGTCTTGAAAGACATCTGCTCCAACTGCGCCTGCTCAAGAGGCTCAAACGGGGCCTCCGACAACGGGCCGAGGACCAGTTGGAGGTCCCAACTCGGAGACAGAGAACGTTCCACCGGCTTGAGACGCCGAGCGCTAAGCAGGAAATGTTTCACAAGAGGGTGGCTGAACAATGTAACGCCCTCAAAACCCACATGACAAGAGGATATAGCTGCGGCGTATACCCTCACCGTCGAGGCCGACAGTCTACCCAAAATAGACTGAAGGAAGGAAAGGACAGCGTCCAGGGGGCAGGACACCGGGTCCCAGCCCCCCACCTTACACCACTCTTGAAAAGTACGCAACTTACCCACGTAAACCGCGATAGTGGAGGGAGCACGCGCGTTTCGGATGGTGTCGACCACAGAAGGGTCAATATCCATCCCCTCCAGACTCACCCCCTCAACAGCCAAACCATCAGTGGCTGTTCCAGAACAGTGCCTGAGAGAGGGCCCGCGATGACCAAGGAACAGGCCACGGCGGGGCTACCAAGAGCTGGATCAGGACCGGGAACCACACAGCCGTGCCCCGGTCCGGCGCGATCAGGATCAAAGTCCTGCGCTCCTGACGTATCCGCTCCAACAGCTGAGCTATCAGATGTATGGGGGGGAACGCGTACAGAATCCCGGGCAGCCATGGATACATCGAGAAGGCATCCACCCCCAAGGGAGGATTGTCCCCCCGACTGACGAGAACCATAAGGGGCACTGGTGAGACTGTCTGCTCGCAAACAGATCCACCGTGGCTTCCCCGAACCGGTCCCAGACTTGTCTGACTATGTCTGGACGTAGTCCCCATTCGTCGGAATGTGGACCCCCCCGCGACATCACATCCGCGCCCACATTCTGCTTGCCAGGGATGTAGAGCGCCCTCAGGCTGCGCAGATTGAGAGACGCCCATAGCCAGAGCTCGACTGCCGCCCGGTGCAGACGGATGGAGCGTACTCCACCCTGTCTGTTGATATACGACCAGTGGTGCAGTCGTGGACACACGCGGTTACACGGCGTGTTATTAGTAGGTCACCCGGCCGTAGTAGAAAGCCGGCACTTCTCACCTAGACTTTGCATAATAATAGGATACCTACGAGAAGGTGGGGGGCTGCTTGATCTCCATTGTTATGCATAATAATAATCTGTTCTGTGCGCAACTGAGGGAACATGTATGCGTGTGCGCGGGAGCGCGCGTGCACGTGGCGTGTCACCAGTTCCCATATTACGACTGCACCACTGTATACGACGCTGTCGTCGTGTTGTCCGTCCTGACCAACACGTGCTCGCCCACCACCAGGTGGCCGAGCCGCTTGAGGACCAGAAGGACCGCCTTCACTTCCAACACATTGATATGCAGTGCAGACCGGGTAGCATGGCACGTCCAGCTGCCCCCTACTGCGTTGGTCCGACACGTCCCCCCCCCCCATCCCGTGAGGGAGGCGTCGGTGAAGACCGTGACGTGTGATAGCCTGCTGCCCATGGAGATCCCGCTGGTGAGGGTACCAGTCCTCCCCCAGTGGTCGAGATCCCCCAGTATTGACATGGGAACCTTCAGTCGTTTCCACTTGCCTCTCACCAGGTCTATTTTCATACTGGAAAACCACCTCTGTATCCTCCTCATGAAGAGGAGGCCAAGAGGGACCACAGAGTGAGCAGATGCCATCATACCGAGTAGGCGCATCACGGACAGCGCCGTAACCGTCCTGCCAGGACGGAGCCCCCTGAGCGTGTCGAGAATAGCCAATCGCCGCCGCTCCGAAAGGGTTGCCCTCATGGGCCTTGAGCTTAGAACCAAGCCCAAGTACTCCACCTGTTGACTGGGAAGAGGAGTACTCTTCTCCCAGTTCACAGCAAAACCCAGACTAGTGAGGAATTCCACCACCAGCCTGGTATGAGACCTGGCGACCTCCTCCGACCGGCTGAGGAGCAGAATGTCGTCGAGATAGAAAATAACTCGTATCCCCTGACGACGTAGAGGCTCCAGCGCGGTCTCTACGCACTTGGTGAATGTGCGGGGGGCCAGAGAATAGCCGAACGGCAGCCTCTGGTATTTGTACGCTACACCCTGAAAGAGGAAGCGAAGGAATTTCCTGTGAGGAGGGAAGATCGGGATGTGAAAGTACGCATCCTTCAGGTCTATGGAGGTGAACCAGTCTCCAACTCTGACGGAGCTTATCAGGTGTTTGACGGTCAACATCCTGAACCGCCTCGTCACAATCAGCCGATTGAACGCAGACAGATCCAGAATAGGTCTGACACCTCCCGATTTCTTGGGCACCAGAAAATACCGGGAGTAAACGCCACATATCGCGTTTTCCCTTGGGACCACGACAATGGCTTGCTTCGCTAACAGAGATTGGATCTCGTCGGCCAGAGCTGTCACTGCTGCTAACCCTGACAACAAGGTCTGCACCAAACCTGAAAATGGAGGGTGGGGTAGCGCAAACTGCAACACAAGCCCCCGCCTCAGCGTTCTCTCCATCCACCTCGACATATGGCACTGCTGTAGCCATATGTGATGATAATCCCAAAGCGCACCCGCCGCCACTTGGCGCTGGTCCGCCAGGAACCGTAGATAGGCAGCCCGGCCCCACCCGCTGTGCGTTGCCAACCCTGGACCCGCCAACCGCACGAGCAGGGTGTCTCGTGGAGTCGGGACATCGGACCCTGACACTACTAACGAGGCAATCGCACCCAAGGGGGGACCCCGACAGAAAGGGCCGGTTTGATATGGGGGAAGCTGATGTCACACTGGGTGACAAAAGCTCCCCCACCGAACACTTCCCCAGCATGGATCGCTGAGGAACTGTTCTACAGCTGGACACACTGCCCGATAGGGTGGGTTCCTACACACCGTAGCCCTGCAGTGATATTACTACCACCCAAATCACGCGCGCCTGCCTGACCACTGCCAGTCATCCGGCTGTGGGAGGCACTAACATGATACCCGGCCTGGCGAAGGCTGGGTTGGGGGAACCCGCACTGTGCCCCAAGAGGCCTCGAGCTCCCCTGCTGACAACCTTTGTTGTTGACAGACATAACACCAGGCTCACCAAACACAGACGCAGAACGTGTGGCGTGGGAACCGCTTGACAGCACAACATTCTCACGGACAGACCCAGGCCTAGCCATCAACTGGGTGTGAGCCCCTGTCCCCATGAGAAGCGAAACGTGGGGTCGCTTGCGCTTCATTGAAGGCACGCGGCCCACAACCAAAGGAAACAAATCAGAGCCCTTATCCCGCTGGTGTTGGGGGGGGGGGGGGGTGACCGGGGAGCGAGCTAGACACAGCTAGACGGCGATGGTTTTTTAGGGTGTGCTCATCTAATGTAGCCGATCCCTCGGCCGCCAAGGCTGTCGGCCTTGCGATCACCTGGCCGACAGCCTTGGCCGCTGGTTGAGGGCCTCGCCACAGTCATTGACGAGGCTGCGCTCTCACCTCTGGCTGCGTGGTGCGAGGCGGTGTGGGGCCCAGGTCAAATACCGCCCGCGTTTCCGCGGAAAGACCAAAGTGTCCCTCTGCGGAAAGGGGAGCCCTAAGGAGGAGAAAAAGGGAAGACTGCTCCAACCAGAGATGCCTGTGAATAAGTGTTGATAGCATCCTGATCCTCCCTGCGGTTATAGCCTGCGACTGAGTTAAAAGTTCTATAACCCCAAAAACACGTGTGATGTTTTCGGCGTCGGCTGGCCCTACAGCCCCACTACCCGACACCAATGTGGACAGAAAAACAGTCAACTGAGCAATGACACTGGTCGCTGCTAAATTCCATCCTGTGGCGGTATAAACTTCATCAGCCCATACCGCCACCTGCTGGGCCGACTCGCCCTCAGGCGTCGGCTTCCGGGTGGGACACCGTTCAACCATGCCAGGGCAAAGGATCGATGCTACCTGGCTCTCAAGCCAGGGCACACCTGCCTTGCGCCCTGTTGTCAGCCCATTCACCCATAAAAGGGGTAAATAAGCCTCAGCAAAACCCCCCACATTAGATACCGATTGACCTTCAGCAATGAACACGGTTAAGAGGAGGGAAGAGAGGTGACAGCCCACGGCGGGGAACAAAGGAACAGTGACCCAGCATCATAGCATTAGCATTAGCCGCGCGCTCCAGGATAGCTGGGAAAACATCCAACTCAGAGTCATGACGACAACGTTTACCCAGATATCCTGCCCCTTGCGCCAATACACAACTTGGTTGTCTCACGGGACAACGAGCAGTATCACAAACGCTAGCATTGATGCCTGGCAGCGCAGGCCCTACCTGTGCGCGACCTAGCCCGACAGCTAGCCGCCGCGCGACGTCCCTCGATCCGCTGTCACGAGATGAGGAAACCCCAGGCCAGGCCCGATGCGCTGTTAGGATGTGCCGAGAAGATTCCAGGGGCTGGTGAATTTCCGGCGAAACCCCAACATTGTGTAATTTCTCTGTGCATTTCATAACAACTAGTTCATGGAGTGCACTGCAGCGTCCATGTTGGAAACAAAAAAAGAGGAAGGTAGAGTGTGACCATGTCCGGTGTCATATAGTAGCACGTGGGGGCGTGGCCTGGTCACATGCATGTGAGTGCAATTGTTTGCTTGTGAGCACAGTAGGTGCTAGGAGATAAGAGATATCTCATTATGGCGAAGAGCGAGACGCGATTGGCCAATATGATAATATAACTGGTGCTCTACAGTACTTGATTAGAAATACAAAACAATTACTTTTTTTTAAAGAAACCTTACAGATGTGTTCCATAGACTCACAGGAATTGTGTAAAATTGCCCAAATAGTGAAAGAAATAGCTAAATAGTTCCCCTTTAACATGACCTTTAATCAGAGCAGCATAACTGGACCACACACCACTTTAACATAACCTTTAATCAGAGCAGCATAACTGAACCACATACCACTTTAACATAACCTTTAATCAGAGCAGCATAACTGAACCACATACCACTTTAACACAACATTTAATCAGAGCAGCATAACTGAACCACATACCACTTTAACACAACCTTTAATCAGAGCAGCATAACTGAACCACATTCCACTTGAACACAACCTTTAATCAGAGCAGCAGAACTGGACCACACACCACTTTAACATAACCTTTAATCAGAGCAGCAGAACTGAACCACACACCACTTTAACATAACCTTTAATCAGAGCAGCAGAACTGAACCACACACCACTTTAACATAACCTTTAATCAGAGCAGCATAACTGGACCACATACCACTTTAACATGACCTTTAATCAGAGCAGCATAACTGGACCACATACCACTTTAACATAGCTTTAATCAGAGCAGCAGAACTTGACCACATACCACTTTAACACAACCTTTAATCAGAGCAGCATAACTGAACCACATACCACTTTAACATAACCTTTAATCAGAGCAGCATAACTGAACCACATACCACTTTAACATAACCTTTAATCAGAGCAGCAGAACTGGACCACATACCACTTTAACACAACCTTTAATCAGAGCAGCATAACTCAACCACATACCACTTTAACATAACCTTTAATCAGAGCAGCATAACTGGACCACATACCACTTTAACATGACCTTTAATCAGAGCAGCAGAACTGGACCACATACCACTTTAACACAACCTTTAATCAGAGCAGCATAACTGAACCACATACCACTTTAACATAACCTTTAATCAGAGCAGCAGAACTGGACCACATACCACTTGAACCTTTAGAGGTCAATGGTTTGAGGGTTGAACGCTAAGCACTGGAATAAACAAACATCACGTTGAATGCATACTTTTACTTTAGATACTTAAGTACATTCAATATCAAATACTTCTTTTTTACTTAACTCTTTCACTACCACACTACCAAAGGGTTAACCCTTTCACTGCGACAATACACAAGGTCACTATGAATTGAAAATGGGGGACCCTGATGTAAACAAGACGAAAGTCTTTCTCTGTTCTGCATCCCCTTAACAATTGTGTGTATTGAGCCGTACTGTATTGTACCCATTCTGCAATCTGTTAAATAAAGTTTTCATTCATTCATTCAACCCTTTCACTGCCACACGACAAAGGGTTAACCCTTTCACAACCACACCACAGAAGGTTAACCCTTTCACTACCACACTACAACCGTCTGTTGTGTGGTAGTGAAAGGTTTAAGTAGAATTTGAATGGAGGATTTTTACTTTTACCAGAGTACTATTTTATAATAATAATAATAATATCTTAAATTTATATAGCGCCTTTCAGGAGACCCAAGGCGCTTAACAGCTAAGGGAGGGGGACAGGGAACAACGTAACAACAAAATAATAATCAAAAGGAAAGAAAGAAAGAAAATGAAAGAAAAAAGGGGAAATCAGTCATTTCCAAATTTGGTGAAAAGGTGGGTTTTGAGTTGGGATTTGAAGGAGTGCAGGGATGTAGCACTATGGATGTTTGGAGGGAGTGAGTTCCAGAGGGTGGGTGCGGCCACAAAGAAGGCTCTGGGACCAACAGTCCGCATGTTGGTGGTGAGGATGGAAAGGAGACCGGAGTCAGAGGACCGCAGCCTCCGGGGCGGGATGTAGGGATGGAGGAGATCCGCTAGGTACCGGGGGGCAAGGGAGTGAAGGGCTTTGTAGGCGATGAGGACGATCTTGAAATTGATGCAGGACTTGACTGGAAGCCAGTGGAGGTGGATGAGGGTGGGGGTGATGTGGTGCCAGGACTTGGTGCGGGTGAGAACCCTGGCAGCAGAATTTTGCACATGTTGTAGCCTGTTCAGGGCATTACTGGGTAGCCCTATGAGGACAGAGTTTGCGTAGTCAAGACGATGAGAGTCTCTGTTACGGAGTTCGGGAGAGATGGCTGGAGTCGGGAAATGTTATCTGGGTATTTCTACTTTTACTTAAGTAAAGGAACTGTGTACTTCTTCCACCACTGATCCTAGCCTAGAGACTAAGAAACACTGGCTTAGAGCATTTGACTAACGTTACATACCGACCTTTTCCAGGTGTATGATCACAGGAACCAGAAACAAAAGAACAAAGAGCAGAACCAGTGATGTCATCAGGATGTCAAATCTGAAGTTGCTTCATGGACAATTCATGCATTTTCAACACTTCCTATTAAATGTGCTGTAGGTGGTATTTTTCTGTGAAAATTAGTGTTAAGTAGCTCTACATTCCGACAGCCATCACTGATATACTGAGTGTCTGGTCAGTAACATGGGTCTCCCAGTCCCTCCGCTCTGCAGTAAACAGTCATCACTGATATAGTGTCTGGTCAGTAACATGGGTCTCCCAGTCCCTCCACTCTGCAGTAAACAGTCATCACTGAAGCAGAGTGTCTGGTCAGTAACATGGGTCTCCCAGTCCCTCCGCTCTGCAGTAAACAGCCATCACTGATATAGAGTGTGGCTAGCCATATCACTGAAGAAGGAACCATAGTTCCGAAACATGTCTGTTTCCAATTCAGGCTGCCATTAAAACTATTGAACCTGAGAGTGCTGGTCCGGCTATCCTGCTTTCGTTATGTTACTATTATAAAACAAATATTATTTGCTCCACCTTAGATAAAGACAGTACAGACAATGAAGATGGAGATATTCAAGAGGGAAATAATGATATCAGAAGAGAGATGGTGAAGAAGTGGAGGAAAGAGAAAATGCAGATGATTCTATGGAGAGAAATGATGAAGATGATTATATGGAGAGAAATTATGAAGAAGTTGAGGAAAGAGAATGCAGATGATGCTACAGTATGGAGAGAAATGATGATGAAGACGGTCATGGAGATGCTAAAGAAAGCGAGGATAAAAATGATGATAGGGAGAGAAATGATTTGAACGACACAACAACAAATAACTTGAATGCTATCCTGTTGCCATTAAAATATCCCACTGATCCAGCCAGTATCCAGGTACAATATATTAACTTTAATGGATAGAATGGGGATGATAGAGAGGGGGGAGGGAGAGATAGAAGAGAGAATGAGAGGACAGGATGAGAGAAGGAGATGAGTGGACAGGAGAGGAGAGAAGGGGAGTACAGGAGGTCAAGGAGGAGAGAAGGGGAGTACAGGAGGAGAGAAGGGGAGTATAGGAGGAGAGAAGGAGAAGACATGAGGAGAGAAGGAGAGTTAGGAGAGAGAAAGGAAGAAGCTCAACAGCACTCAAATTAACTTTAACTGTTCAACTGTTTTATATCCTGTAAAATATATGTGGTAAATAGCTTTTAAAGAATAGGTTCACTATTTTTCAACCCAGACCATATTAAAAAGCGGTTGTTTCCCAAATATTTATATTCCTCACTGATATCTTTAGCATTGAGAAATGTACCACTGCAGGTCTGCAGCAATGGTTTAGGCCTTCAAACACCATAATCTACTTTTCAAACACCATGATAAATCTAAATTTCAAACACTATGATAAATCCACTCTTCAAACACCATGATAATTTACTTTTCAAACACCATGATAAATCTACTTTTCAAACACCATGACAATGAGGTGAAATAAACATTTGAAAGGTGTATTGGTTCCTGTGTGTTTTATAGAGGTGCGTTATACTATTTATCTGGATTGTCTATGTTATTCTAATGTTAATCTTAATCAAGGATGAAGACGATCTCACCATACATGACACATCATATCTTTTTGCTCACTGATGGGGTCCCATGTTGTGCAGTAGGTGCCCTTTTTTTCTTTTCGCCACTGCCCTTCAAACAGCCTGAGTCCGCCACTGCGCAAAGTGGTTTTCTGCACCTAATGCCTCCCAGACCAAGTCTGACGTATTCCAGGTATATATTTACCTATACTTTAATATTACAAAAAGATTCAATAGAAAGGAGATGTAGGCTACATGAAAGATACCGTGCTTTCTTGTCTCAATGTTCTTTATTATATACTTTTCTCCGGCCGTTACTAGATCTCTCCTGCTTCGAAGCGGGTGGTTGGATTACCATGATACCGTATATATAAGTGTAGCTTACCTTCAGAGGAGTTTGAGTTAACCCTTTCACTGCCGCACAACCAAATGGTTTAACCCTCTCACTGTGACAATACAGAAGGTTAACCCTTTCACTGCCACACGACAGCAGGTCAATGCTCTGTAAAAACTCATGTACATATACCGATATGCCCTACTTTGATTACTTGTATTATTGCACAATGTCGTTCTATTGGATTCTTATTATATTATTATTATTGTATTATGCACAATCGTTGCAGGCAAGACCCCCCGCATTTCATTGTATACTTGTATGCCATGACAAATAAAACTCTTGACTTGACTTGACTTGACTTAACTAACCCTTTCACTACCACACTACGGTTAACCGTCTGTAGTGTGATAGTAAAGGGTTAACCTTCTGTAGTGTGGTAGTGAAAGGGTTAACACGCCGGTTGGATATGGGAGCAAAGGCTGACCGCCCCCGTCATTTATAAGTGAACAAACACAGGCCAGGGGTCGACGGGGGTTGTGTGCTGCATCAGAGAGGGACCACATCTGCCCGTGCCGCTAGGCTCTCCATGGGAGCTCAACCAGATGTGGTACAGGCGCTGCTTCACGTCCACAATCATCACGTCCTCATGAAGGCTGGCGGTCCCTGAGGAGGAGACCCTGGACCAGGTACACGAGGCATGAGATGGATGTATGTATATATTATATTTAGTGCTGTCAGGCGATTAAAAAAATGTATCTAATTAATTACAGGATTTGTAATTAATTAATCTAATTAATCACATTTTAATCGCATAACCATTTTATGCCTGATATTCTATATTCCAGGGTTTCCCATTAATTACCTAGACTGTGGCGGCCCACCACAGTTGTATAATGAACAAAAAAAAAATGTAATAAAAGAAATTATATATATATATATATATATATATATATATATATATATATATATATATATATATATATATATATGTAGCTAAGGGGCTACACAACCCTGACTGTATTGAGATATGTTAGATTAAACCACTGCTAAAGAATATGTTAATGGCCAGACAGTATAAGTACACAAAATGGCGGACACTCTATTAACGGCGCGGGGACAGGGATACAAGTAGAACAAGCATTTTATTAGTCATAGCAACATACATAGTATATATCACGGTTCTCTTTTAATAATAGAATGTCAGTGCAACAAAGTCAGAGGTAACGATAGTTCCTATACTACGGATACTCGACCGGTGGAGCTCTGAATGGAGTGAGACGAAGCGAGGCGGTACAGGGAAAAGCAAGAAGGTGGCTGGAAACGGTGGTTCTCTCTAGAGCTCCTGCTCCAGAGAAACTGTAGACTGGTGGGATAATCCTGTCGTCGCTGGGAGAAGGGGTCTCGTACGGAACCGGTCCTTGTATTCCTAGCGCCCGATGGCAGGGTTAATAGCTATTAATCCAAAAGCCCGTTGGCATAGATGATAGCTAGTTAGCTCCGTTTGTACGTGAAGCTAACCCGCAGGCGGTCTCCAATGAGTAGTTATATCCAAACGTCGCTGGGTTTAACTATAAGTCTCTCCGCGTTACTTCGCTTACACAAGTCACTATACTGTGCCAATAATGGCTCGACAATATTATAGTGGTATCTAATTAGCCATGTGGCTCTCTATAACGATACACTGCTCTCGGTCTGTGTACAACTGCACCAGACGTCTTCTCTCTCGCTCTGTTAGTTTTCCTGTTAATGCTGCTGCTGCACGTCTTCTACACAACACACTCTATCTTAGTTCCCTGTGGACTCAGCCTGTTCACCTGTACAGATCAATGCGCTCTCTCTTGTCCGGGCATGCCTGAGCATGTTCTGAAACATGTCTAGAGGGGGCGCGCGCCTGGCGCCTACGGCGTTAAGAATGGGACATATACAATAAGGCGAATGAAGTACTGTTAGGCGAACAGATGACGTAAAGATATATATCTTATATATATAAACAATATATAAGTTATACAAAATAATAAACGCAGACTTTCAGTGTTAATCTGGACCTTCAGAACAGCCGCACCCTAATTAGTCCGAACCTAATTAGTAAATAAAATGTGGGGCACAGATTAATATTAAGGGTCAAGTCAACTTCTCCATAATGGGCTGTGGGGAGTTGGAATAATCTATAAAGTCAGTGGGTTATCGTCGTCGTCAGGGGGGTCAGGGAACGCAGGAAGCTCTATCAACTTAGCTACTGGTCTGGTATAAGTCCGCCCTTGGACGATGACTTCTGCCGCTCTGACCTTCCCATCTGAACCATTAATCACTCTGCTCACACGGCTGGCTGGCCACGTAGCTCGGGGTAGTGACTGGTCTATTATCATCACGACGGTCCCCACGGTCAGGTTGTCCCTGTCTTTCACCCATTTCTGACGGGCTGGAAGGGAGGGTAAGTAGCGTAGGAGGAAGCGGGCCCAAGACTGGTCGGCCAGTACTTGGCTGTGTCTCCACATTCTCCGTCCGTTCATCCCGTCCTGTCTGTACACCGTCTGAGAAAGGGCAGGGTCCGGCCGCCCCATCAAGAGGTAGTTTGGGGTGATGGGTTTGATGTCAGCTACGTCGCTTGGAACGTAGCCGAGGGGCTTGGAGTTCAGAACTCCCTCTTCTCGAGCCCTCAGGTAGGCCACTGATCCGTACGCCACTTCTGAGGCGTCGCTGAAGACGTGCAAGTCTATCTGACACGTCTCAAGTAGCACGGTAGGGGGATGGCCACCTCGCGGAGTAAGACAAGTTCATCCTCCCACTCTCTCCGTGTGGTAGCTAGGTGCTCGGGTATGGGGTCGTCCCAGCCCTGCTCCTTGTCCCACAGTTCTCTCACCAGCATCTTCGCCCGGGTGGTGTAGGGGAGGATACATCCCATTGGGTCGTACTGGCTGGCGAGTGTTCGGTACACACTCCACCGAGTGGTCAGTCTAGTCGTGGACGTCTCCTGATCCGTCCTCAGAGGTGTGTGTCGGTAGTGAAGCGAGTCCGTCTTGAAGCGCCAGACGAGGCCCAGAGTCATCTCTTGCGCTTCGCCTGGGGTGTGCGCCATCCAGGTCTCGCTGCTCGCGGCCTTAGTCTCTGGAGGGAGGTGCCGGAGAACTTGAGGGTCGCTACTGGCCCACTGTCAGAGGTCGAATCCACCTTTGGCTAACGAAGCTCGTAGCTTCATTAGGATGCTCTCTGCCCTTCTGTAGGCAGTTGTCCACGTAGAAGCTTCGTTCAACGCTGTGTCGGACATCATCGTCGGCTCCGGGGTCTTCGGCCACGTGCTTCTGTAACGCGAACGTGGCGCAGCACGGGCTGCAGGTGGTGCCAAAGGGGAGTACCTCCCATTGGTATATCGAGGGTCGTTCGTCGTCGAGCCTCTCCCTCCACAGAAACCTCAGTAAAGGCTTGTCTTCCTCCATCAGTCGAACTTGTAGGAACATCCCCTTGATGTCGCCGCTGATGGCCACTTTGTCCTGACGAAAGCGTATCAGGACGCCGAGGAGGGAGGGTCCGAGTGTCGGGCCGGGCAGGAGTAGGTTATTCAGATTCTGCTGTCCAATCTGATAACTGCACTTGAACACGATGCGGTTCCTTCCGTTGTGGGTGACCTTGTGGTGGGGCACATACCAGGACTCTGTCGTCCCTTCTGCCTTGTGGTCATCGATTTTCTTTATGTGGCCGGCCGTTACCAGCTTCTCGATCTCGGTGCGATAGATCGTTGCTTGGGGGGGATCCTTGGCGAGGCGCCACTCAGTGCTCTGTAGGTAGTGGTGCGTCGCTCCCTTAGGCACATGCAGAGTGGGCATCCCTTCCCGCCTCAAGAGTGGGGTCGCGTATCTTAGCACTCCGTCGACCTCGACCCTCGTAGTCTTCTGCTCGAGTAGAGCTATGGCATATTTGTCCTCTTTGGACCGAACCATCTTGCGTTCGTTCTTGAATGGCAGCGAGTCTAGTGTCCATAGACTCTCAACGTGCTGTAGGAGGGTATTGTCTGTGTCGCTCACCTTGGTGTAAAGGCAGCGTGTGGACGTTGGTCGGCTGGAAGGCCCGGAGAGGGGGCCCTGGAGCGTCCACCCCAGTCGGGTCTTAACCGCGGCTGGGCATCCTCTGGGTCCGATGTGGAACGCATCAGTTGGGACAATGAGGTCCGCGTGGTCGGAGCCAATGAGTAGGGTCGGCGTAGCGCCGCTGATGAGCGGTATGGGCAGTTGGCGTAGGTGGTCGTACTTTTCCCTCAGCTGTGGGATGGGGTAATCGTAGCGTGACAAACCTATGTCGTAGCTCGTGAACGCCTTGCTGATGGCGTACCGCTTCTCAGGCTGGTCGATCGCTGCAATGGTGAACGAGACGTTTTCACCTTTGATTGTCTTTAAGTCTCGACGAATGGTACGGAGGGTCATGGTCTCCTCTGGGCCCCGCAGGTCCAACTGGGTCGCGGCGGAGGCGAGGAGGAGTGTCTTCTCCGACCCGTCGTCGAGGACGGCGTAGGTGTCGAGTACCTTGTCCCCGTGACTGAGGAGTACTCGTACTACCTTGAGGAGCACTCTGGAGCTCCCACTATTCGCGGGGTCAATGTGGAGCACTTCTGTTCTCGAGTTGCTTTGTGGAGCTGAGTTTCGCTTGTTGCTCTCGTGCAGTGCTTCGAAGTAAGCGGCGTCACGCTTGTTAGCCTTAATCCACTGATTTACTTCGGCGGTGGTCAGTTTCTTGAATGCGTCGCACTGTGACAGCCAGTGTGCGCTGTCGCAGTAATAACATGCGATCTTCCATTCCTCTTCGGCAGGAGGGTTGTGACTCTTCTGTCGTGACACCGACTCGGCCTGGTACATCACTGTGATGGGCCTACTTTGGTCTTCTGGTGGGTGCTTGTTGCTCTCGTGCAGTGCTTCGAGGTGAGCGCCGTCACACTTGCCACACTTCTTCTTAAGGCGGCATTCTGCTGCCATGTGGCCGCGCGCGCAGCGGCGGTTATCTTTAATCCACTGACTTACTTCGGCGGTGGTCAGTTTCTTGAATGCGTCGCACTGTGACAGCCAGTGTTCGCTGTCACAGTATTGACATGCAATCTTCCATTTCTCCTTGGCCGGGGGGTTGTGACTCTTCTGCCGTGACACCGACTCGGCCTGGTGCATCACTGTGATGGGCCTGCTTTGGTCTTTAAACCTCCTCGGTCCCTCTTTAATGTTTGAGCCACCCCATGCGAAGGTGTCAATTCTTAGGCTGCTAACCTCCCTGGCTAGGAAGTCAGCGAGATCCAGCAGTGACTGTTCTGGGCCATTCGGGTCACGGTAGTTTCGTTGCCGCCGAAAGCGTTCTTGGCGGAATGGGGGGAGCTTCTCCAATATGCGCTCCACGTTGGAGTTGGCGTACAACTCGTACATCCCAGGGCTGTACGCTAAGCTTTTTCACTAGGGGCACACTAGGGGCAAAAAAAATTTTTTAGGGGCAAATTTTTAAATAACAATTTTACCATTATTTATATCGATTGTTTTTGATTTTTAAAAAAAAGAGAATTTTTTTTTTTATATATATATTTTTTTTTAATAAAATATATATATTATATAATCATACTTGTAGTTGTATTATCTGCGAGACATCGCCACCACGCAACAAGTCAAAATGCTCGCTATATGCAACCAGCTCCACTGTCTGTGTGTACTCGAGTAGCCTCCAGCTACGGCCAGGATTCTCCGGAGGTGCAGCTGGACCCTATACTGTAGCCTCCAGCTACGGCCAGGATTCTCCGGCGCTGCAGCTGGACCCTATTGACTATATTCAGCGTGCCCTCAGCTCGAATACGCATCGAGTCAGTGTTATAAGACATTGATATCAGGAGCTATCTGAACTATTTAGTTTAATGGGACGTTTCGTTTTGAACAGTAAGCTAACGCGAGCTATCATGCACTACTATAGACTTGCTGGAGCATTTGTTGATATCAGTAGCTAGCGGCTGGCAGGCTCACTGAGGTGACGTCCCAGTGTCCCACTAGAGACTAGTGTTTACAACAGCCACGGGTGCGCTGGAGGAGGAGGCGCAGCAGACGCCGCAGCTCTCTCCGTGTGTCTTGAGTTCAGTTCAGTTCAGCTCACTATAGGAGGTCAAACGTGTCGAAAATATGAAGCAATACTAACTTTACTTTTCTTCATAGCTAAATCAGACAGTCAGCCAGTCTATCAGAGTGAGTGCTCAGTCGATTGTTCCCGCTGATCATACCTGCTGAGTGCTCACTGCTCAGCTCGCGTGAGTGACGGCATCGCGTCATCACACGCCTTGGATAATTTAGGAGTGAAATGCAAATGCAAGGCTTGAAAGCACTACTCGCAAGCCCGCCCCCAGATAATATTTACCAATCGCAATGGCCAATTAAAGGGGCAATTTGCGACCATCTCGTCGCACTGTACAGCCCTGCATCCCCTTCTCTCGTTGGGACCCGAGCATCCCTACTAGGGACTGTACCTTGACGGATAAGTCGTCCAGGGCTCGGTTGTCTCTAGCCGGGGGGAGACGTTCGATCTCACGTATGAATGACATAATCCCACGTACGTCCGTAACGTGCGTCGAGGGCAACCAGGGCGTCAGAATAGGGAGTTTGTGAATTGGAGTATGCCAGCCCTATGTTGTGCGCTCTAGTTACCTTGAGGTGTTACGTTCTGGACACCGACTGAGGTCGGTGACCACCCACATTCCTGGCATATGTCACTGGGCTTGTCACCTGTCCTTTCCCTGTCAATTAGTGCTGTCACTTAGGGGTGGTTCCTGATTGGCTGTCACGGGGGTGTGTGTGGAATGTTGGTATTTGGTGTCTATGTAACCTACCTGTCTTCTGCTTGTTCATTGTCAGGTCTTCACTAATTGCGTTCGGGGATAACGTGGACGGTTCAACTCTGGACCTCCAATAAGCTCCTATTTACCTTATTCCTGCCTGTGCTATTTAGCACTTGTCTCTCTTAGAATTTACTCTGTGTTCTTACTATTAAAGTCGAACCTGTTCAAGAGTAAACACTCTCCGTCTCTGTGATTGCCTTCACCCATTGGAATTCACCTACCTCCATTCCTGACAGAAGACCTGACCATCAGAATTCCATGGAGGCCATCATGGAGATGCTCCAGGCGCAGGGAGCGGCCCAGACACGGATGGAAGAACATCAACAGCTGGTCAGCGCCGAGTTAGTCCGACTCAACGGGATCGTCGGCTCATCCCAAGCGGTGGCGCAGTCGGGGGTGGCCACAGCCCGACAAGCCCAAGAAGGAGTGGCTGGAGTTCAGTCGGCGACGGGAGAAGCAGCGGTCCACGCAGAGGAGAGTCGGGGGGTGTTCGGGGTCCAGGAACGGTCCCACGAGCCACGACTGCAGGCGCCCGCTCGCTATGATGGATCACCGGATGGTTGTCGGGAATTCATCACCCAGTGTCTACTCGTTTTCCGGCTGCAACCACGATCATTTCCATCGGAGACAGCACAGGTAGCGTATATTATCACACTGCTCACCGGTCAAGCTCTCTCCTGGGCTACGGCGGAATAAGAGACGGGAGCGATAATCTGCGACAGTCTGGACGCCTTTACCCGGGAGTTGAGAAGAGTATTCGATACTTCCCGGGTACTCTCGATCTTCGAGGCTGGCGGTCGTCTTCTCGACTGCCGGCAGGGCCTCCGCACGGTCGCAGCTTACGCTATAAATTTTCGGATCTTGACTCGGGAGACAGCTTGGGCGGAGAACGTCTGCGTGGTTCTGTTCGTCAGGGGACTCTCAGCGCGGATGCGAGATGCGCTCTCCGCGCGTGAGATCCCCGAGCAGCTGGAAGTGCTGATCAACACCGCCATCAAGATGGACAATCGGCACCAGGAGAGGGAGAAGGAGCGTGTCAACAACACTCAGGTATGTTTTCCTTCTTCTCCTGGTGTTGATACTTCCATGCATTATACGAGTGGGCCACTGGGTGATGAATCCATGCAGCTTGGAGCGCTGTCGCTCTCGGACGACGAGAGGCAGCGCTTCATCAAAGAGCGACGCTGCTTCCGGTGCGGTCGCACCGGTCACCGCTTCGGCAGCTGTCGGGTCCAGGCTGTATCGGCTCTGCGCCAGTCGGGAATAGAAGGTGCGCCGTCAGGCTTCGAGAAACCGCCAGCAGGTGGGCTCATTCCTGCCAAACCCACTGATTCACGTACATTTTTTGAGGTGGCGATCAACTGTGGGGGTGACATTAGGGGAACTAAGGCTCTCATTGACTCAGGGGCGGCGGGCAATTTTATTCACGTGGGATTGGTGAAGGAGTGGGGAACCCCAGTGGAGGATTTAGGGGTTCCCTTACCGGTTTACGCCCTGGACGGTCGGCCCCTGGGCAGTGGGAGCGTCACCCAGCGCACGGTTCCTTTACACATCCGGGTGGCGGGTGGGGAGTGGGAATGGGTTCAATTTTTTGTCATCTTTTCCCCCTATTCTGTCATGGTGTTGGGTCATCCCTGGTTGTCGTCATGTGTTCATATCATTAATTGGAGCACGGGCGAACTCTCAACGGCGGCCGACGTCAAGTCGATCGTCAGCGGGAGTTTGCCCAAACCCTTGTCTTCCCCCCCCTCTTCCCTTTTGTCTCCTCCCTCTTTCTCCAGGATAGTGGGGAGCGTGGCAGATTCTGATCTACCCTCTAATCCCGATTTGATAAGGGTGCCTGAGATCTATTGGGACCTGGCGGACGTTTTTAGCAAGACGTGTGCTAAAGCACTTCCGCCTCATAGATCATACGACTGTCCCATTAATCTTCTACCCGGTACCTCCCCGCCTCGCGGGCGAATGTTCTCTCTCTCACGCCCCGAAACCTTGGCCATGAACACCTACATAGAGGAGGCATTGCTTGCGGGGCACATACGCCCGTCCACTTCCCCTGCCGGCGCTGGCTTCTTCTTTGTTGATAAGAAAGATGGGGATCAGCGCCCATGCATTGATTATAGGGGATTGAATGACGTTTCCATCAAGAACCGATATCCTTTACCTCTCATGGACACTGCCTTTGAGTGCTTACAGGGGGCACAGGTCTTTTCTAAACTTGATTTACGTAATGCATACAATCTGGTCAGGATTAGAGAGGGAGACGAGTGGAAGACTGCATTTAACACACCCAATGGGCACTATGAGTATTTGGTCATGCCCTTTGGTTTGGCTAATGCTCCGGCAGTCTTCCAAGCCCTGTTTAACGACGTGCTGCGAGACTTGATTGGGGTGTCAGTGTTTGTCTACTTAGATGATATCCTGATTTTTTCTCGCGATATGGTGCAACACCAAATGCACGTTCGGGAGGTGCTAGACCGTCTCCTCAAGCATCAACTATTCGTTAAGGCTGAGAAGTGTGTGTTTCACACGGACACCGTGTCCTTCCTGGGCTTTGTGTTGACGAAGGGCGATCTGCGCATGGATCCAGCCAAGGTGAGTGCAGTTTTGGACTGGCCACGGCCTTCGTCGCTCAAGGGGTTACAACGGTTTTTGGGCTTTGCAAATTTTTACAGGCGCTTTATTCGCAACTTTAGCGCCTTAGCCAATCCATTAACAGCTCTCACTAAGGCCTCTCTCCCTGGCTTTGAATGGTCGCCTAGGGCTGAGTCGGCCTTCTGCGATCTTAAACGTCGTTTTACATCCGCTCCTGTATTGATCCGCCATGACGCAGAGGTTCCGTTCATTGTGGAGGTGGATGCCTCTGACATCGCGGTGGGGGGGGGGTGCTCTCTCAGAGATGCTTAAAGGATGGGAAAGTGCACCTGTGTGCTTTTTTTTCTCGCTGTCTGTCACCAGCCGAGCGTAATTACGACGTGGGTAATCGGGAGTTATTGCCGATCAAATTGGCACTGGAGGAGTGGAGACATTGGTTAGAGGGGGCGACACATCCTTTCATTGTTTGGACTGATCATAAGAACTTGGCTTACATCCAAGGGGCTAAACGCCTTAACGCTCGCCAGGCCAGGTGGACGTTGTTCTTCACACGATTTCGATTTACCATCTCCTATAGACCCGGCTCCAAGAATATCAAACCTGACGCTTTGTCGCGCCAGTTTGATCTTCCTGGTCGGGAGGAGCAGCCCCATCCCATTATTCCACCGGCCTTGATTTTGGCACCCGTGTCTTGGGGCATAGAGAGGGTGGTAAGGTCGGCGCTAACGCGGGAGCCCGATCCAGGTGGGGGTCCTCCGGGACGGTCGTATGTTCCCAAGGTGGCGCGCTCACGCTTGCTACAGTGGGCACATGCGTCATCCCTCACCAGCCACCCAGGGGCAACCAGGACCCTGGAATTTATCCGTAGGAGGTTCTGGTGGCCGACAGTGGAGGGGGATACGCGTTCCTTTGTGGCGGCCTGTCCGGTGTGCGCACGTAGTAAGACCTCTCGACGGGCACCGGCGGGTCTCCTCCGACCACTTCCTATTCCTAAACGACCCTGGTCACACATATCTCTGGACTTTATTTCTGGTCTTCCCCTTTCGGACGGGTTCACCACCATTTTGGTGGTGGTGGATCGGTTCTCTAAGGCGGCTCACTTTGTCCCTCTCCCCAAGCTTCCATCGGCCCGGGAGACTGCTGATTTAGTTATACAGCATGTCTTTCGGGTCCACGGGCTGCCAGTGGATATCGTGTCGGACCGGGGTCCTCAGTTCGCCTCCAGGTTCTGGAAGGCGTTTGCCGCCGGCCTCGGCGCCTCTGTCAGTCTGTCGTCTGGGTTCCATCCGCAGTCGAACGGGCAGACGGAGCGGGTCAACCAGGATTTGGAGGGGGTCTTGAGATGTTACGTTGCCGGACTACCTGAAGTAGGAGGTTGGCTTGGGCTGAGTACGCGCATAATACCCTTCTCTCCTCTTCTACCGGTATGTCTCCCTTTCAGTGCCAGTATGGTTTTCAAACTCCTCTGTTTCCCGAGCAGGAGCAGGAGGCGGAGGTGCCCTCGGCCCAGGCACATGTGGCTCGCTGTCGCAGGACGTGGAAACAGGTTCGGAAGGCGCTACAGAAGGTTTCGGTTAGTACCCAACGGCAAGCTAACCGTAAGCGTCGTCCGGCTCCAGTTTACCGTCCAGGGCAGCGGGTTTGGCTTTCCACCCGGGATCTCCCTCTCCGGGTGGAATCCAAGAAGCTGGCTCCTCGCTTTATAGGACCATTTAAAGTGATTTATCGGGTTAATCCAGTGGCTTACAAGCTACGACTTGAGGGTTCATCCGACGTTTCATGTGTCCCTGTTGAAGCCATTCCTCTCATCGCCCTTGGCCCCACCACTGCCTGTGGTTCCTCCGCCCCGGTTTATTGGCGGTCAACCCATTTACACGTGCGGAGGATACTGGGTTGTAGGCGGAGGGGTAGGGGGTTTCAGTTCTTGGTGGATTGGGAGGGGTACGGGATAGAAGAGCGTTCTTGGGTGCCTCAAAGGGATATTTTAGATCCCAGCCTGATCGTTGATTTCCGGCGGCTGAATCCCGAGGCCCCTAGGTGAACGTCTGGTGCCGTTCGTCGGGGGAGGGTACTGTTACGTTCTGGACACCGACTGAGGTCGGTGACCACCCACATTCCTGGCATATGTCACTGGGCTTGTCACCTGTCCTTTCCCTGTCAATTAGTGCTGTCACTTAGGGGTGGTTCCTGATTGGCTGTCACGGGGGTGTGTGTGGAATGTTGGTATTTGGTGTCTATGTAACCTACCTGTCTTCTGCTTGTTCATTGTCAGGTCTTCACTAATTGCGTTCGGGGATAACGCAGACGGTTCAACTCTGGACCTCCAATAAGCTCCTATTTACCTTATTCCTGCCTGTGCTATTTAGCACTTGTCTCTCTTAGAATTTACTCTGTGTTCTTACTATTAAAGTCGAACCTGTTCAAGAGTAAACACTCTCCGTCTCTGTGATTGCCTTCACCCATTGGAATTCACCTACCTCCATTCCTGACATTGAGGTGCTTAAGGAGAATGGCATACTTGTATGACTCGTCCTGTACTCCGGACATAATTGTCTCTAGGCACATACGCAGCTCGGTATACTGCGCTCGGTCTTCTCTTGTGAAGTCTGGGAATGTGGGTGTCCCAATGTAGTGTGCCATGGATGGCTGCGACACTGACGCACGTGGGGGGAGAGGCATCCGTGGCGAGTCTCCCTGTACGCTGGGTCGTTGGTTCGTGCTGGGCGGGAACCAGGGGCTGGGTTCCCAGGCACTATTCCTCGGTGCCGTCTGGTGCTCGAACTCCCCACTGGGACGTGTTGGGGGTTGATAACGCAGCCTGTCGGGACTGAGGCCGGGGCTGCGCTGAGCCTCCTGGTCTGAGATTGGGTAGTGCAGGTGGGCTTTCTGTCCTCCCTCGTCCTCCGTCAGGCTTTGTAGTCGCTCGGCTAGCTGCTCTGCAACGTAAGCAGGTTCTTCCCATAGGCTGGGTCCCGTATAGCTTTGTCGGGGAGGGGAGGGTGCCCTCGACCCTTGTCGTGATGATCTCCGGGAGCTCCGGGTGGAAGAGTGGGGAGTCACCCTCTGGAGCGCTTGCTCCATCATTTGTGCTTGTAGGCGGTCTCGTTCTGCCTCGCGCTGCGCATTGGCGCGGTCTCGCTCCATGGTTTCTTGAGCCTGGAGGCGCCTCTCTTCCAGTCTGAGATGTTCGCGCTCACTCTCTCGTTGCGCCTGGAGGCGATCCCTTTCCGCCGAAGCGGTTATCGTGGCGTCAGCCTGGAGGCGACTCTCTTCCAGTCTGAGATGTTCGCGCTCACTCTCTCGTTGCGCCTGGAGGCGGTCACGCTCACCCTGGAGGCGGTCACGCTCACTCTGGTGGCGATCACGCTCACTCTCTTGTTGCGCCTGGAGGCGGTCACGCTCACCCTGGAGGCGATCCCTTTCTGCCGAAGCGGTTATCGTGGCGATCAGGACTTGCGCTAGCCTCTGGTCGGCCTCGCTTGGGGATGACGCTGATGATGGTGATTTGGAGTTGGCAGGGCTTGGCGGTGACCTGGTCTCCTCACGCGCTCCGAGGTCCATCTCGGAGGCGCTGTACTTTGTCTTCTCCCACGCTCCGAGGTCCATCTCGGGGGCGCGGTGCTCTTTACTCTGGTGCGCTCCGAGGTCCATCTCGGGGGCGCATTCTTTACCTTCTTGCGCTCCGAGGTCCATCTCGGGGGCGCGGCGTTCTATGGGTATAGTCAAGTCGTGTCCCGCTTGTCCCCCCCCATAAGCTAAGTCAGTTTCACTTAAACTAGCTTGGGTCTCTACTTCTGGGGTTGACAGGTCGATAAGGTTGGGCATACTTGAGCTACCAATGTTATCCTTGCTTAACGTACTTGTAGATAAGCTAGGGGGTAACTCTACAGCGTAGCCCTCCAAGTGGGGAGGGGGCTGACGCTGGCGCCTAGGGCGCTCTAATGGGGGAGAGCCGATTGGAGAGTGTCCGCCGCTGGCCATATTATCACTAATATTATTATTATTACTGATACCCTCCGGCTCGAAGGACCAATTGTAGCTAAGGGGCTACACAACCCTGACTGTATTGAGATATGTTAGATTAAACCACTGCTAAAGAATATGTTAATGGCCAGACAGTATAAGTACACAAAATGGCGGACACTCTATTAACGGCGCAGGGACAGGGATACAAGTAGAACAAGCATTTTATTAGTCATAGCAACATACATAGTATATATCACGGTTCCCTTTTAATAATAGAATGTCAGTGCAACAAAGTCAGAGGTAACGATAGTTCCTATACTATGGATACTTGACCGGTGGAGCTCTGAATGGAGTGAGACGAAGCGAGGCGGTACAGGGAAAAGCAAGAAGGTGGCTGGAAACGGTGGTTCTCTCTAGAGCTCCTGCTCCAGAGAAACTGTAGACTGGTGGGATAATCCTGTCGTCGCTGGGAGAAGGGGTCTCGTACGGAACCGGTCCTTGTATTCCTAGCGCCCGATGGCAGGGTTAATAGCTATTAATCCAAAAGCCCGTTGGCATAGATGATAGCTAGTTAGCTCCGTTTGTACGTGAAGCTAACCCGCAGGCGGTCTCCAATGAGTAGTTATATCCAAACGTCACTGGGTTTAACTATAAGTCTCTCCACGTTACTTCGCTTACACAAGTCACTATACTGTGCCAATAATGGCTCGACAATATTATAGTGGTATCTAATTAGCCATGTGGCTCTCTATAACGATACACTGCTCTCGGTCTGTGTACAACTGCACCAGACGTCCTCTCTCTCGCTCTGTTAGTTTTCCCGGTAATGATGCTGCTGCACGTCTTCTACACAACACACTCTATCTTAGTTCCCTGTGGACTCGGCCTGTTCTCCTGTACAGATCAATGCGCTCTCTCTTGTCCGGGCATGCCTGAGCATGTTCTGAAACATGTCTAGAGGGGGCGCACGCCTGGCGCCTACGGCGTTAAGAATGGGACATATACAATAAGGCGAATGATAAGTACTGTTAGGCGAACAGATGACGTAAAGATATATATCTTATATATATAAACAATATATAAGTTATACAAAATAATAAACGCAGACTTTCAGTGTTAATCTGGATCTTCAGAACAGCCGCCCCCTAATTAGTCCGAACCTAATTAGTAAATAAAATGTGGGGCACAGATTAATATTAAGGGTCAAGTCAACTTCTCCATAATGGGCTGTGGGGAGTTGGAATAATCTATAAAGTCAGTGGATTATCGTCGTCGTCAGGGGGGTCAGGGAACGCAGTAAGCTCTATCAACTTAGCTACTGGTCTGGTATAAGTCCGCCCTTGGACGATGACTTCTGCCGCTCTGACCTTCCCATCTGAACCATTAATCACTCTGCTCACACGGCCGGCTGGCCACGTAGCTCGGGGTAGTGACTGGTCTATTATCATCACGACGGTCCCCACGGTCAGGTTGTCCCTGTCTTTCACCCATTTCTGACGGGCTGGAAGGGAGGGTAAGTAGCGTAGGAGGAAGCGGGCCCAAGACTGGTCGGCCAGTACTTGGCTGTGTCTCCACATTCTCCGTCCGTTCATCCCGTCCTGTCTGTACACCGTCTGAGAAAGGGCAGGGTCCGGCCGCCCCATCAAGAGGTAGTTTGGGGTGATGGGTTTGATGTCAGCTACGTCGCTTGGAACGTAGCCGAGGGGCTTGGAGTTCAGAACTCCCTCTTCTCGAGCCCTCAGGTAGGCCACTGATCCGTACGCCACTTCTGAGGCGTCGCTGAAGACGTGCAAGTCTATCTGACACATCTCCAGTCGCACGGTAGGGGGGAAGTAACTCTGCGGGATGGCCACCTCGCGGAGTAAGACAAGTTCATCCTCCCACTCTCTCCGTGTGGTAGCTAGGTGCTCGGGTATGGGGTCGTCCCAGCCCTGCTCCTTGTCCCACAGTTCTCTCACCAGCATCTTCGCCCGGGTGGTGTAGGGGAGGATACATCCCATTGGGTCGTACTGGCTGGCGAGTGTTCGGTACACACTCCGCCGAGTGGTCAGTCTAGTCGTGGACGTCTCCTGATCCGTCCTCAGAGGTGTGTGTCGGTAGTGAAGCGAGTCCGTCTTGAAGCGCCAGACGAGGCCCAGAGTCATCTCTTGCGCTTCGCCTGGGTGTGCGCCATCCAGGTCTCGCTGCTCGCGGCCTTAGTCTCTGGAGGGAGGTGCCGGAGAACTTGAGGGTCGCTACTGGCCCACTGTCGGAGGTCGAATCCACCTTTGGCTAACGAAGCTCGTAGCTTCATTAGGATGCTCTCTGCTTCTTCTGGCGTGGATACGCTCTGTAGGCAGTTGTCCACGTAGAAGCTTCGTTCAACGCTGTGTCGGACATCATCGTCGGCTCCGGGGTCTTCGGCCACGTGGTTCTGTAACACGAACGTGGCGCAGCACGGGCTGCAGGTGGTGCCGAAGGGGAGTACCTCCCATTGGTATATCGACGGTCGTTCGTCGTCGAGCCTCTCCCTCCACAGAAACCTCAGTAAAGGCTTGTCTTCCTCCATCAGTCGAACTTGTAGGAACATCCCCTTGATGTCGCCGCTGATGGCCACTTTGTCCTGACGAAAGCGTATCAGGACGCCGAGGAGGGAGGGTCCGAGTGTCGGGCCGGGCAGGAGTAGGTTATTCAGATTCTGCTGTCCAATCTGATAACTGCACTTGAACACGATGCGGTTCCTTCCGTTGTGGGTGACCTTGTGGTGGGGCACGTAGCAGGACTCTGTCGTCCCTTCTGCCTCGTGGTCATCGATTTTCTTTATGTGGCCGGCCGTTACCAGCTTCTCGATCTCGGTGCGATAGATCGTTGCTTGGGGGGGATCCTTGGCGAGGCGCCACTCAGTGCTCTGTAGGTAGTGGTGCGTCGCTCCCTTAGGCACATGCAGAGTGGGCATCCCTTCCCGCCTCAAGAGTGGGGTCGCGTATCTTAGCACTCCGTCGACCTCGACCCTCGTAGTCTTCTGCTCGAGTAGAGCTATGGCATACTTGTCCTCTTTGGACCGAACCATCTTGCGTTCTTGAATGGCAGCGAGTCTAGTGTCCATAGACTCTCAACGTGCTGTAGGAGGGTATTGTCTGTGTCGCTCACCTTGGTGTAAAGGCAGCGTGTGGCTGGAAGGCCCGGAGAGGGTGCCCTGGAGCGTCCACCCCAGTCGGGTCTTAACCGCGGCTGGGCATCCTCTGGGTCCGATGTGGAACGCATCAGTTGGGACAATGAGGTCCGCGTGGTCGTAGCCAATGAGTAGGGTCGGCGTAGCGCCGCTGATGAGCGGTATGGGCAGTTGGCGTAGGTGGTCGTACTTTTCCCTCAGCTGTGGGATGGGGTAATTGTAGCGTGACAAACCTATGTCGTAGCTCGTGAACGCCTTGCTGATGGCGTACTGCTTCTCAGGCTGGTCGATCGCTGCAATGGTGAACGAGACGTTTTCACCTTTGATTGTCTTTAAGTCTCGACGAATGGTACGGAGGGTCATGGTCTCCTCTGGGCCCCGCAGGTCCAACTGGGTCGCGGCGGAGGCGAGGAGGAGTGTCTTCTCCGACCCGTCGTCAAGGACGGCGTAGGTGTCGAGTACCTTGTCCCCGTGACTGAGGAGTACTCGTACTACCTTGAGGAGCACTCTGGAGCTCCCACTATTCGCGGGGTCGATGTGGAGCACTTCTGTTCTCGAGTTGCTTTGTGGAGCTGAGTTTTGCTTGTTGCTCTCGTGCAGTGCTTCGAAGTAAGCGGCGTCACGCTTGTTAGCCTTAATCCACTGATTTACTTCGGCGGTGGTCAGTTTCTTGAATGCGTCGCACTGTGACAGCCAGTGTGCGCTGTCGCAGTAATAACATGCGATCTTCCATTACTCTTCGGCAGGGGGGTTGTGACTCTTCTGTCGTGACACCGACTCGGCCTGGTACATCACTGTGATGGGCCTACTTTGGTCTTCTGGTGGGCGCTTGTTGCTCTCGTGCAGTGCTTCGAGGTGAGCGCCGTCACACTTGCCACACTTCTTCTTAAGGCGGCATTCTGCTGCCATGTGGCCGCGCGCGCAGCGGAAGCAGCGGCGGTTATCTTTAATCCACTGACTTACTTCGGCGGTGGTCAGTTTCTTGAATGCGTCGCACTGTGACAGCCAGTGTTCGCTGTCGCAGTATTGACATGCGATCTTCCATTTCTCCTTGGCGGGGGGGTTGTGACTCTTCTGCCGTGACACCGACTCGGCCTGGTGCATCACTGTGATGGGCCTGCTTTGGTCTTTAAACCTCCTCGGTCCCTCTTTAATGTTCGAGCCACCCCATGCGAAGGTGTCAATTCTTAGGCTGCTAACCTCCCTGGCTAGGAAGTCAGCGAGATCCAGCAGTGACTGTTCTGGGCCATTCGGGTCACGGTAGTTTCGTTGCCGCCGAAAGCGTTCTTGGCGGAATGGGGGGAGCTTCTCCAATATGCGCTCCACGTTGGAGTTGGCGTACAACTCGTACATCCCCTTCTCTCGTTGGGACCCGAGCATCCCTACTAGGGGGGACTGTACCTTGACGGATAAGTCGTCCAGGGCTCGGTTGTCTCTAGCCGGGGGGAGACGTTCGATCTCACGTATCTCCTGAATGACATAATCCCACGTACGTCCGTAACGTTCGTCTGCAACGTAAGCAGGTTCTTCCCGTAGGCGGGGTCCCGTGTAGCTTTGTCGGGGAGGGGAGGGTGCCCTCGACCCTTGTCGTGATGATCTCCGGGAGCTCCGGGTGGAAGAGTGGGGAGTCACCCTCTGGAGCGCTTGCTCCATCATTTGTGCTTGTAGGCGGTCTCGTTCTGCCTCGCGCTGCGCATTGGCGCGGTCTCGCTCCATGGTTTCTTGAGCCTGGAGGCGCCTCTCTTCCAGTCTGAGATGTTCGCGCTCACTCTCTCGTTGCGCCTGGAGGCGATCCCTTTCCGCCGAAGCGGTTATCGTGGCGTCAGCCTGGAGGCGACTCTCTTCCAGTCTGAGATGTTCGCGCTCACTCTCTCGTTGCGCCTGGAGGCGGTCACGCTCACCCTGGAGGCGGTCACGCTCACTCTGGTGGCGATCACGCTCACTCTCTTGTTGCGCCTGGAGGCGGTCACGCTCACCCTGGAGGCGATCCCTTTCCGCCGAAGCGGTTATCGTGGCGATCAGGACTTGCACTAGCCTCTGGTCGGCCTTGCTTGGGGATGACGCTGATGATGGTGATTTGGAGTTGGCAGGGCTTGGCGGTGACCTGGTCTCCTCACGCGCTCCGAGGTCCATCTCGGAGGCGCTGTACTTTGTCTTCTCCCGCGCTCCGAGGTCCATCTCGGGGGCGCGTTGCTCTTTACTCTGGTGCACTCCGAGGTCCATCTCGGGGGCGCATTCTTTACCTTCTTGCGCTCCGAGGTCCATCTCGGGGGCGCGGCGTTCTATGTGTATAGTCAAGTCGTGCCCCGCTTGTCCCCCCCCGTAAGCTAAGTCAGTTTCACTTTCAACTAGCTTGGGTCTCTACTAAGGCTGAGCCCGAACGTTCGAACGTTCGAACGTTCGTTCGTTAAGCTGACATTCGGACTTTAATTAATGGGTTCGAACGTTCGGTGAAAAAAAATAAAGCAGGCGCAACGACGATGAGGCGATGTGAAGCGGCGCTTCCCCCGAGTCGCTCGGCTCAACCAGTATGGTCTCTGCCGGGCTGTTGCTGGATACTCAACCAGAGCTCTAGTCTCAACCAATGCAATAGAACAATTTTGATTGAATGACAGGCGATTCTGCCAATTACGTCACACCGCTTGCACCCGCCTCTGCTGTTACCACCAATCGGCAAGCGTTTATAATTTTTTTTACTTCCGGCAATGCCGCCATTGATCTGCTTGAAAGAAGCATTAACGTAGCGTTAGCTCCCCGCCGAGGAAGTAAAAGTCGTAACAAGGTTTCCATAGGTGAACGTGCGGAAGGATCATTAATGAATACCAGCCTTTTTCGGCCACGGAGCGCAAGCTTCATGGCGGGAGGTGGTTGCGTTGGAAACAACTCTGGCCGAGGCGGCAGGCGTGTTGGGAGCCCGGCGGGACCCCCGCGCCGGTGTCTCTCTGTCTCTCTGCCGTCCCCCGTTCCGAGGTAGACGGTGGAAGGAGCCAAGGCACGCGCCTCTCTCCTTCCCGTCGACCAAGAGTGAATACCTGTTATTGAACGTGTAACACTAACTATATAACGTTAATGCCACAAAACGAATGCCTTTGTTTATCTAGCCCCTTACGTGACTGCGGTGTGCAAGGGCTATTGTTTATCATAAGTAGGAACTTTGATGCAAAAAAAAATAAAAAATTATATAAAAAAAAAGATTTTAATAAAAAAAAAGATTTTTTTAAAAATCTACAAAAAACGAACGTTCGAACGTTCGTTCGATAAACCCTGGCGAACGTTCGAACCCTAAAAACAGGGTTCGGGCTCAGCCTTAGTCTCTACTGCTGGGGTTGACAGGTCGATAAGGTTGGGCATACTTGAGCTACCAATGTTATCCTTGCTTAACGTACTCGTAGATAAGCTAGGGGGTAACTCTACAGCGTAGCCCTCCAAGTGGGGAGGGGGCTGACGCTGGCGCCTAGGGCGCTCTAATGGGGGAGAGCCGATTGGAGAGTGTCCGCCGCTGGCCATATTATCACTAATATTATTATTATTACTGATACCCTCCGGCTCGAAGGACCAATTGTAGCTGAGGGGCTACACAACCCTGACTGTATTGAGATATGTTAGATTAAACCACTGCTAAAGAATATGTTAATGGCCAGACAGTATAAGTACACAAAATGGCGGACACTCTATTAACGGCACGGGGACAGGGATACAAGTAGAACAAGCATTTTATTAGTCATAGCAACATACATAGTATATATCACGGTTCTCTTTTAATAATAGAATGTCAGTGCAACAAAGTCAGAGGTAACGATAGTTCCTATACTACGGATACTCGACCGGTGGAGCTCTGAATGGAGTGAGACGAAGCGAGGCGGTACAGGGAAAAGCAAGAAGGTGGCTGGAGACGGTGGTTCTCTCTAGAGCTCCTGCTCCAGAGAAACTGTAGACTGGTGGGATAATCCTGTCGTCGCTGGGAGAAGGGGTCTCGTACGGAACCGGTCCTTGTATTCCTAGCGCCCGATGGCAGGGTTAATAGCTATTAATCCAAAAGCCTGTTGGCATAGATGATAGCTAGTTAGCTCCGTTTGTACGTGAAGCTAACCCGCAGGCGGTCTCCAATGAGTAGTTATATCCAAACGTCGCTGGGTTTAACTATAAGTCTCTCCACGTTACTTCGCTTACACAAGTCACTATACTGTGCCAATAATGGCTCGACAATATTATAGTGGTATCTAATTAGCCATGTGGCTCTCTATAACGATACACTGCTCTCGGTCTGTGTATCGTGTTAGTTTTCCTGTTAATGCTGCTGCTGCACGTCTTCTACACAACACACTCTATCTTAGTTCCCTGTGGACTCAGCCTGTTCACCTGTACAGATCAATGCGCTCTCTCTTGTCCGGGCATGCCTGAGCATGTTCTGAAACATGTCTAGAGGGGGCGTGCGCCTGGCGCCTACGGCGTTAAGAATGGGACATATACAATAAGGCGAATGATAAGTACTGTTAGGCGAACAGATGACGTAAAGATATATATCTTATATATATAAACAATATATAAGTTATACAAAATAATAAACGCAGACTTTCAGTTCAGTTTTTTTAAATATAAAGTTTGCCAATACGGATGTATCAGTAGTATTGGCAGTGGTAGTAGTTGTAATAGTAATCCACTATATTTTTTTATTTTCAAAAAAATAAACCAGTTCAACACAGGTAACCACTTTTGCTTAATTTCTTTGATGGCTCAAATGTATGCTCTCTAGTAGTCCAGTGGTTCCCAAACCTCTCCTCGAGACACCCCAGCCGTTCCATGTATTTATTCAATTCCACCACCAGCACACCTTGATTCAACTAATAAAGGGCTAGTTAAGTTGAATCAGGTGTGCTGGTGGTGGAATTTAACAAATACATTGAATGGCTGGGGTGCTTCGAGGAGAGGATTGGGAAGCACTAGTCTAGCCGATTTTGTGTTTTGAGCACAAAGTTCATCATAGACCTAGCCTCTTTATTTTGCTCTCAAAGTGCACCAGATTGATGCATTTAACTTTAAAATGTACCAAAAAAAAAAGGTTCCGGGGGGGCATGCTAGAGGGTCGGAGGTTCACCCCCCATAGTCTCTGAAATCCTGTGGGAAACACTAATTCAGTACTGTATCTACAGAAACTTCTGTTTAATCATCTTCCATCTATTAATTTGCTTCGATTTTTCAGGTCTGGTCAATTTGAGCATAGTGTTATTCACAGTCAAAGATAAAATTTTTTTATTGATATTCTCATTTGGTTCATTACAATTTACTCAAGCCTAGTAACAGACAGTATTTCTGACACTGGGAATACATTCCCTGAGATCCATATATGTCCCTAGAATCAGATACCAAGAACATGCAAATGGACCATATGAAAAAAAGATCTGTAAATGTGTATTCTACGTTCTTATGGAATGAATGAGATAATTTTTTTTTTATTTAAATGTTTTTTTTTGTATTTGTTTTTGTAATACATTTTGAGTTAATTTTCATAACGTGATAATTTGCTGTGTAATTAATTAATCTAATTAACGCAATAAACTGACAGCCCTAATTATATTATCTGTTAGGATCTCTGTTTAACAGTACTGTATATTTGCATATCTTGTATGTCACAAATGTAACAGTACTAATACCTGTATGTCATGTATGTCAGAAATGTCATGATATATATCTGTATGTTGCATTATGTCATTAATGTCATTATGAATTGAAAATGGGGGACCCTGATGTAAACAAGACGAAAGACTTTCTCTGGTCTGCAATCCCTTAACAATTGTGTGTATTGAATTGTATTGTACCCATTCTGCAATCTGTTAATACAGTTTTCAATCAATCAATCAATCAATCAATCAATCAATCAATCAATCAATCAATCAATCAATCAATCAATCAATCAATCAATCAATCATTTATTAACAGATTGCAGAATGGGTACAGTACAGTACAGCTCAATACAATTGTTAAGGGGATGCAGACCAGAGAAAGACTTTTGTCTTGTTTACATCAGGGTCCCCCATTTTCAATTCATCGTAACATCTATACATTTATGACATACCAGATTTGCAAATACAGTACTGTTTGTGATACGAAAAGAGTCCAGAAGAAAGAGTATATACATTTGACATACTGTACATTGGAGGAGGTTGGGTATAGGGGGGGTGGGAAGGACTGTACATTGGAGGTGGGTGGGGGGGGGGGCGGTTGGGTAGGAGTGTGGGGGGGAGGTTGGGTAGGAGGGGTGGCCGGGTGGGTGGGGGACACTGTACAACTGTACAAGCAAAACTGTACATTGGAATATTGACAAGACCATACTTGGTAATTTACTGTACATTGGAGGGGGTTGTGTTAGGACATTTACAGGGGCCAGTTTCGAATTGCAGTCTCCCGTAGGTGTTTTTTTAGAGTGTTTTTGAAAGTGGGTAGTGATTCACATTCCTTTACAGCTTTGGGTAGGGCGTTCCACATTGTTGTGGCATAATTGCGAAACGTGTTTAGTCCCTTGTTTGTATACTATATCTATATCTGTATCCCTTACCTACTCTAACTAGTTACTATATCTATATCTGTACATATCTAGTAGTACTAATTCATATATTTTATATCTAGTTTAATCACCTGTACATTGTATATTACTGTTGCACTTTACTATTACATTTGCACTCCGGTTGGATGCCAAACTTATTTTCGTTGTACTGTAGGCTACTTGTGCTGCATGATGACAAACAATACATTAGAATCATTAGAATATATATATAAATGTTTTAAATAAATGTTTCTTGTTGGAACTGTAGGCTACATAGCCATTTAGTTATTTATGTTATCTGCACACTTTGTTGGAATTGTATATCGTCATCTTGCTGTTATGTTATTTTATTCTATGCTATTTTTATTTTAAGTTTTTTTTATATTATATTGGATGTTGCTACGGTCGAATCGGTCGATTAATCACAACAAAGCGATTTCCATTGTTATCTTTGGTATTTAAGGGTCAGAACGATGTGAACTGAAATGGAATACACATTTAAAATGGCAACTTCCGATTCCATTCAACAGGTGGCTCCGTGGCGCAATGGATAGCGCATTGGACTTCTAGGCACAAGCACTGGCGACGTGATTCAAAGGTTGTGGGTTCGAGTCCCACCGGAGTCGTCCTTTTAATCTCGTGAAGGTTAATAAACTGGGTGGAAGTTAATTATTCCATTATTTGAACGGAATAATGAAAATGCCTCAAATGTTTTTATTTTATTTTTTGTAGATTCCGTAGTTATGGGAAGACTAGACCCTGCCCCGACGCAACTTTTAAAACCATCCGATCTAGCTTCAGGTCAAAGATACCAGATTCAAACGTACGTACAAGTACAGTACAACGAAGACAAGTTTGGCATCCAACTCAGTCCCGGCGCCATGGGCGGGCATTAGGGGGCCGGGCCCGCCCACTGAGTCAGCTGTGCCCACCCTGGTATTTTTTTTTTTTTTTTTTTTTTTTTTTTTTTTCAATCAAAGTCGACTATCCAAATCCTTAGTCGGGGACAGCCCTAGTGGGCCCTTCAGTTGGCATTTGAGAAGGACTTAACAAAAAAGTTCAGGAATGAGTGGAGGGGCAGTGTTTTAAAGGGGAACTATCTTATAAATGGCCTTTTTGAGTGTTTAGCATTGTTTCCTAGCTATGTGAACTTATATTAATATGATCTATGTCTCAAAATTCTCATATTGGCGCATTCTTCCAATTCTCCTCTCACAATATTCACCCTCACTGAACTGAGTCGTTTGAAAATGTGCCTATATGTGATGTCATATAGTCACTGCTGCATGTTAATGTTCAGGCGAACACGACGCTCAGCAGGCCCGGCGCAGTGGTTTAGGAGCCCAGGCTCAAAACAGCTCGAGATCTTGAGGTAGAAAAATGCTGTTTTTGAGGACTTGATTAGAAATACAAAACAATGAATAAAAAAAATATATATATTACAGAGGTGTTCCATAGACTCACAGGAATTGTGTAAAAGTGCCCAAATAGTGAAAGAAATAGTAAAATAGTTCCCCTTTAAGAAGATTTCACTCTGTCCCCAAACGCCGCTTGCCGCTCTACTTATGATGGTGGAGGAATTTTGTTTTCTTTTTTATGCACCTTATTTCTGTCAGTTCAGTTCAGTTTGTCAGTGAATTCAGAAGTGTTGAATAAATGGAGACTTTTCAAAGATATAGAATAGAATAGAATAGAAATGTATTATCCTGAGGGAAATTTGACACTGCAAATCACGCAACATTAAACATTTAGACAGAACAAGTCACAAATAAGAATAACAAAACAAATGGCCTAAGAATAGAAAATAGAATAAAAATAGAATAAAAGATACAGTAAAAAATACAGTAAAAATATACTGAAGTCTACAGTAGGTGTAATAATGCACAGTGCTGTTTAAAAAGTAAGAGTCCAGGAAGATGGTAACTGCCACTCTGTGCTCAGTGATGCAGTGAGGCACAGTGATGCATTGTATAGTCTGATGGCTGTCGGAATGAAGGACTTCCTGTGCCGTTCAGTGCTGCATTTAGGTAGTGTGAGCCTATAACATGCTCCTCCTGTCAGCCAAGTCTGTGTATAGTGGGAGGGAGGGGTTTTCCCTGATGGCCTGGAGCTTAGCAAGGTTCCTCCTCTCCGCCACCCTCGCTAGAGTCCAGCTCCACCCCAACCACGCTACTGGCCTTCTTGACCATCTTACCCAGCCTGCTTGTGTCCCCTGCTCTCAGTCCGCTGCCCCAGCAGGTCTGTTATATATATCCGTTCAGTCTGTTTTTGTATAAGTGAAAGTTCTTAAGATTAGAAATTTGGTTTTTCAATTGCCTCTCTGCTGTTTAGTTCAGCACCGTGGGCAGCGCCAAGCAAGCCACAGCGCCGCTGTCCCAGCTGAAACGTATAAAAGGGAACCCGTGTTGAAAAACCATTGTGCCCCCCCGAGAACATTTTATGCCCCCCCACTAATTTGTTTCTGCAGCCTGGTAGAGTGCAAATGTAACAGTAAAGTGCAATAGTAATATACAATGTACAGGTGATTAAACTGGATATAACATATAAATTAGTATTACTGAGTAATAGTGCTAATCAGATGTATGTACAGAGTTGTAGTATTAATATGTATGTAAAAAGGATTATATGCAGGTATGTACAGACAGATGTAGATATATGGTAAGAAGGTATATGCAGCATTATTGTACATGTTATGCGGGTGTATATTCAGACAGATATGAATGTATTGAGATTTCATTGTAATAGGGGAATTATTATTATTAACTTAATTATTGAGAACTTAAAACATACCTCTTCCCTTAGTTGTAACCTTTTTATACATGCCTTGTGTGTTTTATCCCCTTTTTTTGCTTTTATGTCTTGTTTCTTTAATTGCCTATGTTTTTAAAGTCTGTTTTTACTCTGTAGCACCCTGAGACTTGGTTTCCAGATATAGAGTGCATTATAAATCGAATGTATTATTATTATTATTATTATTATTATTATTATTATTATTATTATTATTATTATTATTATTATTATTATTATTATTATTATTATTATTATTATTATTATTATTATTATTATTATTATTATTATTATTATTATTATTATTATTATTATTATTATATAGAGTGCATTATAAATCGAATGTATTATTATTATTATTATTATTATTATTATTATTATTATTATTATTATTATTATTATTATTATTATTATTATTATTATTATTATTATTATTATTATTATTATTATTATTATTATTATTATTATTATTATTATTATTATTATTATTATTATTATTATTATTATTGTAACTGAGGGGTACAATTCCCTGACTGTATTGAGAGTATGGTATTATTAAACCACTACTTAGTTATGTACTTTAATTACTGGCCATACAGTACATGAATATATACATGGTGAACAATGAACACCAGAGGTGTGGACTCGAGTCACATGACTTGGACTCGAGTCAGGAATTTGATGACTTTGGACTTGACTTGACCAAATCAAAAAAGACTTTGACTTCGACTTTGACTTTAATACCAATGACTTGTGACTTCACTTGGACCTGAGCCTTTTGACTTGAGAAGACTTGATACCTTGGCTTCCCCCATGCCCAAAGATAAGTTATATATTAAATACTGAATGGTTCGTTAGTTACTGCGTTATTTTTATGTAGATTGGTAGCGAGCTGCAGCGTAGTTCTCCTCTCCGGTCTGAGACCAATAGGGGTCCAGCTGCAGCGCCGGAGAATCCTCTCACTGGGCAATCCTGTGGCAGCCAAGCCCACGAACCTTCTTTCTATAGAAGCAGCTCGGATGTTCAATCAATCAATCAATCAATCAATCAATCCAATAACACACGCTCGTCGCTCACTTAAAACAGCGCACCTCCCAGCTGCTATATAGAAAGTAGTAGGTTCGTGGCTGCCACAGGCTTGCCCCTTGAGAGGATTCTCCGGTGCTGCAGCTGGACCCTACTCGCGGAGACACGCTGTGCTGTGGTGTTTACTATTTGACCGTCATGGCAGCCCCCACTAGTCGCCTTTTTACAGATGGATATGGTCACAATTTCTCTGTGGTGGTCAACAAAAAACGAATTGCAGAAAATCACAGATTGAGACGCAACAACTTCCAACTACATTTGAAGCTGCATAAATAACGGTATGTAACTTGGTTTATAAACAATCAGAAATGTCTTGCTTGATGAAAGCCTAACATTAATGCTGCTCCTTAAAAAAAATTATTGATTGAAAATTGTATTAAAGATTGCAGAATGGGTACAATACAGTACAGCTCAATACACACAATTGTTAAGGGGATGCAGGCCAGAGAAAGACTTGCATCTTGTTTACATCAGGGTCCCCCATTTTCAATTCATCATGACACTTATGACATACAGTACTGTTTTATCAAGACATTTATGACATACAAGTATTACAGTACTGTATAAGAGACATAGATCATAAGAAACAGAAATATATACTACATTTGAAGGGGAAGGGGGGTTGGACATTTACAGGGGCCAGTTTTTAATTGCAGCCACCCGTAGGTGCTATTTGAGAGCGGTTTTGAAGGAGGGTAGGGATTTACATTATTTTACGGCTATGGGTAGGGCGTTCCACATTGTTGTGGCATAATTGCGAAACGTGTTTAGTCCCTTGTTTGAGACGAATCTGGGTTGAACATGATTTGTGGAACTCCCTCTGGTGTTGTGGTCCTGGAATTCACTGACCTTTGGGAAGTATTTCGACATGTAGGTGGTAGTGTATCTTGTAGACCAGGCCCATTGCAAGTTGATGTACTCTGTTGTCTACTCTAAGCCATCCTAGGTTGTCAAAATGGGCAGGGGTAAGGTCAAGCAGTAGTCTGACCAGTTTGTTTTGTGATGTTTGTAATCTTGTTTTTAGTGCCTTTGAGGTGCTTTGGTACCATGAGGTACAAGCATAGTCGTAGTGCCCTTGAATGAGTGCTCCTGCCAGAGTCTTCAGGGTATTCTTGTTTACCAGTGAGGAGATACGGTACAAGAATAGAGTTCGTTGGTTGACTTTTTTTGATTACATTGGTTGCCATTTTGTCACAGGATGGAACCCAGGTAGGTAATTTCATCTTTCCTTGTGACAATATTGTCACCCACTGTAACAGAGAAGCCGTTGGCCTTGCTGAGTTTGTTATTTTATCCAAGAGAGAGAGAGAGAACTCGCACACGAATTAGGCCCTACCTAATTCTAATACCTAATAAACGACCTAATATATGAAATGCAGAGATGCCTTGTCATTTCAGTACAGATTTTTTATACCCCAAAATTGATAAAGGGTTAAGGTTAGTTGAACCGAGGTCTGCTATTATGGATCATGTGCCTAGACTGTATATACAGGGCAGGCAGACGTTAAATAAATGATTGGTCCAAGTGGGAAGACAATATGTTGGTTATTGTTATCCTATACCTTTAAAATGGATATGGTGATCCTTATTCTTTTTTTTCTCAATATACTCCTGAACTGGTTTTCAAGCAGCTCTTGCCCAATTGTATCTAGTTGTAAGACTGATTCTGAATATTATTACATTTATAGAAATTAGATTATGTTTTGCCAACAAGTTGATAATGAAACTTTTTGGTGAAACGCGTATTATGACTTGTTTAGGACTCGAAACTTAAAGGTTAGGACTTGGGACTCGACTTGGGACTTGTCAGTCTTGACTTGGGACTCGACTTGGGACTTGCCTGTCTTGACTTGGGACTTGACTCGGGACTTGAGTACCAAGACTTGCGACTGACTTGAGACTTGCAAAACAATGACTTGGTCCCACCTCTGGTGAACACCCACACAAGAATACGGCAATGACACATAAAGTTCTATTTAGAGGGATTTATTATTATCAGAGCAAGCAACGTTAAGTTACAGATTGAGAATTATACTCGCGCTTGTAAGGCGAAGAACACACGTAAAGTAGGTCAAGAGCGTAAGTCAATGAGAATAGTAAGATGGGTCTAAACTGACGCCACCTGTAGCATAGCAATTACATAAGGCACACTAGTACCAGCTGGAGACACTGGGGGGTTCCCTCCGGGTGTAAGCCGGCAGGGTAGAGGAATGTTCGGGTGCAAAGTCTGGGTCAACGAGGAATAACGAGGTTCCAGATACAGTTCCTAATTTATGCAAATGACATGTCGTCAGCTTGTGACTGCAACTTGTTCCTGTTTGCGGACGACTCAGCCCTGCTGGTCTCTGACAAGAACAAGTTACAGGTTGAAAAAGCCCTCAGCTCGGAACTAGGCAAAATCTGCATATGGCTCGCCGACAACAAACTATCATTACACATGGGCAAAACAGAGTCCATTCTCTTCGGTTCAAATAACAAACTCAGCAAGACCGACGGCTTCTCGGTTACAGTGGGTGACAATATTATCACAAGGAAAGATGAAATTACCTACCTGGGTTCCATCCTAGAGGCTAATCTTTCCTGTGACAAAATGGCATCCAATGTAATAAAAAAAGTCAACCAACGAACGCGATTCTTGTACCGGATCTCCTCTCTGGTAAACAAGAATACCCTGAAGACTCT